>NC_084980.1:15924090-16258354 GCF_963691925.1 Scomber scombrus
TAAAGGGTAGCGAGAAGGAGAAGAACTCCTGCTGATATCTCCCTCTGTGACTCAAACTCAACTACAAAATAGTGACACTCACACACAGAGCACAGCAATTAATCAATCTCACAGTACACACACACACACTCGCGCACAAACACACACACACACACACACACACTCGCGCACACATACACACAAGATACACACAGCTCTCCTACAAACAAAGATGCAGTGCCTGCATTTTGGGAGCTCAGGAGTGCGCTGCAGTAAACAAATTAAACAGTTGTTTACAAAAAACCTGAATTATTTTCTTTTTTTTACCAGCTCACAGTAATCTACTGCCTCAAACCTGCATCTGGAAATGAGGGATTTTAGAACGCTGGTGGACAATCACAAAGCTAAATATGAAGATAAGTGAAATTAAATTCATGCAATTTCCAAGTCAATTTTTGTCCTTTTCCCTCTGCAAAATAAAGGGTAACAACAATAGCACGTTCAAACTTTTACTGGAGGGGTGGGGGGGTGGGGGTGTGGGGGGGGGGGGGGGGGGGGGATGGAAATAGCACTCCTTGAAATGGTCTCCCCATCTCCTGAGGCAAAAGGCAATTTCATGCTCCAGCACTACTCAGGGGGACATCAGGACTAAAGGTGACCCCAAGGTTAACAGTGCAAACCTAATAAATATGTTGGAAATCTAGCAGTAGAATAACAGCTCCTGGTCACAGTCCTAAAATGCAATCCTGAGGTTTAATTGCTTGAGAAAAGCTTGATTTCGAAAATTGCCAGCAGTGGGGTACCTCATTAAAATAAACACAGGGGCATTTTGAAGGAAATAAGGGAATAGGGAATATGGCGAGCACTGAGAAATTGCCTTCACCCCTTCACCCTGCCGAGGTGTTGCTGTTGACAGCCCAAGCAGTGTCAGTGTTTAGCCTGTTTGCAGTCTTATCACTTGATTCTCAATGTGACAGACATCAATAATTCAGAGGAACATCTCAGTGTTGGCATCCATTTAAAGATAAAAGGCCAGAGTGGTGCTTGTGTATGTTGTAGGTTTGTGTTGGTGCAAACAAGCAACAAACCTATTAATAAGATATTTTACCAGACGCTCCATATAATGTGCAGGCAGAGTGTACAAGTGTGCGAGTTAAATCTCAAAACAGCTGATTTCAATTACTTGTACAGACTGTTTAGTTCAAGGAAGGCAAAACAGCTTATGGGATCTTTGGTTGGAAAGAAAACTTCTATAAAGAAGCCAGAAACAAACTTAGATGTCAACCTGATGATGGAAAAATAGACCAAACATTTTAAATATTTGCAGTGGTCTGCACAAAGAATGAAACCTTAACATCTCTAACTGCCACAAATCTTTGGTAAACATTGATCAACCGGGACAAAAGCAAAGCTTTCATTATGCACACACATGCGGCTATATCTGCAAATTATAGGTCATCTATGGCCTCATATAGAGAAACTTAATTCAGTCACTTGAAAATAAATGTTTAACAGTTAAATGGCTGTGACGTATCTGCAACAAACAACACCTAATGCATTTTTTGCAAAAAGTGCAACTTATCTCTTAAAATATAAACTGCATAACAAGAAATAGTAGGCCACTACTCAAAGACATCTCACTACTCATCAAGGTCCTAACCTTCCACTGTTGCTTCCTCCTCTCTGACCAAATTTAAATTCTGTGGCTCCAGTAACTTCTAAGGTGGTAACCATTATCAAAACCCAAATCCAATCTTAAAAAATAATAACTCAAAAACAGCATTACAATCATAATTTCCCACAGACAAAGACCAAAACAGCCTTTTGATGCGCTTTGCATTTCAGCACCACGGACAGCGTCAGAAGAAATCACAGTCTCTCTTTGCAGACAGACACAGAAAATCCAGACAGTTGACAGAGACTATTAAGCCATCATCATCATCGGCTTCATAATTATCTGTTATAAACATGCCAGTGATGCGGATGCTTTTAAAAATATTAAAAGGCATTGACAACCTTTGATTATCAGTTTGACAAAAGGCACATACACTGAGCTTTCACCAGGCCCTCTCTAGTGAAAAACATTCAGAATTAGAAGAAAGATTGACAAAAAAACATTGCAAACAAGAGCGCAGGTGTCACTGAATAAAAATCAACCTTTTAAAAACTTTCTTGACCAGTCAATTACAGTTTCTGTATCATCAGGGATAAATAGTATAGGCAGGCCTATGACTGCATACTTTCTGAGTGTGTGCCTCTTTGAAGGGGAATCATCTAAACTACACAATCTGAAGATTTTTGCACAAGTGATGGGAGGTGGGGGTGAGGAGGGGTTTTATGCTGACAAATAAAGGATAAGTATCTTACATCCTCATCCTCCCGCAAGCATTTCTTGCGGTACTGGACATGAGGTCTGCCATCGACGAGGGACTGAGGGTTCTTCGCTGCGTTTTCCTCGTCTGCAACCTGTCCACCGAGAAGGTGGCTTGCCTCAGGTGGGTGCGGGAAGGAATTGGTCGTGTTGATCTTCCCGGTGAATCTCTGATACAACGAAGCCATAATAGGTCCAGTCCAGATAAAACAACTTACAGCATGTCAGAGACACAGATGGATCACGCCTGGTCGGGTTGTTTTTTTGGTTTTTTTTCGGGGCAAATCTATTGGTTCTCTGTGCACTTCGAGGGGAACCGATGGCAGGCTGCCAGTTTTCACCTCCGGGGTGGAGCAAAAAGATAAGGTGAAGATACTTCCCTAGTCAATAAGCATCTATGGATAGTGGATGACTTGCCGGCTGAGGTGACAGACCGATATAAAGCTGATTTCTTCGCAGCGATCTCCTTTTAGCTTTGTCCAGACGCACAGCAGACTGGTGGGCTGTAGGTGTCAATAGTTGCTCTCTTCTGTATTCACAACACGTTGCCTCCCCTCCTCAGTTTCCTGATGCCTCCCCACAGCCAGATAGCAGGCGGATGCTCTGAGTTTCCGATCAGATATACGATCCCCCTCTCCCAAGACCACGCGCAATTGTCCACAAAACAAAAGAGAAAAAGATAATGTTTCGACACTTTCGGATGTTTTTGGCGGACTGTCCTCACACATGAAGAGAGTGACGGACGCAGAGAGCCCGGCGGTACTCTCTGCAGACGCGCTCTGCATGAGAAGTGACCAGCACTGTGAAAGCAGCCTTACTGTAGCGCTACTGTCACACAGCTCGTCTCTGTGTGCTGCTTTACGCACGAACATGCACCAGCACTGCACAACTCTGATCTGAATTTACATTCATTTCAAAGCTCTGATTAGCTAAGTCTAAGTCCTTAATTAGTACATTGAACAGGGTCGTGAAATTTTCGCCCAAAATGTGCTCATGGTCTCAGGGCGGAGCTCGAGTGCCTCTCTGTGGCGCACTGCATTAGAGCAGGCTGACCACACGCCTCTGAGGTGTATTCAAGTGTCTTACTACAAATATGCTTGTTTTTGTTCACGTTTTAACAGAGAACCAGAGTCGAGTCTTAACAATCGTTCTCAGGCAGTAAAAAGCTTCAGTCCTTCAACAAAATGGAATGTGAATGAAATTTATTCTCAAGGTTTTTTTAAAATAACTTCCAAGAATCTGTCTCTTACAGAATTTTTAAAAATGTTTTTCGTATAACCCCCTCTTACAGTAGCATACTACTTCAAACCATCAAAGTGTCTCTTCTTCCATTAATTTATGCAGTTTTCCTTCTGCTTTCATTTTCAGTGAGCTCAAATCCAGAAGAGTTATTCCGTGCATACACTATGTTGCATGTATTTCATGCCTCACACAGACTAAAGCAATGCAGCTCTCTGGTAAATGCAGAATATTGGTGTACATGTTGTGAAGAAGCGTGGGGGCTCTTGAGCAAAGTGTTAAAATCTCTGCCACCCCTGTCATGAATGCCACAAGCGAACGCCCCTCAGCCTCTCACTGTGACAGCTCAAACTATCTCTCCACCAGGACCGAGCTGTATTTCTAGGAAATAGGTCATCTTCACATGGGTACGACTTCAAAGCAGCACTAAAGCATGGCTCAAAACAGCTCCACTGGTGAATACTACTGCTTTGCATCTCCCATTTAGTCATATCAAGCGCATTTCGTAATAGCTTGCAAAGGATTAATCAAGGCGTACTGACTCCAACGGCAGAAATGAAAATATTCTATATTCAACTTTGAACAAAAAGGAAGTTTCAATTAAATGTTTTTTTCTTAAACAAATCTAGAGTCATCTCTAATTCTGAAATAACTGCTGGAGGCTCATTGATTCATGGCTTGAATTATGAATGTAACCTCTATAATAGGATGTGTATCTGGAATGCAGAATATTGATTTCAAAGGTTTGGACATTCATTCAAAAACAAGGATATAGAACATTAATGCCTTTGCCTAATTAAAGTCAGTCCTTCCCTATCCCTGCCTTCCCCTTCAGTTTGAGACAATTTTTCTTCTGACTTTAAGTATGATTCATAAATTAATTGAATCACATCTTCGTTTGATGCTTTTGACTGCATTTTAATTGGAGTTTCAGCTAAGATTTATATTGTGGACTGAGCATCTCTGTGCTCTCAGTAGCCTCCTTTTCCACAGCGGCTCGCCTTGGTGCCTGTCATCATTTGTTTCTTCAGTTTATAAATGCCTTTCCTGGGTCTGTGCACTCTTAGGAAATAGTTCCCAGTCACTTGACATCCATCCCAGCCCCTCTGATAGATGCCTTTCAATCTCCCTCACCTTGTTGGGTAGCCATTGTGAACTGCCTGGCTGCTTTAACGTGCCCCTCAGGACCGTGCTGGGGAGCCTGGGCTCAGCTTGACTCCCCTATCGCCTTCTCGCAGATACAGCAGCCGACTGGAGCTACGCAGTCAATTAAGTTCAGCATTATAGGAGGGCTTGTAATAACTGTAATAACAGCTATAATGATGCTGATAGTTGCAGCATACCTAATGTCTCTGTGGGCAGCTAATGGTGCTGTTGAAGCCAACACAAACTAAAACTTCCTCCAGGTGTGATATGGGACGTTGTAATTATTTTTCAAGTACTTAACAGATACATTTTAATTTTACTAACACGATTCACTTCTGTGCACTTTATGATTCAATGAGTGTTAGAGTTATGAGGCTCTGCTATGTAATAAACTCCCTTGGGTGAGTTTACTTTTTATTCCAGAGAGGAATTTACACCCAAAAGTGACCAGAGGGTTTACTAGCTAGAAAATGCACAGATGTTATTTTATTATACAAGTGCCAGAAAGAAATCACATTCCCCCCATTGTTGACCTGAGGGGATTGAATGAAAAAGAAAGACTGAACTTGAACGAAGAAGTTTGAGAAATATACAGCCTGACGTAAAAAATAGTGAGTAGAGTATAAATTGTAGCGAATAATGCTTTGTAACATTTTTCATTTATATGGTTTACCATTCAGTTTCTTTCAGACTTCCATGTTTAATTACAATTTAGTATCTTGATGTTTGAACCTATGAAAAATTTAGTCAAGCAGGGTGAACAGCTTAATGTGTAGTCGTATCACAAAACAGTCATAATTCACATAATTCATTAAAACCATGTATAATATAATGCACTTTCAATGCACATAACATTAATATGCTTGCAGTAGCCACTGTAAGCCAACGTGTTTCAATCAGCGTGCTACACGCCGAAACAGAATGACATACAAATTAATTGGACGGAAGCGAAAACAGATCAATCAGTCAATGTCTGGTGCGAGGGCAGTAATATCTAATTTCCTCTGAACATCACTCAGCTGAATAAGGGAATTACTGCGCCTCTCTACATGCCTGTAACAGAATGGATTCAGTTACAGCCCACCATAATCACATTTTTTACACCATTTTCCATTTGGTATTAGCCGGACACTAATGATTTCCCTTGATGCTGAGCCGAGGCAACCGTAGCAACAAGTTTCTTTATCCTTTATCATCCCGCCAGCTGCATGTGGCGGATTACTGTACACTCCCCGCTTTGCTGTGGCTTGGACACATATATTTGATCTCACGGCTGTCTTCAGAACAGTTCTTCACGCTGTAAATAGTTTACTCACTCGTTTATTTAAAAAAAATCATTAGAAATCCACTTAAACTGACAAGTGTACATCAAATTTGCCCAATTATTAGAACCAGTACTCAAGTAAGAATAGGTACAGATAGATGGTAATTACAATATAGACAAACAACGATGATTCCTGGCTGTTTCCTTCACCATCAACTTTCATACTTTGCTGTTTTATTACAAGTAAATGAAAAATGGGTAAAGAAACCCCCTCTGTGTGTGTGTCTTGTGTGTGTGTGTGTCTTGTGTGTGTGTGTGTGTGTGTGTGTGTGTGTGTGTGTGTGTGTGTGTGTGTGTGTGTGTGTGTGTGTGTGTGTGTGTGTGTGTGTGTGTGCGTGTGTGTGTGTGTGTCATATTACTCCTCTCCCATCAGGTTCATAATGTTCTATTGACCCATAACACTCATTGCTCCCAGGGTGGAAACATCTTATTCTGTCAGTGTTTATCAAAATGTAATTACGTCTCACTGAAGGCCAAAGTCAATAATACTGTGTAGAGGAATATGTTTCTTATCACTGTATTACACCCCAACACTACACTACAACACGTGGCTCATTTTGGCCCATGTAACGATGGTGAATTCTATTAGTGCCCGCTGCAAGTCACACCACTTAATTACAATCGCAGCACAAAAACAGGGAGCCTCCCAAAATCACAAATCATGAATACAAAATTCAGTTCAGGTCATATTAACCTGATAATATGCTAAAACAAGCAGCATAAACATACACTGAATCTCATTATAGCATTGCAGCCTCTGTGTGAATAACTTACAAATCCTGCCATATATTCACATGAACATATATATTCAAGTCATTTCATCTTGCTTTAAGCGCACTTTCCACTGAGATGTGTGTAAAATTTGACTTTGTTAACTGCTTTCCAGGATTGAAACTAGCACGTTGCCCGCTGGAACCAGCATTATCTTCTACAGTGAATAAGTGCTGAATCTTCTAGTACATTACGGATGAAGGGAAGCTATGTAGTGAGCCCAAATTGAAATGGCAGCAGATAAGTCACTGAGGAAATGGGGTTTAATGCTGGCTGATGTGGTAGAATACACTTTGGCTACATTCGAGGGGAGCAGCAGACCACAGTTGCCTCGCGGATTGTGGCAGCAGCAGATGAGGAGGAGGGAGAGGAAGGCAAGAAGAAGGAGGTAGATAGGGAGCGGAGGAGCCAAGCAAGCTGAACAAAAGCATGTCACCGGAAATGTGTTGTTATATGTGCGGGCATATCAGTGTGAAGCAAAACATGGACTGAATAGGGATTGCGATGAATGAAATGAAGTAGGTTATCACAAGGGAAGTGTGAAACCTAATCTAAACCACTCTCAATTCACTCAATTCAGTGTAACACCCCTTTGGTCATTTATTTGTCCAAATGGCTCCACATTTATGCATTCTTGTAGTCTGGAGTGCCTCATAGACCCACTTAATCCCTGAGAAATTTAAAAATGCTTATATAATCCCAACGTCCTTATACACAGAAGTGTTGTTCTGCTGGTGATGGAGACACAAGCCCTTCTTTTATCTAACAACAATAATTAGCCTCACATTGTGTCTATTTTTACATTTTGCATCATTTTGATTGCTCAAGAACAACACAAGTTATCCCAAACTTCTGCTCTTCATCAAGCTCCCTTGCAAATCATTTGCATGCAAACATGAGGGCACCTTAAAGTGAGCAACATTTAGTCAAAACGGAGCAATTAGCTGACCTCATATCCATCATCTTGGCCCCAGGGGAATGATATTCACATAAATACAGAGAAAATAAAATGTTTTGAACGTGCCAACAAGGGATGCAAAACAAACATAAGAAAATATCAGAATATCTCACGCAGCAATGCATACATACTTCCATCTAACTTTTCCCTATGATGGCCAGTTCCCACTGAAGTCATTCAGATGGCAACACATCACAAAGAATAACAATGAGGTACTAAACATTCTTCACAGCATGTGGAAGGACTCATTAGAAGTCAGCTCTTGAAAGAAAATTAAACGGGAAGCTCTTGTCCATCAAGATCCTCAGAGGGGATGTCGGGACCTGCCACTCCCTTCTAGCCTGTCCAGTTGTTATCAAAAACAGCCGGCAGCCTTTTCTGTCAGGAGCAGGAGACTCACCCATAAACACAGAGATTCCTCCACACTGTGCCATGCATGCTAAAAGGGCCCTTACCCTTCTGGAAGGAGTGCTGGTGTCTATCTTCAGCTGGGTGGCTATGAGAACAGACATGGTGAAAAGTGCCACTTGCCTTTTCCCCTCGCTGCGCTCGCACCTTTGTGCTGTGAAGTTGGGCTGCTGGAGGTATCTGAGAAGTACCCCCCCCCCCCCCCCCCCCCCCCCAAACACACACACCCCCAACACACACACACCCCCAACCCCCTCCTCTCGCTCCCTCCCCTACAGCAAAGAGGGAGGATGACCCGGGGGTCCAGGAGCCCTACCAGAACGCCGCCCTCTCTCCTCACTGGGTGAATCAATCACACAGACACTGGCATCGCCTCCACAGGAGGGAGAGCGGGTGGGATAGGAGGGGGGTGCATCTCCTCGCTCAAGCTGCTCCAAATGCGACTTATCTCTCCCGTCCTTACTCCCTCCCTGCCTGCCTGCCTCACTCACTCTCTCTCTCGTACAAACTCTCCCAACAAGACTTTTCTCAGCGACGGTGGAGAATTCAATAGTGTAAGTAAATTAGAGACACACAGGCATTTACAGCACCATACACTGTATATATGAGCAGTAAAGAGAAATTGTTCTCAACACATCAGTACCAATACTGCCTGCTAGGCATTTTTACCTTCAAGCGTGTGTGTGTGTATGTAGGCGTGTGTTTTTACTTGTGCAGTGTACGCACATATTACCAAGAAATGGATCAATTCAGTTGGCTTTGCAGCTTGGTTGTGATTAAGCACACAAAATATTTATGCTGCCTGTCTTCCACATCATAAAATACAACCCAACCACCCACACACACGTACTCACTCACTCACACACCCATCAAGCCATGCTAACAGGACAGAAGCCTGGCTTGAGCCATGACGCTGCTTTATTTATGTAGCATTTGTGCATTGTGTATTGAATCCCAGGGCTGAGACTGAGTAACCAGTTTATTCAACTAAACTGAAGCCATAAGAGACAGGGAATGAAATGACTTTTATAACAAGGAGCAGTGATATTTCTCAATGAAAATCCAAATCCCTCTGTTTCCTGCCTTAATCTAATCTGCTCAGTGGAATATGCCAAAAGCTGGAGGCAAGCAACACAGTACCTTGAGAAGACCAGCGCAAACAGCATAACATTCATAACTCATTTATTAAAAATGGTGCACAGAGGCTCCAAGAGCAGTGAATCACAAGGTTACCCACAGCCATCGCCTGATCGGATATGGGCTGAGGGACTTAATCATGGCTCATATTGATGCTCCTGCCCAGCATTTTGCATTGCACTTGAAATCAAGATGCTGAGGCAGTGTGAACATTGAAGATGTACTGTATATGGCGCAAGGTCATTAAGACACCGTCACATGGCAGAATAGTGCCTCAAGTTTTACACATTTCAGAGCTATGGAAGCTGGCATCTAATTTGACATTCATGAGCAAAATGTTCATTATTTCAACATGACCTTGCCAATAATTCAGTGGAATAGTGAATAAAATGAAGTTGAGATTCCTATTTTCTCACTTCACGGACACAGGAATGTTTTATACCCTGTGGCAGTAGCTGGTTGGAGATTTCACAGCACTTCATAAATACTTATATTTAAAGTCAGTTGAATTTCTTCTTCGAGCGTGACTCATGGACTCGTTTAAAGAGGAGTCTTTCCCCCCCTGCAGCTGCTGCAGTTTATCACTAATGGCTGCTGGGCTTCAGTTCCTATTTTACACGTTTGATTTGCACACAGGCAACAAACCAGCAATGACAGCAGCAGTTGAAAAAGAGCTGCATTTTTTAAATATATGTTTTTTATAAGGAAGCAATATAATCGCAGAACATAAGACCATTAAAGTTGGTATTCCATTTGAGAACACCAAAAGAAAAGAACACATATGCATTTAAAGTTTCCACACGGGTTATGTTAATCAGGCCAACATACATTCACCGAGGATAAAGATGAGATACTGTAAAGTTCATATTTGCATGCCCACCACAGGAAAAAAGGTTTAATCTGAGAGAATAATTGCTGTAGTGACTGTACCGGGGAATAATAAAGTCCTTTGAGTTAATACAAGATGTAGTGCTTGTAGTTGTAGCCATCGTTGTTAACAAGCCGATTTTGTGCCCTGACATTTCCCCAGGGTCCTTTAAACAAGCGCCTGATTGGTCATCCGCACATTTACAGCCATGACACACAGTGCTATGATTATGAACGTTGCTGGCTCACAGTAAGTCATTGTAATTGCAATTAGTGTAAAAGGTCACTGCCATTATTGCTGTAGTGCACAGAGGTGATGTGGTGTTTTATCACACTGACAGAAGATTAACAATGCACAGCTTGGATTTCTTTACTTGTTTACTTCCCTGCACAGCACCGCTTACACTCATTTACACATTTCCACCCATTTGTCAATTCCTGCTGAGTTTGCAAAACGCAAGATGCCATTAAACCATTGCTGATGTCAAAACAGAATCATTAATAAAGGTATGATCTATAGCTTTGACAAACAGAAGGAGACATGGTGCTTTATTAGGATCTTAAATACTGTTATGAGAATTATTTTTTTGTTTTTTTAATCACACATATGAGCAATTTTAGGAGAATCGCCTAAAGTACCTATGGGCGTCTGGATCCAATGAGAAAGCAGGATTTATCACTGGATACCTTGAGGATAATGAAATCATCACTTTAGGTTTTGGCTTATCTAAGAGTGTCTGCTGAACTGTTGTCTACAGCTTCTGAATTAAATTGATAAATCATAAACTGATCAATAAATAAGACTGGTAAATACCAAGCAGCTCTTTGTGAATTGCAAGGAACAAATCATTCCTAATAGTGTTTTCCTATTGCTTTTTTCCAGAAAGCAGCATTTGTTTTTCACACTTTCAGCACTGCTACAGAGATTACCAACCTTATAGGACTAAGGTCTCCCCAAAGTACCCAAATGGAGAATTTTCAGGATTTATGCGACTATATGCATGTGCTTAGGTGTGCAGATATGTACATTAGCGCCTGTGTATGTGTGCAACTGTGCAGTATGAGAATCTAAACCCAATTTAATTGTGTCCAATGGTGCTGTCAAACCTTTATGTCTTCAGTCCAGCTCTCATCTTGACCTTCAGCCAGACCGCAGTACCTAACCCTAGCTAATCGAGTCAAAGTCACAAGCATCCTCCACCAGCATTCCTCCCTGTGGATCCCAAAGATTCATACCGTTGTACTTGGTATGCTTCTCAGACCAGCTCCTCTTTGAGCTCAGAGAAGGGCAGCGGTGCAAAGATATGAACAGAGAACAAAACAATGTTTATCAGAATAGGAACGTGTGCATATTGGGCTCTGGTGTGTGTTTATCAGCAACATGCGAGCGTGTTCACAACAGACGGAGCTCTATCAGGTCATCTGTTACAGGTGACAGGTGCAGATGAACCCTGTGCCCCAGGGAGCAATGCAAGAGCATGATTGGGTCCCGGATGAAGAGCTTAAGGTGCTTGAGGGTGGGCAGGAGCTGCAAAACCCAGACAGCTTTCATAAACATGGTTCTCATCTACAGGAAACCTTCCCTGGAGAGCCGAACCCCCGGCAAAGCAGTTAGTGGTGACAAATGACTGCTGTTGAATGGTGCTGTCCCTTGCTGCTGGGTGTCCCCGGTTGTTTCTCTCTCTCTCGAAATTTCATTTAATTGAACAATGTGCTATTGTTCACCACCACATTATCACTCTCAATATGGTCAATGGATAAATAAACAGATGGTATCAACATGACAACGTGGCATGTGTGCATATGTGCGCATCAGGAAAATGATAGTCATTTTGTAACAGCTAATAGTGAGCTGTGGGCAGCAATACAAATATGTTAAGCATGTGATTCAAAGTACAATGCTTCAATGCAGAAATACAGAGGACTCACTAGATGAATACAGAATGCTTTTGAAAGGCATTTCATGTTCCAGCTGCATACAAATCATTTCAGTGAAAGTTTTGTCTGTCTGTATGATTCTACTCCGGGGAACCTTAACATTCAGCTCAGGGTTCCAGTAAATCCTTAATACACCTTCAAACAGCTCTGATACAGGTTCACTGAAAACCTGATCAAAAAAATTAAAGTTATTGCGATCATGTGCCTCGCCAAGACACAAAAAAACACTAGAATTATCACAATAATAATGTGTAACATGACCCCACAGACAAATCAATCAAACATGCTTTAACAACTCTGTGAGTGAACATTTGAGATAGCAACTGCAACTTGAATGTTTTTTAACGAAACAAACCACTAGTATCTTGGAAACTGAGAGAGCTATTAGCTGACTGGCTCTCAGTAAATGCAAATAATGGAAATCTAAACTCAGGAGAAAACGACAGGAAACAGACGTCACCAGAGGAAGCCAGAACAACAGATGAGACGAGACACCGTCAGGCATAAATATGAAGCGTATTTGCTACTCTGTGGTGTAGGAGGTGCAAAATGAATGCCGGTGATTCAAACATGGGCTGTGTATAAATATAATGAAATGATTCTGAGTAACCTTTGTGTCTGATTTAAATGCATTTACCGTAAAATTGTGCTTTTGAATTATGAATTATGAAAAATACGACTGAATACTACACGATATCGCAAAATGCAAATATAAGCCTGTGTAACAGCCTAGTTTCCACAGAGCACTACTGGATGTTGGAAACATTTGTGCATCCTCATGGGTGACATTTCATTATAAAAGCTGCCATGGACATAATCTCCACAGAAAACATCAAAAACACTTTCAACACAGCAGAAGCAGCAGCAGCTTACAAACTCACAACAAATACTTCAAAAAGCTTAATATCTAGAAGCTTTGCTGACATGAACACTCACAACACACCCTAATGTAGTGAAACTTGAGTTGAAATAATTATGTGTTGTGCATTGTATATAATTATGTGTTCTTCTCAGTTTGTCCTCAACCAAAACATATAGCTTCTTGACTATAAACAATAATGTGTAAACATTTTAGGCACTTTACAGAGGCATCTGATTGGTCCTAAATTTGTTCTGCTAAATGACAACTAGCTCAAACATACACCCAGAGTTTTAAAGAACTATCCACAGCAACTTCACAAGAAAAACAAGGACTCCTGCATCAGATGGTGTCACCCCCACAGAGTGCAGATCTCAACATCCCCAAGTCAGTTTGGGATTAAATGAAGAGACACAAGCAACTGAGACGCCTAAATCCACAGAAGTATTGCAGCAAATTCTCCAAGATGTTAATAAAAAACAAACAAGTACCGTGTAAAATCCTATGCAAGTGTACCAAGGAATTGGCGCTGATTTAAAGTCAAAGCGTGGGGCCAATACCAAATATTGATTTGATTTAGGTTTCTTCTGTTAACTGCACTTTGTATGAGATTATAATCAATAAAAACTATTCATGGCAGAGGTTTTCAAAGTGAGAGGCAGGTTTCCCCAGGGAGGCTCCGCACAGTTTCAGGGAGGCTCAGTGACTGGAAGTGAAAAAGTATTATATTATTTATTACATTAGTTATCAAAAGGAGATCACACAGAATACTCTAAATGTGTTTGACTTAGTTCAGAGATATAGTTTGTTTTTTGGAAATGCTATTGTTTTTCCCACTTTTCCAGAGTAGGAAACTAATAAATGCCTTAAGACAGACTGTTATGTATTTGGTGTAGTCTGAAATATATCAAACAGCAATGTTAGGCTATCTTGGCTCAATTGTTGAATGTCTATGTGATCAATTGACATAATCGTGATCCCAGATCCCAGGCATCCAAGAATTGAGCGAAACTGAGCAAGTAAACTGGGGTGGGTGGGGTTCTTTTTTCCAAACTTTGTCTGAGGGGAGGCCCACAGTCTCAAACTTTAAAAACTCCTGATTCATGGCATTATTTTTGAAAGCATCCTCACTTAATTTTTAGTGCCTTAAACTTTTTCACAGTACTGTCTATTACCACACTTTTTTACTGATTCCCAAACAATAACTTGAGATGTCCTCACTGAAAAAGCGTGATAAAACTGATATGTAATGACTCAATAAAACAGCTGGTGTCATTAAACGCTTGAATTATCATACTGTTACTGATGACGTACGATTTTCATGTCTTGTCTCATTCTGGATATGACTTGTATACATTTAACATCCTAATGAAGCAATTATTCAACACAGAACTAGAGGAGGAAAAGAATAAAAGAACAAGAAGATGATTATTATGAACATATCCATGCAAATTCAGCTAAGGCTTGGTAAATCAGAGTTCTGCCGTTCTTAGGACAGGATCATAACAACTATAGCAGATGTAACGAGCCTTAGAGAAGACGTGTGCATTTAGTCCCAATTACTTTCTTTTCTATGCATATTTACCACAGATTATGGCCGACTTTAATAGGCTGTGCCTGGGAGTCATTAAGAGTCAAACTTTGGTCACAGAAACTTTGATATTCAGGACCTTTGTGTGTAAACTTTTACAGCATCAGGCTGTGCGTGGTTTGGCAGCAGCAGAAATATGTCATGTAGAGGGGTAAAGCTTCTCATTGCAGTTGTGAGATTTGTTTGTAAGAAACTGACTGGAAGCACGTAGAGGAGAATTGATAGGAGAGAAATCTGTCTGACATGCCAACAAACTGCAAACGTCTGGCAGGGAATCTTGATCTTGAATCAGTATGTGACTTCATGCCTCCAGCAGAGGGCAAACTAACTCCAGTATGGGTGGATCTGAACACATGGGTTAAATCATGAGTCATTCAAACCAAAATGTTGGTCTAATCTATGACAATCCATTAGAACTCACATATAAGCACATATACATTCCACAGGACTAAAGCACACATTTGATCAAGCAAAACATGTAGAACTGTGAAATCTACACTCCCCAGCCTCTTTATTAGGGACACCTGTGCAATCTAATACAATCCAATACAACAGCTCTGCCACAAATCCTACATTTACAAAGCTTCTACATTTTCAGTTACTGTTTACATCACCAATGTCAACAAAAACGTAAAATATAAAAGCTTTGTAAATGACACAATTTATGGCACAGCTGTATTGGATTGCACTGTATTACACAGGTGTACCTAATGAAGTGGGCAGTGAGTGTATATGCAATCACAGTCAATTTATGGGGTAAGACACGGAGCTTTCCACATCCTGTTGTTTGGGTTTTTTTTTCAAGTATGTGGGTTGTTTATTACAGAAAATCTCAAAATAGTATCCTCTTAAAGATGAACTCGTGGCTTCACAGGCCTCATTCATCTTACAGAGGTATCTAAAATAATATAATATCAGATTTGTGAGATTTTGAATGTTTCCTCTTCAGAGGAACACAGAGAACTGATTCATGCATGAACATATTTTTGTCCCTCATTGAACGCCACAATCAATGCGTCCGTCTGTGTGATTCAAGTTAACTTTGGATCTTTTATGTGAGTGCTGCTCGGAAATGGCATTACGGGAGTGTTAATGCTGGGGCATCGCTGGGCAGACTAGATAAAAAAAGATAGGGTTTTTTTTTCTCTCCCTATGGGTTGATTTATGTTGTATTCCTTGTAAGAGCATCCAAAAAAGGAATCCATTCAGCTATACTCAGTAGGTAGCAAACAATCTGGCAGATGTACTGAGCAAAAGTTGGTAAAACATCAAGTCAGAGCTGTGAGGAAATGAAAAAGATTAAACAGACTCTCATCAGGACAACCTAATTGGCTCGACTACACATGGTCAAGCAGTAGAGACACTCAATTTAGGCCATAAACTTTGCAAATAAGTATCTCATCAAATGATTTGGTATATTGAGTCTTCTAAAAGCCACTGGGAGAGTATCACTGAGATAGTGTCTTTGCCTTAATGCCAGCAGAGGGATCTGTTTGACAACAGTGGCACTTAATGTGTACTGATTTAAATGACTGCAGTGAAAAGGGATAACTGAATATGATACCGAAGTGACATCTAAAACTAACAATTGTGCAGTGAGACATGCTCATTTTGACACAGAGAGAAAACTCTGAATCTCATCTGGAAGAACTAGTTGATAGGTAAATGACCCACAAGATAGCAACGCTCAACATTTCATCAACACGTAACACGACTCTGATCGTCTTCTTTTACTGCTGAAGGATGAGTCCACAGCAGAATAAATAAAATCGTCTCCTTGCGCATTAGAGCGCTTTCAATAGTACTGTAACAGCAATGTGACAATAGGCGACGGTGGATTTTAAGCCTATTGATAAAAAAAGGAAGAAGAAGTGGAAAGAGTAGGTTTAAAAATATAAATTACCTTCTCTCCTTTGGCGGATCCCCTGCGGTAGTTTCCTGCACCTGCTGATGAGTTCATGGTCCCATATAGCAGTAGTCTGCAATGCAAGAATATTCACCTGAAGCACACTGAACAATCAACTTTAATCTCTCTCTCACACACACACACACACACACACACACACACACACACACACACACACACACACACACACACACACACACTAGTGTACGCCACAGCTAATAACCACCAGAATATCCGCGCTTTACCCAACTAAAACCTGCAAATTGAAAAGCTTCAGATGGCGACGCCCGTTCGCTGATAACTGCGTGCCATTAAACTCAAACTAGACGAACCAGATTAAATACCACCCACCTGTAGTAACGCTATTTTTTTTTTTAAGTGTTGTCCAATGGCAAACCAAAGCGCTATGAGCATCCCCTCTCCAGCTGTACGGTGTGCGCTTTGTGACTGCCCGCCAGCAACCAGATGATCAGCAGAAAGTTTCCTCACGGTGACAAGTCACCGCGATCTCCTGTCAGCAAGTGAAGTTTCTTGAGGTGTTGCTTAAAATGAGCTGATACTTGGCCAGGACTGTGTCAGCGCTCCTAATTTGAATATGCACCAAAAGCGGAAAAAAACAGAGCAGAGAGGCTAACGCTTTATCAGCAAATTGCTTATGCGTTTCCGTTGTTGAGCCACTGCAATCCTCAGTGTCTGCGGCTTACTGTATAGTTTGAATCCACTTAGTTGGCTGGCCACCTCATTTGCACATTTTTAATATGTTCTCGCCCAATCTAGCTTGTCAGAACATATTGAAGATGGATTGTGAGACGTTTAGAGCGCTTTTGTGTGGCAAAGGGGTAAAATATAAACCACTGTTTCTGTTTATCTGGAGAGGTTCGGTCATCTGACTCTCCTTTCTCAAAGCTTCTCAAAACCCCTCCACAAATTGCTGTTTTCTAAGATCCTGTTACCAGCTGATCTAGGAGGCACCAGCGCGACCCTCTGCGTATTTTGCCCTCTGTGGCTGCTTCAGGGCAGAAACGTCCGCATAGATTCAGCAATTAGAGGCTTTTTAGCGGTGGGCGGTGATCAAAGGAGAAACTGTGTCACCCTTTTGCCCCTTGGCGGCTCATATTTTTTCCTTTGGCCTAATGAGGAAAGGATGCAAAAGAGTTCATTATAGTGAGTAAAGTGTGAATTTAGTGAAACCACAGGGAGCTAAGTGGCGGCGCTCACTGCAAATACTAATGATCCAGGGGCCAGGGAGTTTTCTCTAACGTCAGCTGCAGATAATTAGAGAGAACAAAGGACAGATTTTCTTTTGTTAACAAAAAATATGACTGATGTTTAGTTAAAGATATTTGTGTAAATCCTGTGAGGGACAGGGCTGTTTTTTTCCACCACTGTCATTATTTCTTTCTTCTACCCAACAGTGTGATGTTGCGATCACAAATCAGAGATCACACTGAGTTACATGACTGATTAGAGTTAGTGGCCAACAAATACAACCTTGATACTGCTCTCTGTGGAGAATTAAAGACATGTTGAAAGGGGGGAAAAGTTTTCTGTAACTCTAACTTTCTTTCTTCCTGTAATTTTTTTGCCGCATTGCACTGGTGTTGGCGCATACATAATTGAACAGTAGAAATGTAGTGAATAATGCCCAAAGACACACAGTTTAGGTATGACAATTCCCAACTGAGCTGCGTTGGCGAAATAGTAACAAGGCAACACAAAACAGTATCTCCTCCTTTTAAAAGGCAGATAATAAAGAAGAAACAGCAAAGCCAGGCGGAATGTGTCCTATTTCTTGGACACTCACGGTGCAGAGACACAGGTAACTCCCGAGCCCCCATTGAAAATCCATTTAAATTAAAATTGTAGGCGAAAATGATTCAAAACTGATTTCAGTGTTTGTTTGTTTTTTAGGTTCAAACGTGAATACCATCCCTCAATATTTCTTGCTGACCACGCTGGTGAATCTCCTTCGGGTGGATTTTGCATTCACTATTTTATAACTTTTCAAGTTGACGTGTGTATTCCAAAGAAACAATCCTACGTGAGACACTAGAAAGTCTAAAGTGTTTGTGACAGTGGGCTGAGCAGCATGGAAGCGCCCTTCATCATGAAGCCATCATTTACAGATCAACACCATGGACAGCAGCCAGGCAGCTCTGTGGCGGTGTTAATGGAAGAACAGACAAGGGGCTCTAAAGCCACAGGAGACCAATTACAGTTGTTATACTGTTGTAGAAATGCTCAAGTGGAGAAGAGGTTCAAGACCAAGAACTGAAATAGTGTGGAGGAGGATGAAGAAGGGAATCTGCATAACAAAAATGCTTCATGGTGCTCCTCTCTTTTTGTCTTGTTGTCTCACCTCCTCTGTGTTTATGAACCAGCTTTGCAGTGTTATTGCCAACAAATAGACAACATAGTTTGAATGAATGAAGCATAAAAGATCGTTTTCAGAATAAATCCAGTAATCTATAGTTGAAGTTTATAATTTGGCAACATAAAATGTGAAAAAACTAGATTTATGGTCTAACTTTGGAGTAACGGTTGGAGTAAATGTTTTCATACTCTCAGAAAGTGAGCATAAATTGTGACAATAATGATAATAATTACTGCATCCCTTTTGAAGACTTAATTTACAATTACCATGCCATCTCTTAGCCCTGTGGCATCATGTCAGTTGAGTGATTATCTGTACTGAATTACAGGTTTTGGCAGGAAATCAGCTGATCATTACAAAGTATCAGTGTTCCTGCAGCTTTTCCTGTTATCAATAGTAGTATCAAGTATTTCCTGTCAGATGGTATAAGGGCTGTGAATCCCATGCTGCATTTTCAGATCTTGTTTCAGTCCCTGTGGTCAAAGCACTTTATTTAGATGAAGCTAAATAAACTTCCAACATTTACAGGGAAAAAAAGTCATACAGCACAGCAGGATAGAGGCCAGCCTCAGTATTTTCATTTTTGATCTGCAGTGGCATTGCTTTTGTATGCGTTCAAGAAGTAAGTTTAACAAATAACAAAATATTTGACTTGATTTTACAAGATATTGGAATTTCAGCCCTTGACAGAAGCATTTAGTTTCTACAGTTTTTAATAATGACGTCGCAAAAAATGTCTGCAAAAGCAAGTTAATTTCAAAATGGGCTTCATTGATTTGCATATGACTTATTTATTCCATCGCCACCTCTGAAATAGCAATCTTAACACAGAATAAATCATCTTCTTGCAGAAAATCAAAATTTTCTCCCAGCTGTGTGATAAATAAATCTATGTTCTGAGCACCGCTGATTTAATGCGTGAGGATCTCAGGGGTCGGAAGTGTGCGTTTGTGGGGAACAGTGGAAGCCTGTGGAAAGCCAAGTCCTGTAGTGATAATCACCTGAATGACCAGGGGAAGCGGCACTACCAGCTTAAAAAGCTTCTCCACTTAATGATGTGTGGGCTGCTGAAGGGAGGACATCAGGCTGAAGTGATACAAGACTGAATACAGACAGCAGCAATACCCCCTGCATTTGACATTTATTTCCACTCTCCCACTTTGCCTGGAATTACTTAACATGGTTGCCTGCAGGAACACAGGTCATATGATGGCTCTAAAATCCATTTGTAGTGGCTGATTTTGGTGAAGAGCACTTTAGAGGGCGAGCCACTTTCCAAAAAACCCTACTAGTGTTACAGAGAAGTAGAACAAATATAAGCGAGAGAGTGAGATTTATTACTGTAAAGGTCCAAGTTGGTATCATTGGAGTTCAAATGTGCTTTAATTACAAAATGAAGAAAAGATGAAAAGATGCTAACTGCTCTGTGACACTCTGCTTATAGGGATGGTGGTGCTTCTATTGTGGCTACAATGACAATACTAACATACATGATGTTTATACCGTGTATAGTATTGAGCATGTTTGGTTTAGTGTGTTAACATGCTAACTGTTGTTAATGAGCACTAAAGACAATGTGCAGCTGAGGCTGAAGGGAAAATCATATCCTGAGGGGTGTGTGTAACAGATTTCATGGAAATCCTTCCAATAGTTGTTGAGACATTTCATTTCAAACCAAAAACAGTGAAACCTCTTTATTGCACTGCTTGAAAATATTTCACCAAATGAGTGGAAACTTTGACGTGCTGGTGGTACAAGATAAAAATCAGGAATCACCTAATTCTTTAGGATTTATCTACTGGCCACCAAATATATCTATACCAAATTCTATGGCAATCTATTTCATAGTTGTAGAGACATTTGATTAAAAATATAATCTGAACCTCATGGTAGCATTAGAGGAAAACATTAGCATTAGAGAAGGCCACGAAGACTGAATGAATGCAATCCATCCAACAGACAGATGTTGCCATACCTAGATAAACAGCGCTAGCATGGCTAAAAAATAAACATATCTCAAGCCACTAACCTTATCCGTCATTGCTAAATGTCTGACCTCAACCTTTAGCCTACACTTAACCTAAACCTACTTCCATCCTTAAAATTTTAAATCAGTTTTGACCCTCAAACAACAACCTTTTGAGGAAATGAGGACTGGCTAAAATGTCCCACTTTGCAAAAATGTCCTCATTCCCAAAGTCTAAAAGTCAAATTAATCCTCATATGGGTACACGTACAAACACACAAACACACATGCTCACACACACCCACTCGCTTACAAAGACCCACAGCCTGCATCAGCTTTCAGGGGCAGGTCTCAGACTTCCAACCACTTAATCTTAGGTTGTGGTCAAGTGCGACATGTACACTTCCTGTCGTATTACCTTTCAGCAATGCAGTTCCACACAGCTCCTGTTTTACCACTCTGCTGACATCCATACAGTAATTATAACTGACCCCGACAGGCAAACATACAGCTTTTTTATAATTTAAGCTGAAATACTGCGTGCACACTGCATGCAGGCTCTGTATAATACCTGTGTATTAAATTTGAATTGTGTATCTTCATCTTTCTCTGGCGCCTTGCAGATAGCGAAATCTCTTCTCCTAAGCTATTCATTGCAGAGTGAAAGAAAAAGATTGGCTGTTGAGATATACAAAGTGCGGCTGTGTGTATTAAAATCAGCACTTATCATCTGTATTAGAAGCAGCCCAGAGTTGTAAATTCTCACAAAAAAACAACAAATAAATGTGTTTCGTAATGTGGAAGTGTTACTGTGCCACTTGGGTATATTAGAGATGCACAGCTGCGTGCTATATAGCCATTTGTTGTAAGGCACACTCAAAATTGTTTATGGGATTTTGTCAGAGTTTTCATGGATACTCTGTGGGGTGAACATTCATCACATGGTGTGTAATATGACAATCTTACATCGGTGTAAGGATTCCCAACCCACACTCAGTGTTGTGGCTGTATTAGAGGGATAAATCATGCCATTACTGGCAATGCTGTTTCACAATGCCACAAGGAATGTGTTGGCCTAGATTAATCTTCAAAATAAGCCAACAATTCAATAACCTCCACGGTCTGTGCAAAAACTGTCATGTGTTATTACAGAATTTGTCAACACAAGGATGAGAGGAGACAGATAGTCTACAAAATAAGCCTGCAAGAGATTTGATTTGGACAGATTTGTGTGGGCTCACAACATTGTGTTTTGCACTGAAGAGCTAAGCAAACAACATTATGAACATACACTCTGAGTAAATGGCTGTCATGTAAGGTACACAGAGTATGGATAAATCTCTCCTATTTCCAATCTGAGCTACATTCCCAGTAATTTCCCTTAGCTACAATACCTCTGAAATGCTTAGTGCTCTCAATTACAGGCATCAAGAGGTCAAGGTGTTACCTGCACTCCAATCAGATCCACACAAGAGGAAACAACCGCTACGTTGCTCCATCACATTATTCTACAGACCCTTATGCATCACCTTGGCAGCACATTAAGCCTTATGTTCTTTACGTAGCGGGATTATAAAAGGGAAATGTGAGCCAAATATCTCACGATGACAGAAAAACTCTGCACACACAAAGGTCTACATATTCCAGCTCAAAAACAATTACTCATCATCAGAGCCTTTTGTCTCTGCGTGCTTTGTTGTTTTGACAAAGCGAGGAGGACCATTCATCACTATGAATGGAGGGAGACAGTATGAATTTTCACTGTACTATACCTCAGCATATTCAGGCACAGTCAGCATTGCTGGATATTTGGCTTTAAGACAGTGGTGATTTGTGGGTTATGATTTATGATTCGTTGTGTTTGGAAAACAAACCTGCCCTGCATGTGTAAATATTCCACTGGGGAAAAGTATTGGAGCTCTATAACACTGTTATTGAGTTAAGTAAAACTGGTTAGCAGTGCCATACCAGTTCAACAGCTTGTCACATTTTACTCCACAGTCACCATCACAATCATTTTGTAAGAGTGATCAAGGTTGATGGGACTCTAATCAGGATCAGGACCTTATGTGGCTTCACAAGATAAAGCTGTCACTTTCTGTCATGTTTTGTTTACCTTTTTGCCTGCCCTCTGGTGGTTCCTTTGTGTACGGCCTGGCCATGTGGTTTTGGCTGGAGCTGCCCATGATTGCTTAATTGTTTGCCACCTGCCCCTGATTGTGCTGGCCTAATTGATTGGCCTACTTAAACTCTGCTTACTCCATGCTCTGTGTCAGATTGTCCTGTCCTTCTCTCTGTGAGTGCTGTTGGAGCCCTGAATTGTAAGATTGACCCCTTTGTTCACCTTGTTGGATTCTGCTTGTTTTTCTGCCCTGCCAAGCTTCTGTTTTTGCATTTTTTGATTACTCCTCGTACGAGTGAAGATTTTTGTTGTGGACTTTTTGAACTGCCCTACTGGCTGAAGATTTCTGTTGATTGACTTTGAGAAATAAAAACTCTGAACTGGAACTGGAATTGGGTCTCCCTGTCTGTACTGTAACAAAATCTTAGTAGTTGCAAAATGATTAACAGGTGGAAAGTAGTAACATTTAAAAAAAAAAAACACATAACTGCTACACAAAGTCACGTTTACCTTTTAAAAAAAATACTTTCATTGTTGCTTTGCTTCTTGTGAATATTGTGAATGTGAATATATTCTACTGTCTTTACTGATTTTAAATTTAAAGACATCCACTCTGACCATTGGCAGTCTATCTCTCACCCCCACACCAGCAGTCAGGAATCTTGGCATCCTTTTCGACTCTACTCTCACCTTTGATGCTCACCAAGACATCCCTCTTTCACCTCCGTCCATTTCCCTCAAATTCTGATGCTCAGATCCTGTTTCACGCATTCATCATGTCCCACATTGACTACCGTAATTCCCTTTTCATTGGTCTCCCGGCAAAATCCAGAACTTCAGCACATCCAGAACTCAGCAGCCAGAATCCTCACTCACACTACACGCACGGCCAACATCACCCCCATCCTCTCCCAACTGCACTGGCTACCAGTTTTGTCCCGGATAAAGATCAAAATCCTACTTCTCACCTTTAAAGCCCTCCAAAACCTGGCTCCCGCGAACTCCTGACTCCCTAGTCTCCCTCTCGGTCTCTCAGATCCTCCACCTGCAACCTCCTCACCGTCCCACGCACCAAATTGTCTGCCATGGCCCCCAAGCTCTGGAATTCTCTCCCTCAATCCCTTCGCGACATGTCCTTCCTTTTCCACATTCAAGTCAGAGTTAAAAACTTTTCTTTTCAAAGAACATTTCTCTTCATCCTCCTCTGCATAGTCTTGTTATGATCTGTTTTGTTAGATTTTTTTTTTCTCTGTAAAGCGTCCTTGGGTTTGTGAAAGGCGCTATATAAATTCAACTTATTATTATTATTATTATCCATTCAAGTCCATCGCACAACGTCTCTCCAGCACAATATGCTTTCTTCACTGAACATTTATTCTGCTATCTTGCCTTCATCAGGACGATATCCTATCAAATACTCTTTACACAATACGATATATACTCTTGGTAGATACAAACATTTGGAGAGAATATAACTACAAAACACATTACAAGCATCTTTTCAGAGTATTCGCTAGCTAATACAACCTTTCATCTTAAACCCATAAATAAGAACAAAATTTGATCTGTTTTTCATTTGAGAGCAGTAAAAGGACCCTAAACACCTCAGCCTGAAATTTTAAGATTTTTCCTACAGTGACCCAGAATAAAAGAAAATGGAAATATTTCATTATGTTAGGGGTTAAATTTGACCCCAATCTATTCATAAGTTCAAAAATAACCAATCAAACATTTAGCAGTCTTCACATTCTTCATATTACTGGAATGTTCTCCTGTTTTTATGTAACATAGGGTGAGAATGTTTGTGTGAGAATGTTTTTTCTCCATACACCTAAAGAATACTTTTTAATGACTGATAAGGTATTTAGGAACAGATTTGTAGCTCAGAAATTTGATATGGAAACTAATTATGAAGGAATACTGTGAAGGATCCGCACATGAACAGTATGTAAGGGTTACATATTCATTTTTCAATACAAGGCAAGAAATTCTGTATTCTTTCAAGCTAATTTTACAAACTTAGCTTCCATACTGCAGTACATCCAACTCTCTGCCAACTCCTAATATGCATGCATAACCAACTCATTTCAAAGTTCATCTGTAGTTGACTCCAACAAAAATAAACCTTAACTAAGATGTTCTAAAAAAAAAAATCCTGCTCTTTGAGAATAAATATAATCTAGTAGATGGCTTCAAGTCTAATTTAAACCTCTCAATCCAGAATGCCTCTCACTAATGGTTGGTTTTCTCTAAATCCCTCCCTTCTTTTAACAAGCATAAAAAAGCTTCTTCAGAAGTCTGATGAAAACAATGGTTGTTTGAACATGGCACAGACTTCTGCAACCACTGACAAGGTATTTACGTAGATATTGCTTTATTATAAGGGGCCAAAATGAGCCAAAACATCTGGGAACCAGTTCTTATTTATATTGCTCAAGTTTCACCTGAATCTGTTGCCTGCAGTTTTGCATATGCCTTAGCCCCAGACTATTTACTTCCCACACTGTTCTTACACTACTTTTGGCCTGATAACCACTCTGTTTGGCTGAGGATTAGAGAAGACCTTTAGTGTTTTACGTCTGAGATTATATTTAACATTTCAAAGAGCCTGTGATCTGCCAAACTGCAAGACTTTTTCTTGGCTACTTCCAAGCAATACGAAGCACCTTAATGGGAGAATCTGAGAAGCATTCTCTCTCTCTGTGTCTCTTTGTCTCTTTCCCTCTCTCTTACAGCTGTCTATATAAACACCTTGTTTATTAACTTGGTCAGTCAATATCTTGGGTAAAAAAATCAATGAAAACAATCACAGCACTTCTTTACACGTGATCTCCATTCACAACACCTGGAAGAACCTTGGTCAGGTGACATGTGCAATCTCATCGTCTGCCTCATCAAACTTTGAAGTGGCCTCATGGTAGCCAGCAAAGAGAATTCTGGCAATTCCCTAATGGACTTGGATGGCATCACTTATTCAGCAGCCTCACATTCAGCCCAGCACCTGAAGTTGGGATAGTTGTCATCCATTTCATGTTGGTTCACTGCATCTTCCCTTGGACTGTCAAAGACCCTGTTCTAAAATACATGAGAACATGAAGGTTTGTGCTATAGACTTTTGGGTGTTTTTTCAAACGGTTGTGCAAATAACCCAAAGTGACCTAATTCAGACAGCTTGTATGTTATCCTAATTAGTCTCTTTATGAATTCCAGTTATCTTCAAGGATTTATGTAGATATTATTTTTCAAGCAGACAGACAGACACATATTTCTGATTTTTGTTCAGCCAGCAGTAATGGTAAAGCAGCTGCTGTTTCTTTTCATAAGGATTTTTTTCTTTGGCTGCTGACCTCATCACCCTCTCCCTGACCAACTTTGAAACAAAGCTACAGACATCAAAAACAACAAAGATGAAAACAAGAGCATTTTGCATCTAGGAATGAGAATTCAATGAACCCACTAAATCATTTTTGACCACACACGAATATACAGTACCAACCAAAAGTTTGGACATGCTTAATCATGAAAGTGAATGGGAAAGTGTGTCCAAATGTGTGTCTAGTACTCTACTATGAATAACCTACTACCTGCACACATAATTTACCAAGAGTCCCTACTTAACTGTTGACAGATGGACTCCACACCCTCATGGCCAGCTGAGAGATTTAGGACAGATGCACGTACTGGTTCAAAAGCTGGCCTATTTTCAAAGGTGGCTTTGTTCCCCTTGGAAGTAATCCATCTGGAGCTCTTAATCAGGAGAGGCAAAGTTAACAAGATGAAGACTGATGAAAACATTATCAAACACTAATAACCTTAATGTTCCTACAACTGTCAACTTGTCAGTTGGGCTCATCAGTTTGCTCTGACACACAGCTGAACAGGAACAGGAAACAACTGCAACCAGACAACTGGTCAGGCTAACTATAGAGCATCAAAAACAAAAGGATATGCCCTCCAAATTCAAGTCTTTCCTTACTTTTCCTACCTCACCTGTTAAACCTTTGATCAAGTCATCAACAACCTGCAGGAAGGACAAGGAGTCACACCATGGAAGGCTGAGAGGTCTACAGGTTTGTGTGCGACCAAAGACCGCAGGAACTGATTTCACTGACAGATACCTTCAATAATAAGATGACTGATTGACTGGTTTATTTAACTTTCCCAGCCCACACATGAGACGGAATCAACAACCAAGTTTACAAATCGTAATAGACAATTTCACAAATTTAAAAAGAGAGGACTTCAAAAGATTAAATTTACATGACAGAAATGTCTTATTACAGAAGATAGAGTATTAACAGTGTCTAATCTTCTAGAAAGCTTGTCAAAACAAAAATATAATTAAAAAAGCCAACCTAATATCACCTTCAGACAACCAAAACAAATCAGGATGCTTTAACTGAATTATTTTGAATAACGGACTCCTTAGATGCATTCAAGGCCCTCTGCCTTCATGTATTTAATGTGTGTGTAGTAATCCTTGATTTAAAACTAAGGGGAGTTATTTATTGAACTTCCTGTAGTGTATAAAAAACTTGATTCAATTGAAACATGGATCAACTGTGCCTTCCAGTGTTCATTGTTTTCCACTGCCAGCACAGAAGCTGTACATAGAGATTTATAGTAACATGTAAGCCTTTATAGGACTTTAGAGTTGTATCCTTGCTGGTTTTATTCATCTCCCAACACTGTGAGAAGTTTTATTGACTACATACTGTAACTTGGCTGAATGCTCCTAGTTCAAGTTGAGATCTGATATTACTTGGCACAGCAGAGTTTATTAGAATATTACTGCACATCTAAATCTCTCTTACAGACACAAAAGGGAAAAACCATTTAGTTCATTCATCACATAACAAAATGAACCCAAAGCTGTGTAGACAGCATGGACATGCATAGTATATTAGAGGGCGCAGAGGCCCAAATTCATAAAAGGCAATTTAAAAAATGTTTTTAATAATGAGCAATTACTATTTTTGCAACACCCTTAAAGGGATATTAAAATGTATGTATTTAAAACAAACCCATGACTAAGGTTGGTTCAAACACTGCATGATGATTAATTACTTAATGTTACATGCAAAGAAATGAATTACATTTCAGTAAATTCTCCTCTCATGTTAATCAGCCCAATCCTCACCTACTGTTAGCCCCCTGACTGACATCCTCACTTGCAGAAGCTCGGCTTAATACTGCTGACAAAGATTCACTTCCAGTGGCTGCATGGCTGACTCTCTCGCCTACATATTTGTCTCTTACCACCTCTCCATAGAAAGCATAATTGCTTTAGTAATAACAGGCAAGAAAAAGATGCTGATATTATACGGTTCAGATACTATTACTGTGTGCCAACAAATTAGTTTAATATAATACACATATATCATAATACTGAAGTTTGGAGACATCATGCATTTAAGCAACACATGAGTTTTAGATAAGGTGTATTAGACACTGGTTTATAAAAGACTTTAACAGGTAAATATTACTTCATGCCTTCCCTCCTTCCCTCCAAAATATTTTTTAAAAAGTGCTTGAACTTCAACTATTTGCCTAAATACATAAACATTTAGTGAACAGTTAACATTCAACATTCATGTAAATGTAGCTGCATTCACTGTCCTCATACACCTGTTGAACAAATGTAACATAAAATACAAAGAAAGGAAATATGTGTACTGTACATATAAACGTACATTATGTGTCACTTCAATGTCTGATAATAATAACACAAACACAATGACTGACAGCACCACAGCTGAGTTAACGCAGATCAGTTTGATGCTAGAAAAACAGATTAACTTAGAAAACACTGAACGCACCTCTTTGGCTGCTTGTTACAGAAGGGAGGAAAACGCCATTCATTTTGTGTATCATATCGTCGTTATCATGTAGCTTGTGGGGGATGAAGATGCACGCCTTTTTACAACTTTATTACTAACATAAACAACTTGGAGAAACGTGTGGCGGGACCCACTTTACATGGGATGTGCGATGCCAATAATAGTCCCCCACCGAACTTCATTTCTGCGCCAATTAGTTCCGTCACTTACAGTAACTTTATCTCGCAGTAAACTACTAATACTAATAGGAATTCTCTGTCAGCTACACTCAGAAACATGATGAGGTACTGAGTATCACACTGGATGTAGCAGGAATAACAGAAATGTATTTATAACCCAGAAAAGGGGCTCTTTCTCTCTTGGAGGCCAAACAGACAGATGCTCAAGCCCCCTTTGAGGTCTATCTATGCACAGGCTTGGTGGACAGTTGCAGATTGTTCAAATGGAAAGGGCCATCCTTTATAAAACCGTGGCTACAAGTCTCAGTGGAGGTTCGGTGAATCACTGAAATATACAATAGTGGCTCAAGCGAGATGTTTGTTAGCCCTGTGGTAGATTGGCAACCAGCCCAGGTATGCCATCTCTTTCCCGGTGTGTGCTGCTCCATAAGCAAATGGAAGGATGGATACTGAGATCTTCCTGTTTTACTGGCCTCCCTGTCCACAAAATGCTGGCCAACAACGTATTGTCTATATATTACCTAAATCAGAAAATGTATATGGTATGTGGGTCTTATGTGTGCATATATATTTGTCTTAAGTCACCTTAATAATATCCAGATAACAGGTACATGATGCTGAATCAGGTGTAGGAACATAGAACAGAGTAATTTCTCTTATTGTAAGTTTAAAAGTTTGTACACACTTTTTTCATTTAAGTGAATGGGAAGGTGTCCAAACTTTTGACTAGTGCTGCATATTAAGTACCCACGTTTTTCTCTCCCCAATCTAATTTAGCAGTTATTCATTGTTTCTCTATGATTTTTGATGTTGTGCCCAGTCTAGATAAGTTATGAGGAGAAATGTAGATGGCTGCAAATCACTTCTGAAATATCCACATTTTATCATTACATGCGGCTGAAGCAGGTGAACCCAAGTGCAGAAACAAGCAACGAGACAGGAATAAGGTAGGAACAAAGTATTTATTATAAGGCATGGAAGAGGGAATGCAGGCCTGGAAAAGCTTAGACTTACTTATATCCAATAACATTCATGTACTATTAATGCATTCAGTAACCTACACTTCTTCCCCGGAGTTGTCTGTGCTTTCTCGTCTCACAGGTAATCTGGGCCTGTAGACGTCCGGATGACAGATCCCAGTCCCGGACCTTCTAGCTTCAATGTTTATTTTCTATGTGCTTCTCTCTCTCTCCTATTCTTGCTCTCTCTCCCCTCTACCCCAACCGGTCGAGGCAGATGGCCGCCCACTTTGAGCCTGGTTCTGCCTGAGGTTTCTTCCTGTTAAAAGGGAGTTTTTTCTTGCCATTGTCGCTAAGTGCTTGCTCATGTGGGAATGTTGGGTCTCTTTAAAATTAAAACCTGAAGAGTTCGGTTTAGAACCTGCTCTATGTGTAAAGTGCCTTGAGATAACTTTGTTGTGATTTGGCGCTATACAAATAAAGATTGATTGATTGATTGATTGACTGATAACTGGTGCTCAGGCTGGTAGCTGGGAAACTGGGGCTGAGGCTTGGGCTCGAAGCTGGGAACATGGTGCTTAGGCAAGCTGGGGCAAGAGGAGCAGGTCCAGAGCAGAATCTGTGGAAGCTGGGTAGAGCAGAGTTCCAGGGCAGGGAAGCAGAGCTGACAAGACAAGGGACAGTAGACAGGAGACAGGAGACGGGGATGGGAGCCAGAGCAGACGGGACTGCAGGCAACAAGAGACAAGGTCAGGCTCGGGAAAACAGGCAACAACAAGAAAACTGATAAATGCAGGAGAAAATGCCTTGAAGCGTAGACTGAGCAGAGGCTACAATCTGGCAGGGCTGGATTGGAATGGGTTGCAGCTCTGCTCTGACTCCAGCACACCTGTCTCCACTCACACAATCACACACACGGGGAAAGAAAGGGAGAGTGTGAAAAATTGCAACAGGTAGGGAGACACAGGACTGAGGCAGGAATCGTGACACATTGGTATGTAAACAAACAATATGACACCTTGATAACACAATGTATGAGTGGCTGTATTTCCTGTCTAGTGCTCAGAATCACACTTGCAACAAACTGTCACAGATTTCTCTCTCCCGCACAAGCTTATTACCTGGATTCATATTTCTGGGGAGACAAACAATAAATAAAACAGAGGCAAATTGAACGATGGTTTGACATTTGTTGGCACACTGATATTGGAGTGAGTGTGATATGTGGTATAATGTTGAAGGTTTATTTCAACAGGTTTGATAAGCATCAGTGGACTCTCACTGTCAAAACAGACACTGTAAACAAAAATGTGTACAATTTTCTTTTGAATAATTTGATTATGTCTTTCAGATTTGTCAGATGGATGCCCCAGTGTGCTAAATTATCAAAACTAATCAAAACAAAAGTTTTGAAATTAAGCCTGCCGTTTTTGACATAGAAGTTCATTCTTGCCCTTTAAAAAAACAATATGTATGACAAACTCGCCTATACTCAAAGGTCAAAGAATGGACAAATTATAAGGATAAGGAAAGAAAAACAGAATTAATTAATGAAAGAATGTAATAACTAATAAATAGCAGTTCAGTTGAGATTATTTTGTCACTAAATCTGCAATGGCTCATACAGCAGCAACACATCTTTGAGATTCACATACAGCAGCAATCCAAGTGAAATATTACACAGTGAAGAAAAAAAAATTGAAGCCTACAATGAAGTGTATATATGAAGTGAAACGTTAAATTAAAAAAAACACAGAAATCCATTTGTAAAAATGTCTTCAGGTTCATCATACACAATCTCTTCACTCTAACAGTCTGTAAACCTGCCATCATGAAAAATAAACACGCAAGGACTCATTTATAATTTATTCTAGTTTCATTTCATCTATTTTAACAGAATAGATATTACTCCTAATGAATGGTTAATATTGTAATAATGTCTCATTTTGCAACAACACTCCTAAATTTTAGCTGTAAAATAACGTACAGCGCCCTGATCAACCCCCACCATTCCCACCCTCTCCCTTTGCTTACCCCCCTCTTCTCTCCTCCGAGGACTGTACCGTCAACAAGCCTGCGATCTTAAAGTTAAGCCTGCCTCAATCTTCTCTGTCACATTCACTTCACTCTCCGATATGGCTTGAGGACAGAGCATCAGTTCTGGTGTCTCATGGCCCACTACCCTTTCTATCGGGTTTATATAGGAACTTGAGCCCTATGAATTCATCTCCTCTACAGCTGCAGCAGGCTTGAGAAATTCCATAAGGCATTATCTGAGTCAGGCAACTGATTTATGCAGCAACAGGCTGCTTTATGGTGCCATACAATACCAAATTAAATCTTCCAAGATAAAGGGCATAATTCTGCAACAAAAGCAGCTCACATAGAAGTTTTCTGTTGCAGTTTTTCATGAGCGAGCAAATGACTGCAAGAGAGGTGGCAACGCTGAGGGCTCACTTGGGATTTCAACGACACTGTTTGCCTCCCTCTTTTTAAAAACAGCAACATATAATGGAAAAACAACTACTTCTAATAATGAAGTGAATAACCTCTGACCCAAGCCAGATAATTTTGAAATGGCCTTTTGTTTCCTTTTTCCTCAGGGTATTCAGATGAAACATAGAGAAGCATCTTGGCTCATTTTAACACCAGCAGGATTACTGTGCCATCCTGTACAGAGGACCTAGTGTCTCTGAGGAGTGAGGAGTAAGAGTGCAGGAGAGAGTCCAGCATATTAGAGAACTTGTAGCGTGGATACTAGTATGAAGTGTAAGACAGTAGAGTGGGATTTAACCTCGGCTTTAATAAGGCCTCTTGGGTGTGCCTGTAAGGAAGCCCACTACCAGCTCTTTGTTGCTTTTTCCAAAAAAAAGTGGAGAGAGACAAAATCTCTGTTCTGTGGAACGTAGGGACAGTTTGAGTAAAGGAAAAAAAAAGATGACAGCATAAAGATGATGTGTCAGAGAAGAATGTCAAGTAGCCCATGCTCAATAAATACAGGCAGACAAAAACATCTCATATATGCTGGTTTTCATCCTGTCACATCAATGAATGATTGATCAATGTTGAGCACATGGGGATGTTATATGTGGATCAGAGGCTTTTTCATTTTGTACTATTTTTGTGTCCATGCCTTTAAATAAATATTGATGAACAAAGTTGTTTTCTATTTTATTGTATCCAGTATTGACATGTATGCTCATGCTGGTGTCCTACTTTTATGTGCATGCTTGTTTTAGTGATTCAAAAATCCAATCAGACTATTAATGCCTTCATATAAGTGGGTGATGGGCGATGCACATTGAACTCGTTGGTTTGCATCTGCTCTCAGTCATAGAATTGCATAAACATAAGTGTCTGGCAACAGACAAGAGCTGACAGCACAGTCATGTTTTTTGCACAGAGTAGTGAAGCAGAGCCTGCTCCTGGTTAAAATCATTGATGATGCAACTGCTGAGCGCAGAGAGATGCACAGAGCAGAATTAAAATCTTTCTGATTAATATGCAAAAGTATCATTATATTATATTTGATGAATTAGTTGTGATTGTTTGAACACTTTGCTTTTTCATTTTCTCTTTTTCTTGTCCTCGTGAGAAAGGCTTCTCTGTACTGCCCCAAGAGAGCTTTACATAAGACTTGACTACTGAAGGCTGTTAGGAGGAGTTTCTAAAACTTGTAAATGTAACCCTTGCGTTGTATTATGGTCCAATTTGACCACTTTAAAATCTTCCACTTTCAAAAAATACATGTTTTTTCATCTGACTGCTTCAAAGCTTCATGCATTTGTCAGCTCATGGCATCATTTTCACTTCATATCAAGTGTTTTATTCAGGAAATCTGGTCATCCTGCAGGTGCAAACCATCAAACACATGCACTCACACACCACAAACACGCGCACATACACACACTCACAAACACAAATTGCTGCCCCTCTCCTTTCCCTGTAGACTCTGAAGAAAAGATAGAAATTCTGTTGTGTCTGTGCGAACCTGTTAATTTGGTTTTGGCTGGCTCCTTGGATGTGAACGTCTTGGTTTCTGATATCACAGCATGCAGACTGATTTTATGACACCAACTCCCCCCTTTACCCCTTCTCTCTTTCCTCTCACTCTCTTAGCTCTTTGGATATATTCCCCTATGATTATAAATAGATTCTAATTAGCTCCTCCAGCCATGGGCAATAGAATTCTTCATCAAGTAGGGACTGCACTCAGAAGCCTTTATACATTAAAGCTTGTGCAAAAGTCAGAAGAATAGCAAATCCCCCTTGCTTCAATTTTTTTTTTTTTTTTTTTTGCAAAGCGTTGATTAATTTTCCAATATTTTATCAGTTCAAAAATAATTCTGTGCCGCAATCAATTTCCCCCTGTGTTATAAAAGGACACAGAAAGGTCAGCTTGACCTTTTGACTGAAAGTCACACACAATATCAGAAGAAACTGATATAGAACAAAGTAATTGAATACAATAGTGTTAAAGAATAAATGTGTTAAATTAGTTAAAAAGAGAAAAGAATACATTTCAGGATTTTAGAGCTGCCAGGCACCACTGAAATGAGGTGAATGACCCTCATTTCAACCACTGTCTCCTCATCAAGTCATTGATTAATTTGTTTATTCCTCTGATTCCTCAATTCAGGGTTGATACCCCAAATCAGTGCTCAATTTTTCTCAAATTTAGAATCTGTTAACTTCACCGCATGAAATCATATCACTTATATATCACTATAAAAGAAGACATGAGGTCAGAACTGGCACAAAAGCTGAATTGGCAGCCCACCATGAAAGACTGAATGGTCACTGATGAGAACCTGAATTTTATAAAGATGAGAATGTATTTAATGTGGATCTGTTGTGTTGTTGATGACAGCTGATCCAATTAATGAAGTGTATGCCTGTACCGAATTCCTATTAATTGTAACTGAATAATTTAATAAAACCAAACCTTCATAACTTCTAATACATTGGGTACATTTGCTAATTTTGCTGAGACCTAAAACTTTAATTTTCCACTTTTATCCACTTTACTCAAAGCTTTGCAAGACCAAAGACTTTTGATTTCTGCGATATCACTCAGTCTTTCTCTGTCTTTTTCTCACATCCACTCATCCAGTTTTACATGTTTAATGTACATCAATCAGATAAACTCCTTCAAGAAGTTTAATTCTTAAAAGTTCAAATTTTTGTTCTTTAATTAGACTGTCATAAAAAAACTCTCTATTTAAAGGTAACAGTCGTTCCACACTGAGTTTAAACTCCCAGTTGTCAGAGGAAATTATGATGCAAATTCGTCTCTGAAATATTTATCATTTTATCTCTTTGAAATTAAAGATTAAAACAGATTCCCTTTCCTGAATCCTTTTGAAGTTTGTGTACTCTCTGTGGTTTTCAGCACTCACACTGAGCCTAATTTTTTAACAACATACTAAAGTTTTGAAATGTGTTCTGTGTGTAACGATGGAAGATAATTAGTTGGCTGTGCAGTGAATTAATATGAGCTGAATTAGACAATACCTGTTCTTCTACAGACAAAGAGCCCAGCCAGCATCTGGTTTCATGTTTCTCCTCTATTATATTAATATGATCCATCTGCTCACCTGCCAGCTGTCTGTCCTATTATTCTGCAACTTCCAATACAGCTGCTTTTTGTCCTACCCTGAGCAGCATCAGTGCTTTGTCACTAAAAGCTTCCTGTAAGAAATATACAGGGAAAGTGAAAAGTAAGGTGGTTGTTAACCTGGAACTCTGATGTTATCAGCAACTTTATTCTTGTCACAGGAGCAAAATAATGATCTGATATTTCTTCAGACGATTTTGAGTCTGACTGCATTGTTCACATCAGTTTTCAGTGCCAGTATACATCTTTTAAAGATGTGGGTTGTGCATTATCCCATGCTTCACATATGCATTACATGACAATTCACAGCATTTCTATATAATGTTCATTATATTGCATGAATGGCATGAATCCAAATCCAAAACAACCACCAACAGAAAGCAATTATTTGTGAGACAAGCTAGCTGAACCACTGCATTTCAAGACTTTACTAACACCCACATGATGGCTTGCATGGCTAGTAGTTGCATAGGTCATTACCCTCAAAAGAGCCTATTTTATCTTGCAGTCACAGTGCCTTGGTATTCTCTTGAAATTAGTCCTTAATGCTGATAGCCAAAGGGCATCAATTAAGCTCAACATCCAGGAAAGAGCTCCTTTAGCATTTATCCACTCAGCATGTAATTATGTCTTATTTTGCTGAAATCACTCATTGTATTAAAACACATTTGTCTGCTAATAATTACATAAATCTACATCATAAATTTAAATCATAAATATTGTGTTAAGCACAAAAAGTGGGGAAAGTCTCAGAAATGTTTACATAGGTGAAGTAAGTTCATATGGATTTACCTTCCACTTCATGACTGAACATCAACCAATAAATACTAAACTTAGTACTTGCATAAGCTCAGTATAAGGACATACTTATAGGCTTATTGAATTTGTATTCTTTCACTGGGTTCAGTGCTGCTCCACTGGCCTTTTCAACCTGGCAAAGGAGATTTAAAAAAAGAGGAATAGGGAGAGAAAAACAGTTTGACTGCATTTTTCATGTTGAATAATAATGGCCAATTTGATCTGATTACTCCATGTGTTTAAGTGACCCAAGTGTTCTATAAAATAGAGTCATACTGCCCTCTGTCTGTAATATGCCAAAATTGTTCCTATATACCCCAAACAAATAACATTTTAATATTATTTCAGAAAAGAGTGCTGGTTTAGTCTTTGTTTTCATGTGTTGATTTTGTGATTTAAATGAGAAGTTGTTAAGTCTTACATTGTAATTTATACAGGTCACTTATAATATAAAGGACTGTTTTATAAATCTATACCCGGAAATACAAATGGGAACTTTTTGTAACATACAAATCCATTTTTGGAGTTTGTCATGTTTAATTGTTGCATAAATATGAAATAAGCCAAGGGTTGGTTAGCTGTAAAAGGCCTTTATCATGGGAGACATTTTGACATAAAAAGAAAAAGCACACGTGCAAATAATAAAAATAATGATGGCTGAGGTTTATTTAGCTGCTTCAGTTTCAGTTTCAGGGTCCTGGTATTGTGCATGTGGCTCACTGTCACAATAGACACAGCCATTGTTAATGTTATTAGTAACATCTGTGCATTCCTTACTATGACAAGTCAAAATGTCTGCTGTGAAAAAAGGCCCATTTGGACTATTGAGAATAAAATAAACATATAATAGTATAAGGCAAATCTTTACAAATTGAGTTTTATATATTATAAATGATATTAATAATAATAATATATTATAATTATGTATTATAAATTGAGTTCCAGTTCCAACATAAAATTATTTATTACAAAAATATCAATTCTCAACTCAATATCAAGTATAGAGTCACATTTGGCAGTAATAATAGTCTTGAGTCTATATTTACCTGTCTGTATTAGCTTTGCCATGTAGGAATAAGGGCCGCAATTAGGGTCACAACCCTAACAGCAGCTTTGTGTGTTTCAAGGTAATTAGGTCAATGGTGGTTAGTGGTGTAAAAGTACACCAGCTCCAAGGTCATAATTTAGAAAGTGACAACTGTATGTGCAGTGTTTCACGCTTCACTGTTGTCAAGCAGCACTGCTGACCAGAAATGTGACTTTTGATGCCACAAAGCTGTCCATGATACTACACAGTGTCTCATTAAATAATTGACTACATATATAAAGACTACACAGTCTTTATAGATGTTAATAACCTATTCTTTTCTCTTAATGAAACATTGCTGACGAATTATGTGATAAATAAACAGTCTTTGTGCATAACCCAATTATTATTGAAATAAGTAAGTTCTATTGCTGGGTTTCTTTATTTCCCAACCCTCATTTTCAACCATGCAGAACAGCAAAGAAAAAAGAAGAAAAAAGACCATATTGTTTTAGGCACTTTGCTTCATTCTGTAACATATATGGGCCAATTCCTATTGTATTTCCTGCTTTTACTGAAAGGCCACAGCATACTGAAAGGAGCTGCTGAAGTATACTTGCAGTGTTTTTTGCCCATATGACATATTTTATACACTAGTAGGCTTTACTTAAAATCTCCTTTGCTCCTCCTTTTCTCTGTTTTACTTTCCTTCATTTCAGTAGTTATAGTTTAGTTTACTACCCTTGACCCCTTATTCTTCATGTTATTTCTTGTTCTATTATTACAGTCTGTAATGCATGTTGTACATAACACATGTATTACAGACTGTAATACAAAAAGAAAAAAGAAACCCTGACTAACGTATTATTGTACGTGTTGGGCAGTCTCTGAAACTTGGACCAGTATCACGATTCTCCCAAAAGATATTCCCTCAATTGATGTATGATGTATGATGATGACGATGGTGAAGGCTGTAAGGGTCTCCCTTTGGTGTGTATTTGGTTTGATATCTGCTGACTGAGCCACATAGCTGGAGGCGTCTCCATTCAGGTTTCTCCACTCGTTTTACTTATACAGATTTTCTTTTCTCATCCATCAGTTCTGCAACATGATTTGCTTTGCTTGTCTCCACATTATTCACATTAATTAAAAAATAATAATGAATTGCATACACTGTTTGTCTTGTGTCATAATGTCCAGCAGGAGGCGCTCATAGTCTAGGTAAGAGGTGCCAAGGCTTACCATTTAAAGGAATAGGGCTGTGTTTATTTCTAGTCAATATTATGACCGCTACACTCGAAGAAACTCAGTAAGTTAAAACTGCACAAAAGCCCCAAAACAGCATTAATGCAAATAAATACGCAACACCAACTGGCTCTTACATATTATGTATAGCCGCTGGAAGTCGACCCCTGGGGGCTTTTCCGAAATTTAACCCTTGCATGTACAGTATGTCTGCCAGTTTGCAAACCACCTCCACTAAACACCTAATGTCTGCAATGCCTGCATCAGTGTTACGCCCATGTGTTTGTCTGAGAAAGAAAAAAGGGGGAGAGAGGAGACGTTGTCATAGGCTAGCTTGCTATTTGGTTGTGTGCTATTTGAGTGTGTGCTATCAGGACGAGCCCTGAACCACCACGCCGCGTATTAAAGTTAATCTATCGCTGTGTTTTCCACTGGAGAAGGCTGATGATGCCTGTTTGGAGTCACTACAGCTGCTGCTGCTGCTGCTTCTGCTGGCAAAGATTTGCATGAGCTGTAGCATTAAGGGCTGGCAATCCCCATCCAACCCGGCTTCAATCCAGGCTCCATCTTTTTGAGCCCTCCTAGTCATTATTTTATTTACTAAATGCCCATATCCCTCCGCAGGGTCAGAGAGTATTTTGAAGAAATTGACAAATGGTTTGCGTTGTGTGTTTGCCATTACTTCTCATCGATGTTATTCAACATTTTCTGCATTCACGAAACGTCTTCTTGGCGGCGAGTCACACCGATCCAGGAGGGTTTGTCTGTCGTAGTTGTGGAAGGGGGAGGTGGATCTACTTTTTGAGGAGCCTAGAGGGGGCTGTGCTTCGGTGCCACTTATCATTAGATATGGCCACCGTTATGGAGTACACCGAAGCGTCATCTTCAACTTAATTTTGTGATATTTCATAGTCATCTCGCAGTTCGGTCAGTGTGGCAGGCGGAGTGCTGTTTTTTTTAGAAAGCTAATGTTTGTTTTTACGTGTCCTGGGAGGCGGCGGTTACTGCGTGGCAGTCCTAACTGTGCGCTCGGTCCCGCAGCTTGTCGCAGCTGAAGAAAATAGGACCAGTTGCCAAACCAAGCGGTCGGCACCCAACATTTGCGTTGTGCGTCGCTGTACATTTTTTGTGGATTCCCACCGTAAAGTTTCAGTTTTGGAGTGCTGACTGTTGCGACGGCTTTGGATTTTTTGGGGCTTTGTTTTTTAAATGTTAATGGTAAAATTGTTGGCCGTAGACTTGGGTGGCTAACACCAACTAGCTATATAACCCGAACTCGTGCGACGACAGCTGTCATTGGAGAAAGGAAAGTGACCCCCCCCCCTTCTCCATACACACATACACATACAAATGCATGTGCCAGTGAAGCGGTTTTCTGTTGGATTTACATCAGCTGTTTTTCCATCAAATGGGCAAAGTTGGGAATAACCTTGCAACGTCGGAATATCATGATATGCGTTATGCATTTTTGAGAACTGCGGTGTTGCTTCATTGGAGAGAGGCTAGCTAGCTCAAATTAGCTCGCTAGCTAGCTGGTTGATAAAAGTGCGACGTTTCATCCCCCCTCCAGTATTTTGGACATGAAGAGGATAATTCGCTATTCATAGGGCTGGAAGGTAAGCCTTAAATGAGAAGTTTAATTGTCTCTAATGTAAGCTAGAGTTGTTTGGCATGCACCTTTCTGAACCAAAGCTGAGCCAACATTATCCATCTCCAGTCTGATGTTGGGGGTTTGTCGCCGCCTTGGTTTTCATGACTCAGACTATTCAACAGAACGGAGCATTCAATAGAGGGGCTCATGGATGCTATATAATGAGATGTGTGGCGGTGGTTAACTATTTTCACCTCCTAACACAAAATACTCGACCGACAGTCACACACAACTAACATTAGACGGCAACGAAAAGCCTAAACTAAAGCTTACGTCATTGTGTAGCGTATCATTTTCACTTTTTGTGTAGCATTGTAGTTCCCTAACACAGTTCCGTTTCATTGAATAGACCGAGCCTTTGTGTGTGTGTGTGTGTGTGTGTGTGTGTGTGTGTGTGTGTGTGTGTGTGTGTGTGTGTGTGTGTGTGTGTGTGTGTGTGTGTGTGTGTGTGTGTGTTTTAATGCTCATCCACTGCCCTGTACCCCAGTTGGAAGTTGTCTCACGGATAGTGTAGTTGTGGTTCCCCGTTAAGTTGACCACCATCCCAAGTCTGCAACATTTAACTCAAGCTGCGAGGAAACAAAAGGCTGAAGCATCAATGTTTGGTGTTTTGGCGTAGGCGTTAGTTGGTACGCTGAGTTGGCCAACTAACTGCAACCATAGGTAGGTTAACCTGTTTGCTGTGTGGGGCACTTTCAAAGTTGTCTGCCTTAATGTCTCTCAAAGCCAAGTCGAAGCTGCTATTGTGAGACAAACATGAACGTCGGGTGTCATTTCTTTCTGCCTTTTTTCTGCCTCATTCACGCGATCCCCTCTTGTTACTTTTGTATGTGGTTGCCGAAGAAAGGCGACAGAGTTCAACACAACAGGCTAGCAGCAGCAGCTATCGTTAGCTGTGTGCAACTGCTTTGTGCCCAAGCTTGAGTTAACAAAAGCTAACGTTAGCATCTCTCCAATTGTGCCCGTGGTGGTCGTGACTGCCTAGTAGTCACCGGATCCTAACCTCAGATGCCCCAACAATCAACGTTTTTCCTCATCACTATCAGCTGATGCTAACCTGGTTGTAAAGCTGGTTAGTAAAATTGTCCTTATCCAATTAATTACACCACCACTTGCAGTGTTTCAGGGAACAGTGGAAGTCCATTTTTCTTATTTAAGGATTTGAGATTAAATTCATAGTGGCAGAATAACTGTACTGACCGTCTAACCCTTTTAATGACTTATATTTCTTGTGTTATTGGACCACCATCTGTCCAAAGAGCCTGGAGGTAGGTGGAGGCCAATATAGACATAAGAGAAAAAGATAATTACCCTGAATAGGCAGTGAAAGATGGTGTCAGTTCCACTACACCTAACCTCCAAAAGCATTGATGTCTAAGTAATAATGGTTTAATGTAACATTGCTAGTTAAGAAGTAAATTCATGTAATGTGGGGCAGCAACACCTCAGCACGGACATTGTAATGTACAAATGTCGTATTGCTAATGTTACAAAATGCAATGAGGCAAATAAGGCTAACCAGTAACCATGGTCGATTGCTTTACTGAAAAAGAAAACTAGCTAAGTTTATTTTTTTTCTGTCTCATACTAAAGATTAGTCATCATTTAGTCTGATACATTATGGCACAGATAAACAAGATAAATGCCTTGTTTGCAGTGTTTTAAGAAGACAAAAGTAACTGTTAAAATTAATATTGTTGGGGGTAAAAAAACCAAAAAAAACAAGCTTTGGTGGTATTTTGAAGTACTTTACTTACTATATGACTGATGCGGGGCAAAAACATATACCCTGTTTGTCTATTCTTTTGCCACATGGGGTGGTTCATATTAAAAAAAAAAAAATAAGAACACAACTGTAAACATGTGAAAAATGAATGTGTTATATCAATTAGGTTTAATTTCAATCATTAACAATTTTTTAGAGCATATTTATAACCAAGCACAGCAAGGCTCTACAAGGGTGTAATGATATTTTCACATCTGTAATACTGCATCACTGCCTGGTCACAAGACTCAATTAACCATAAAACCTTTCATGTCACTATACAATCATGAAATAGAAATGATGGATGAGTAGTGCCACTGTGTAAATTAAACTGTTACCATTGAGTAGTATTACTTTGTTTACTTTTTTAGAAATGGTCATAAGTTATTCTATGAGGTTGTAGAGTTAAATGTATCTGACTACTCCAAAATCCACTCACAGAAACATAGCCCTGATATATCATGGGTTTATCAATCAGTTATAGCTAATATGTTAGCGGCTGTGTACTTACACATCCACACAGACACAAACCAATATGAACATCCTATTGAGACTTACTGAATACCTGAGAAAAGTAAAAGTTGTGCTATTGCAACCTCCTATTATCTTTGTCCTTGTATACGCCACTTGTGTTGTGTAGCTAAAGCAACACAACAACAACAACAACAACAACAGCAGCAGCAGCAGCAGCAGCAGCAGACCTTTGTCCGTGTCTGTCTACTCTGGATGATACTCAGCACTGCTGTGAACTCAGCGTTTTGACAGCGTTTACAGTCCAGTGCTTGTAGTCCACTGCCACAATCATTAAAGTTCTGCACATAAGATGGAAGAAAAAGGACTTGAACCTTAAAAACAGTTCAGGACAATAAAAAGCTAAGCAGAAATGCATTCAGTATCAACAGGGTGCCCATTTTCCATTGCGTGCTGGGCAGTGGGCAGGTAGTATACAGTTAGCTTGGAAACGGCAAAAAACTAAACAATCTCCACAAACCTCTTGTCAAGCAACAGGTTAGCTCTCACTGATGAACAAAACACTTGATTTGCATGCCTTGCTTGCAGCACAGAAGGTCTCACTGCATTTCTGTGTTGAGAAAGACTTAATGGTTACAAGGCATACATGTTAAAGCAGTTTGCACAACACAGGAAAACATAGAAATCTGAATACATGAGAAACATAAAAATGCAGATGCATACGTAGAGAGCCTGAGGGGGTCACTGAATGGTTAGAGTATTAAAATGATTAAGTTCATATTATATGGCTTTAACAGGCACCAGATCTCACCCCAACTGAACACCTATGGGAGATTTTGAACCAATGTGTTGGCCAACGCTCTGCACCATAAGCATCATAACAGTAGATAAGGGGAATATCTATTGGAATATCTACTGCCGGTGGATTGTGGCGACTTAACTTTAAGTGTAGAGCTCTGTACAGTTGGGTTTCATTGCATTAAAAGGGGCAGAAACCTATGCCGTGGTATGCTATGGTGATGGCCAGCAGTAAACATTATGTTGTTGTGCCTGGCGATCTTTGGAGACTTCATTGAGTTGAATTAAGTAATACAGGCTGGAATCCAAAACACGTTATGGAAGAAAGGCCAGCCCCTGTATTAGACATCTGATTGCATCAGGATATGTGAGAGAAATGCGTAGTTGCATGAGTTTTCCTGGAGCTTGGAGCAAGTGGTGTTTTTGAAGTGTTGAAGTGAACTCTAACACAGTCATATCTAATGACCAAACTATTCGGAAACAATAGAAATATTTTTTTCTTCTGGTTATATTTGTGGTAAGTTAAGTGCTGAAGTGTTTTTGCATTTTTGAACGCAAACAGACAGCAGATAATTTGGCTTTTGCCTTCCACACACATTCAAACAAACTGATAACCAAACCTACAAGGAGCCTAATTATTTACTCTTATTTTCCAAAGGGCCCTCTCCTTGTTGCTCCTGTCTGTTTACAATTGTGAAGTAGAGTAACAGAGTTTTTCTCATTTTCAACCCATGCGATCTTTGCCTCAGTTTGGATGAGGATTAGATGATGTGGGGAAACTCATGGATCACTGTTTCCTGTATGTAACATTTCAGTGAAAAGTCAAGGTGCTTCATCACATTTTTGCATAAGTCCTGTAAATCCAATGTTGCCATGAAGCAGTCCTTTCTTTAACTGATGTGCAGCATTGCCCACAATGGCTTAATTCAAACAGAGACTGTATGGGGATTAGAGCTGCAACTAATTATTATTTTCATATTCGATGAATCTACTGCTTATTCTTTAAGTCATTTTGTCTATAAAATGTCAGAAAATGAGTGAAAAATGACCATATCCCAGAGACAAAAGTGATGTTTTCAGTTTACTACCACAAATGACAGAAAATACAATAAATTATTTTTGAAGCTGAATCGAGCACTTTTTTTTTTTAGCATTTTTTGTCGCAACAATGACTAAAATGATTGATCAATGTTTTCTGTAAAGAGTAGGAATGTAGCAATACAGTCAACACACAATTCAGTTTGTTAGATGATACAGAGCTCAGTGTTTGATACGCTCACAGTATATTACACAATGAAAGAATGAAAATAAACAAATAGAGTTCTTATTTATTCCTTCTTCAGGATGTCAATTTACATAAAACAATTCTGAAATGATTTCCTTGTTTCTTACTTTTTTTCCCTTATTCTTTTTAATTCCAGTGCAAAATGCAAAAATATAACATCAAAAACCTTAAAATACTTCAAAAATGTTGCTTTTTAAACAAGTAGATATCTGCCCTCTTTAAACTAAATTGAAAAATAAGCATGCCTAAATCAGAATATCTTAACTGTATAAACAACATAAAGATGAGGTGTAGCGTAAACTTTACATAAAAAGCCATTAAAAAAACCCTAAAAAAAACATGTGAGTTGGCTGCCCCACAGAACGACATGGGTTTTATGTCAATCATAAGTTTATGCAGTGGCAGTCTGAGCAGTTTTTGTTTTGACACCATTGTCACGGTGGCAGTGAAACAAAGCTGCAACTCTTCTCACACAGCTCAGTTATACGGCTAACTTGGGGAACCCCCAGTCCCGCCTGGGTGGCGACATTCAAAGTGAGGACTAAACACCTAACATGCAGATCCAGCCCGGACTCGCTCGTCGCTGCTACTTCCATGTTTGTAGCATTGTCTGCAACAACGGCAGTGAGCTCCCATTCATTAACAGCCGCTTTCAACACCGCAGCAGTATCTCGGTCAGCGTTTGATTGCAGAACAAAACTCACCATTTCCCTCTGGCAGTCGATGATGTGGACTGGTATAGTTATGTTGCTGTCTGGCAGTCTGTGGTTATCGTGACTCTGTCAGTCTTCTGCAGGGCTTCTTTTAAGTTATATCTTCACATCCTCATACGTACAGGAACCACAGATCTGATGCCATACAACTGACTGAAAATTAGACGGAATGCTTTTTATGTTAACATCCTCGTTAATTTTCTTGCAAAAACTCGGCCCTTGCGTCAGCGAGTCAACAACAGGTCAGCCAAGCAAACTGAAATGAGCTTGACTGCGCCCTCTGTGTTAACATCAGTAAATTACATCTACATCCTCAGGAGATTATGATTTGAATTGACTTGATTTAATATAGTTATATTTTTTAATTGCGATAACTCATGCCACGGTGCATTGATACGTCCCTAGTAAAGAGAAACGATTGCTGCCACTCTTTGAGTCATACTTTGAGAGAAAGAAAAGGCTGAGTTGATGAGCGTTTCTCTGGTCAGATTTAAATATTTTTTAACTCTAGGTGCTTCGACTAAATCTGCAAGAAATGCTTGAGGTGGACAAATGGCAGAACACCTTTGGCACATACTATAAACTGCATTGAATATGATTGAGAAAAACAACGAGGTGTTTTCCACTACTAACAGGGTGTGCCGCAAAGTGACACATGATCACAAGGAAAAAATGCAGTTTGGTTATAAGTGTACTAAAATCAATTACATTTCAAATGTGCTTAATTGCATATAAGCTATTGAACCGACCACATCCTGTATGTGATATGGGAAAACCCTCAACTCTGTCCTGACACTTCAGTTTGTCCAAGTCTCAGAAAGGGTTAAACATTCTGTGGATATATGAATGAAGAAAGGTTCATGACATGTTCTTCAAACACTATGGACTTGAATGTTCCCATCACACCATCTCCTTCCTCCCCTCTCTGAAAGCTTGTTAACAATCTAAAATCCAAGGAGCTGAAAATGAGTACCTGATTTTCTTCTGTCTGAAAATAATTCATTTTCCAAGCTGAGGTTATCTGCAGTGAAACACCTTTTTACGATTGTCTCATTCTCTTCATTTTTCATTTCAGAATGTCATCAGAGGATAAGACTGTGGAGCCCTCTGACCAGGGACCCTCACCATCCTCCAGCAGTGTAGGGGCCACATCCACAGGGAGTCCTGCCCACGCTGACAAGCGACCACGTGGCAGGCCGCGCAAGGATGCTGCCGCCACCCTTCCCCAGGCGCCACCCTCATCAACATCCAAGAACAGAAAGAAGTATGTTTTTACCTAATATAAAGAAATATTTATTCATATTCCAAAGAAATGCACCTATCTTGATGATTACAGCTTTCTCGAATTTTTATAAATTACACACATTTACACGTCTATATTTTAAATTGGAGGCACTAATTGGAGATTTTTGCATGATTTTCAGTACAAAACTCTTTAGCTCCTTCCTCTTTATGGCACAGAATCCAATTTCACTGCTTTTTCTTGTGCTTTACTTGAAATGTCAACTTCCCAAATATATCTGTTCATTTTTGAGATGAATTTCCGAAATATGGGAGTGGAGAACGCAAACAATGCATGGAAAAATCTTAGTGATAAAGGACAGAGGTGAACAGATGGCTGTTTATAGTCATAAACAATGAGCTGATGTGAGCTTGTCGGCAAGGTAAAAAAAGACTTTACGTAGACGTAGCGTTCAGAGCAGTTTGAAGCCTGGGCTTTTGACTTGTGGGGAGCATTTAATCTTACATTTTGGAACTTGACCATGTTGACATAGATTTTTGACTTCATAATAGTGTATAAAATACAGAAAATCACAAAAAGCATTAAATGTCTCTTTTGGGCCTGAGCAATGGTCTTGCAGCCAGGTGTCAAGTCCATGATTATAACCCATTGGACCCATTCATGAGACAGCTGTCACTCTAGTTGTTACTGTTAGAAAATAAAACAGTAAAAAGGAGTATTTGCTGTCTCTTTCTCCCTTTGGCTAGCTGGTTAAATTACATGTAAACATTGGTGTAACTGGATTATTTCCAGTTCACCATTGCTGGGCAGCATCTCACCCACGTTCAACCCTGGTCTAGAGGAGGTTGGTGAAGTAGGGTCGGATGAATAGATAGACCCCCTGATGTGATCTGTGTTGTTCTGAATGGAGGATGACGTGGTCCTTTGATATAGGGTGAGGCAATGGGCACCATTGGAGATGGAGTTGGACATGACACATTCATAAGTTGAGTCATGGAAACACTCCCCTTGGGTTGAAACGTTTTTCTAATCTAAATGCTGTTGCATTTCTAAAATTCCAGTGTTTTTCGTGTTATCTACAGTTCATTTTAATGACCAGAAATTCCAACCTGCATTAACTGTTTTTTTGTTTGTTTTTGTTTTTTGGGAGGGGTTGGGTTTTCCGCCCACTTCCAGTGTAAACCAACAACATTGGCATTTCACTATTTTAAGTTAATATGGTGTATATATAACGTTTTGGCAAACAGTTGCAGCAATTATGAAGAAACATTCATTTGCACTTGTGTGTCGGTGAGTCATGTAACAACAACAAATGTAGCTGTTTTTGGTCTATACCAACTGCCAGGGGAAAGTATTTTGCCTTCTTAGCTGCTAAACGCAGGACTATGTTCATAAGCTACTTGCTAAATGTGCCAGTTTGCCATTTGGTGTTGATTAGGTACTGTACAGTCAGGGTATAAAATTAACTTTTTGACCTACCTGCCAATGGCAATGGCAGCATCCAGCCTTGACCTCCAGTCTTTCAATTTGTGCAATGTAGTGCAGAAACACCCTTGCCTCGACAGAATTCTGATATGATCCCCCCACTTGAACACACTTTTGTTCATCCAATCTGAGAAATATGGAAAGGTGACAAGGAAATGATCCATGATTAGTTGCTATCCCATCTACTAAAATTGTGTAAACACACACACACACACACACACACACACACACACACACACACACACACACACACACACACACACACACACACACACACACACACACACACACACAACATCTTGTCAGCCTGATATACAAATAGTGATTAGGTAACCTTACCAGGATACGTTGTTAATGTAACTATGTTTACTGTTATGTTGACTCACTAACGCTACGGTAACGATTGCTAACATGATGTTAACATTAGCTGCTTAGTAATGTCATGCTAGGTGGCCCAACAGAGATAAACATCACTACTAAGGTAAGGGCCATGTTAACAAAAACTGTCTAATGCGGATATAAGTAAATGAAAGTACTTACTGACACATCCACACGAAGTCTGAGGGAGGTCTGGATCGCTTAGCCAAGGCATGGACTGTACGGAAAAGGTCTCTTATTTTCGCTGCAGTCGGGTTGTTCATAGCGGTGAGTCCCTGTACAGTTGATGTTAAAGCTATTGATACCACTGCCGCCGTGGAAATCTTGACTGCGCTGACGTGGGTGTTTGATTTTTTTGATTTTTCGTGGTCTTTAATATATTCTACTTTCATAGTACTTGTTCTGACAACAACAATGAACATGTTCGGTTTGTCCTACCACAGTTGCTGCAACTCATGGTGTTAGCACTGCTGTTGTATAAAAGCCAATCTCTCCTCACTCCTGTGTCAGTGAAACGCCATTTCTCATTAGATGTTCTGTTTGGTGTAGCGGTACTTCCACAGCTCTCCTCATTTCTTCTCTTTGCTGGTTGCTGTACTCACAATGTGTCGTTACATACTTGAAAACTTGAGATAACAACCACCAAAAATTCTTGTTAACTTAACCTTACTACTAGCTAGCTCTGTTCGCTTTCTGATACGTTTTCGAATGTTCGAAAACGAATGTTGAAATTCGAAACGAGATCAGTAGACCTGCTGTAGCTGTAGTCTGTGTGTGTTTTACTGTCTATGGCATTAATGATGAAAGTTATATAGTGAAGCAGGCATATTTCAGCAGACAGCCAACGGCGAGCAACCTAATTATTTTATTCGTTAAAAGATATTTTTACTCGCATTTAGCAAATGGCGGGTGTTAATTTTAAGCCCTGTGTACAGTTGTTGTTGTTTTTTTGCTGAGACAGCTGCAGCCGAAAATGACGCTATTTGAGCGTGAACCAAAATGGTTAAGTTGTGGGCTGGACAGCTGGACTGTGTGCAAGAATGCCTCTGTTTCTGATGAAGACAATTTGGGCTTGAAACATTTTTCTAAATGCATCAAAGAAGAATATTTTTAAAAGGATGTTTTTTTAACAGGGTTGCAGGTCATTGGAACGCAAAGATTGTATAGACTTCAAATAAAGTCAAATAGAACTCAAATAATCAAGTGGTGTAACCAAATAATTATACATGACATGTCTAATGTGATATTTCTCGTATACAAAATATTTTTTGATGTTTTTATCTAACATCACAGAAACAATGATCATCTTTTAGCTCTTTCTGAATAAATGCCCTGGGTTTTGTCTTAATGATTTTAATAGTTCCACAGCAGCATGATTTCAGGTAATGCCAGTAGAGGAATTGTTATGAAGCATTGTACAAGGCGCCTGGCTTCTGTGTGACTTCCATAGCAACATATAATGCAGCTTAGAGCTGCTCTGTAATATAATGCCTGCAAGGTTCTTAACTCTCTCCTTAGTCTGTCCTCTCAATCAATCTTAATACCCTGCTCCCAATGGATCGTTTAATCTGCAAGCATCCAGACGATAGGTTAATGCCACAGTGGAAGGATGACCTGGGACAGACTTGAATTGCTTCATGTTGATGAAACGGTCAAGAACAAACCACCAGCAGAGATGTGCGTTCGAGTTGTTTGTTTTATTGGTCAGGAGGAAGATTGCAGTTGCTTGTATAAAAACAGATTTGTGATAAAGATGCAGATCATGGCTAAAATGATTGTTATTTTGCTCAATATTGATGTTGCAATCACTTATCCCATCTCAGATTCCATAGAATTTAGTTAAACGCCTCTCCAGGAGGTTCAACAATGAATTCAAATGCTTTTAGAGCATCCTATATACTTTAGAGCCTCCTCAATACCAACTGTTAGGGATCAGAGCTTTGTAGATGGCCCTCACATTGTAGCACTTGTACGGTTTCAGCCAATTTATTACACCCTAAACTCTGATCACACCATTGATTTAAACAACAGTAGGCTGATGGCTTAAAACTACGTATTTGGCAGCACAGAGTCGTAGTAGTCATTTAGTCGTAAATTCGCAGAGCTATCTTCAGATCAACTGGTTTCCTCTTGTAGTGGATATAAGCAGTGTGTATAAATATTAAAATTACCTGTGTCATGTGTTAAAACGAATTAGTCCGAGACAAAAGGGGGATATGTCATAAAATTGCTCTTGTAAGCCTGGTTGTTGGAATTTACTAGATTTGTCCACACAGTCAGTCCAGTCCAGAACAGCATGATCCTTGTCAGGTTTTCCAGGCAGCGCCCTCTGAGCTGGGACTACTTACCACAGCATTATTTTCACCTTTTCCTTTTTTTTTCTCTCCCTCTCCCTGTGGTGGGACTGTGGGGGGGATACGTTGTGCAGGGTATAGGGTTGAATAAGTCTTGAGCATTTGTCAGTGCTCAAAACTAGCTTTCTCAGGGCTGAAATTTCTGCAATCTGACGCCTTTTTTAGAGCAGCTGTCTACTGTATGATGACTGTGTGTGTGTTATTTAGCAATCTACTAGAAGACGTCATCACCAACTAGTTTGTTCACCTACATAAAATTGTTGGCACAGATGAAAATGTCACTCAGCTAATTTCTGCTTTGGGGTTTTCTTTCTGGATTCGAAAACTACTTAAATGTCATTTAGCTATAGAAGGTAAAATGATTTTCAGTGAAGATGTGAGGTGAAGTCTGTGAGACAGGCGGGGGGTTGTACTCTGTATCTTTGGATAAAATGCTTACTTATTCTGCTATCCTACTCAAGGTTAGCTTGGGTCGCTATGCTTTGTGTGTAGCTGCTCCTAGCTATACATGTCTCTGATATTTTACTTATGTCTTATGACCCATGTGTGTAACTCATTACATATCTATAGGCTTTTCTGATTATTTTTCCTTGTCTCAACATGTATGTTATTTAATGAGATGAATAGTATATTTTGACATACACAAATGTGTGTTAAGATAAGTATACACTTTATTATACTCTGACTATATTAAACAGTGCAAATGTGACACAAAAATAAGGTGTTGCAGTCAATTTTCCTCTGTTTTTTTCCCTCTCAAATATCACATTCAATCGTAAGTTATTGGGCCAGAAAATAATTTCTCCTAATGGGAGTTCACAAGTTCACACTCTGTCATAGTCTCTCTGTCAAATCTCAATGTTGGTATAATCCAAATCTACAAAAAGGTGGCCCATTTTTGGCTTAGCAATTACTGTGTGCACCTTTTTAAGCTATCTGTAAAATGAAAAAAAATGTTGTTTATTTTTCACTCTATAAAGTCAAGTCAAGTCAAGTCAAACTTTATTTATAAAGCACATTTAAAAACAACCTCAGTTGAACCAAAGTGCTGTACAGTTATTAAAATACAATATAATCAGAACATAAAGATATTTATGTTTGATTCAAGCTTACAGATATTGTGAGTTAAGCCAAGGTTCGCTAGAGCTCTCTTCTCTTCTTGGGTTATAGGGTTGCTCCTTATCTTGACATGGAAGTCGTTTAGAGGGAGGGGTTGATTTGGCATCCAGCCAATTGTGATTTCTCTCTCCAGTGGCACCGAAAATTACCCCACCCCCCTCACCCCTCCATCTCCTCCCTCACTTCCAACCCCCTGTATCCTCCTGAGTACCCCTGAGACCCACTGCTCTCATTTGGGCTGTGTTTGCTCTCCTCACTTAGCATGCTAACAATTGATGTTGCTATTTAATTTGTATCCATGACAATTATCCCCTCCACATGGTGCTTCCAAGATTAGGTTAACAGAGCTCCCATTGGAGGATGCTGACACTGACAGATCTCTCCATACAGTATGTAAAACAGGGGTGTATGTGCTGTGTGTGTGCGCATCTGTATGAGTCGGCACTCAGGTGTACGTTTGGAAATGTAGATGTGGTTGTCTGATTTGCTGACAGGGCACATTTTATAAGATGTGGAAAGGGTTATACTTTCTTTATAATGACTAAAAATTTCTTTTTTTCTTGCCTTGGTCCTTGTTAGTAGTGACGTCTTCAAAGAGGTGATGACAGGGAAAAAATGTATATTTAAAGTGGCCACATTGTGTACCCCTTTTCCACAAATTAACACTCTTCCCTTGGGTCTTAATAGAATGTATCTGACATACTTTGGTCAAAATACCACAAGGATCAGAGACCACAGCAGGCCTCTCATCCTGTCTAAACAGCCCTGTTCAGAATGGCCCCCCCCCCCCCCCCCCCTCTTTTGCGAGGTGTGCCGGCTACTATGGCAACTGTTGAGCCTGAACCCTGGAGAAACATGGCTGATGGAGAAAACTTAGCAATGCTCACAAATGGTGCAGCAGACACCCCTAAAGGCCTTACGTTACGGGATCATTAATGTTTATTCGCCCCCAAACAGCCAGCGAGTAACAGCAGGCACCAACTAGTCCCTAACCAGCACAGTTCATGAAGCTCAGCCTGAATGAACCCAAAATAAAGTTACATTTTTACTGTGATTTAATTGCAATAAATACATCAAATGGATGCCAAAATAATACGTTATTATGCCTTTGTAAAAAGTCTGAATCCATGCTTTGTCAGGTCTGACTGCAAGATGACAAGCAAACGACTTTTAAAATGCTTTTAATTGAGTGCAGATCGATGAGAGCTCTGATAACCATGTAGCTGCTCCATCCACACTCAAAATAACGTCTCTCTCTTCCCAGCAGTCGTTTTTTGGCAAGCAGTAGCTCTGTTCCCCAAGTCTAGCCACGTAAAACGCACATATTTTTTGCCCTTAGCTTAGTTTAGTTTAGCCGGGTCCCACCCAGTGTTCAAGAGAAAAAATGGTGGACCTTAGGAAATACAGTAGGTGGAGTCTCAGATAGAGATATGGATGGGTAGCAGTACAATTTCAGGGAAGCCCCAAGTGATGTAAGAAGGGCACGTCAAATCTGAATGGTTTGTTGAATCATAAGAGTACAGAGCAAACTGGCCCACACCATATTGACTGGGTTGTCTTATTTTACAGTTGGAGTTTTTCAGATTATGGTCCCTTAACTAAAGATTACAGGCACTACAGAAATTAACCAGAAATTAGATATTTTTGGGTCCCTCAACAGGAGGTAGACATATAAGAAGGGATATCACTGTATGTGTTTGTTTTTATGTTTTTGTTTTAGGATTTCAATAAACATCTTAACGAGCATTTGCCAATACATTGTTCTGATCCAATATTTACATTTCTCTGATATAGATACTTTAATGTGTAGATGTGTTTGAATAGTGTCCTATAGAATTTTTGTGTACCGTCTGGAAGAAAGGAGTGGCAGCCTGTAGCTGCTGTTGCAGGAAGGTTTGCACAACATTTGGACGGCCTCTGTTTATTTCTAGTATGAACAAATATTGAAATTTAAAAGCAATTTTTAACCAACTGCACTAAAGTGGCATTAGTGCTCCATAGAAATGTCACTAAAGTAGAGGTAAGGAAACGTTTAAAAACATTACAAAATCTTGTTCTGCACCGTTGACATGCTGATTCAATATCGATATCGGGAATTGACTTTGCATTTGGAATAGATTTTAGTGTTTTAACAGATGGACAAGGCAGTCAAACACTTTAAAACTGAATGAAAAAGGTCATTATTGCTCTAACTGTGTTATATAACTGAACAGTTACTGTGAAAAAGGCTGGATGTTGTTTGAAATTTCCTCGATACTAGTGCCAATAAATTACCTGAGTTTTGGTATGGATACTGAAAATTTTGATACCCTTTTGAGAAATATACACTTTTTTAAATAGAAAACCATTTTTAGTGTAACAAAAGAATCAAGAGTTCTCAAATAAAAGTGAATGACTTTAGAAATTGAGTATTTGTGTTTTGTATATGTCTTAACACAAGCAGCTAGACAAGAAATTTACCTTAATGAAAGTAAAAACATTAGCAAAATTTTCATTTACATCAAGAATTATCTGATGAAAGAATAAGACTACAAATCTGACCAAACATGTCAGCTTTTAATACTTAACAGTTTAATATTTGGTGCTACACATTTGTAGTGCTGTAGCCAACCAAAGAAAATCTTGATGAGTCTTGGGTTTTTTTTTTTTGTTGTTTTTTTTTTTTAATTGTTGGATGTTATTGGACAGCGTGAACTCAGCAGCCACACATTTCTCCATTCTCTATTTCTCTGTTTATTGTCTTCAGGTTAAGCTAAGCCATTGTGGTTAGCTTTGGAGCTAACCCTCTTCACTTTTCCAGCACTTGGGGGGAAAATAATAGACATGACTTTTCTTGGTCTTGAGAAGCTGCAGCATTTATTAACTGATACACTGTAGTCTGTACTGTACATTCACTGCCAGATTGACCTTTTCGTCCATTCACATCCACCGTGACTTTTCTGCCACTCACTCAACCACTCACTCATTTCACACACGTTACACACTGCTCTATTCTAGGGCTGCAGCTATAGATTATTTTTGTAATCTATTATTCCACTGATTATTTCATCAATTAATCGAGTAATCGAATCAATTCAAAAAATCTAAATTAAACCCATTTATTGCACTTTTAACTTTTACATCATTAGGCTACCATGCAAATTAGGTACACTAGATTCCCCCGCTCCTCCTACCTCAGGCCCTACTTCTGACTGAGATCTCAGCAGGTAGAAGCTGTTAGTTCAGACTAGAACAACAAGATTAATGACCCACACGGTGACGTTATAAAAAGAAGACATGACGTGTAAATAAGCGATAGAAAACCGATCATTTTCTAGTGTATTTGTGTGCGCGTGCGCCGTGTCACCCCCGACTAAAGCCACACACACTTTATTGTTTTCACTCTCTAGTAAACTGCTCCATGACATACAGAGTGACGCGATGTGCGTCAGTAATAACCATCTGTGTAAAACACAAGCAGAGCATGTCATATAATGCAATGAAATGAATTAAACGAAGCTTCGATTCAATAAAAATTGCCTCGATTATTTTTTGTAATCTAATTACTTGAGTAATCGTTTCAGCCCTACTCTATTCCTTAATGGAGCTTCGCTACCAAGAGTTTCCCAGGCAATGGCACTAGGTCGACTCACGTTCAGAACAGCCCTGCACAGGGGCTCCCAAATGCCATTGAGTTCCAAGTTTATCAATATTTGGATTTATTTTTGTCATATAAAATGTTCTTGTTGGTCTGGCGGCTCACCAGACCTGTACAATAATAGGGGCTTTTCGTGGCAGGGCCTTCACGTTATCTAATGGCAGAAATACATCAGGCACAGACGTGGATCGACATGTCTGCCACAGCAGAGCACGTCCATTAAAATCAACTGAAACTGCTACTGACCATGGAATCTGTGCACACTCACGCGGGTATCACACTGCTCATCTCTGTTTTTACGTGGCTTTTTTCTTCTTCTCTCTCTCTTTACGTGGAGCTACATGGCAATGGGTAAAAACTAAATAGAACTGTATGAAAAACAAGTACTACTTTAAAATTATTAAAATAAATCGCATTGTACCAGAGGCAACAGAAGTGTACACTTTTGACTTTTTCCATTGCACATAAATCTACAAATCAATGTGTATCTATGATCCTGTAGTTAAAAAAAATGGATTTAATTATTTCAGTACCAGTTCAAATAGTCTACGCTTCCAGACCCAGCATAGCCGACTTAATTATCACTTAGTAAAACTCAATGACACGTAACCACATGCTACAAAGAAGGAGTTTGTGTAGCAGGTGTAAAAACAAAAAAACCTGCTCCATCCCGCCAAGTGACGTGTTGTGTCCATGCCCGGTATATTTCAGCCGTAATGTGATTACATACTTTCTTTTGTGTACTTTCATTTACAATTTACCTTTTTTTTATCAGGCACAGACTCCTTGATTGATAGTGGATAGACAGGAAATCATGGGAGAGAGAGGGGGGTGTGACATGCAGCAAAGGTCCTCTGGCCGGGATTTGAACCAGGGTCATACGTGGCATGCGCTCTTAAACACTCGACCACCTGCGCGCCCCGTGTACTTTCATTTAAAGTAAAGCAGTATTATTACTTATGTAAAAAGGGACACATTGATTAGCTTCTAGTAGTATTACGTGCAAGAAATCCAAATTCTTACCATCCTCTGGTTTTTGCTTAGAAAACGTAATACAACAACCTTAATGATGTTCATTTTACTGGGTGAAATATTTCTGACACTAATGAATTGTCTTTGACAAAATCGTGGTGCAGCCGTAAATAATTTGGTTAATGTCACTTAGACCTGTCAAAATGACTTTTTTGATGGTCTTGCAGGTGCATGTGATGACAAATTATGTCAGTGGAAAATTAACTAGAGCATTGACCTTTTCACCCACCTCCTGTCCTGAAAGCACAACTATCACTTCATTACTAACATGTAACATCACTTTTGGAGTTTCAGTGTTTTTTGTTGTTAATTGGCTGACATGTCAGTGTATTTAGACATTTTCCAAAAGTATGTGTCAACCGTTCTATTTCTACTATAAATCATTAAAAACAGAAGGATAATTCTCTTTTTAATTGTTTTTCATGGACTTACTTTGAACGTTTTTTTTGCTTTGTTTTTGTTTCATTTACTTAAGGTTGCACAAAATCATGTCATTTTCATTTCAAAACAATTACATTAAGGACTAAAACATACTGTTTAGTGTACATCCTGTACAGTAGGAGCTAATACTGTATATAACTGAAATAATTTACACTGGAAACACAGTATTTCAATGAATAATGCCCTTTTTATTGGGATTTGATATACATCACAGCCCTAAGCATATGTCTGTTAAAGATACCAATCATGACTCATGTACATTCATGGTTATATATCTGTGTTATCTTAAATTACAGACTTATTATCACATAATAATTCATGCCAGTGTTTTGATTTAAAATTCGGCTCAAGCATTAGACATTAATGATTTGTCATCCCTCAAGGGACTTTAAGTCCTGGGACACATGTGTGAGCAGCACGCGTTTCGCAGAACCTCTTGCATTTCATTTCATTGCCCATGTTTACAGATTAGAGCATCCGCGCAACCCGCGTGAGCCGCATATTTTGCGTTACATAAACGGCTGCAGCAGAGCGCCATCTAGCGGTTCAGCTGCATAATGTGCGATTCTCTGCTAAGTTAGAATGATCTGTTGATACTCATATTGACATCATATCAGCAGTATTACACCTTTTACTATAGTTTCAATATCTTTATCTGTGGAATATGTCACAGCCATGAAAAAAATATAGTGTTGTCACTGCAGGTCAGTTTACACAGTGCATGCCTGGGCAGTCAGCCTCTCTGGTGGGGAATCAGTGACGCACTTCTTTTCTCGAATTCTGCTCACTGTCTGTGACTTTAGTTCAAACCAGGACTCCTGCCAATAGTTTTGCCTGCTTCCACTGGATGATTTGTTGTTGTTATTTTCCTTATTTGTTGTTTGTTTCCCTCCTAACAGTTAGTTTGTATATGGCTCATTTGGGGAATCTGGAGGGATTTTCTTCGCTTGGAGCAGTGACAGCAGAGGTTTAAACAGGCGGAATAATCGATATAATCAATTAAAAAAAAAAACTAAAAAAACAACCCTGTCCTGTGTGAGGATTGTATGTAGCTGAGACAGAAGTACTCCCAACCAGACCCCACCATGCCCGTCAGAAAGAAAGGTGCTTTCACCTCACAGAGCTGCTTTTTTTCTAACGGCACAAATTAGTTAAACTAACAAAAAAGTGCTCAAACAACATGTTGCTGCTTGGACGTCCCTGAGCTGTTAAAGTAATATTAAATTATAAATAATAATTTAAACAAAACAACTAAATGTTAATGTCTGATACCTTTTAACAAAAAAACATACACATGTATGCTACACAAAAAAAGGAATTTTCTGTTCAATCGACCTGAGCTGTTGGAACAATAAATAAAAGATAAATAATAATAATGATTTATTTATGTAGTTACCAGTTTTACTTTTACCATCATTAGGCTTCCATACTAGCTACTAGCTGCTGCTCTCCTCATCTCCTACTGTTGACTGTGAGATCTGAGCAGGTAGAAGCTGTTAGTTCACTAACTATAATGAGGGAGCACACTGCAACAAGGTTAATCATCCACACAGTGACATTATATCATTGATATGACACGCAAAAGCGATAGAAAACCGATTGTTTTTTGTGCACGTGCGCATGCACGCTTCGTGCTGCCCTCGGCAGAATGCAGCACACACTTTCGTTGTGTGTGTGTGCGAGAATAACAGGGAGAAAGTGCTATGCTGAGATGAATAAACGGAACGATATTTATATTTCAAAATCGCGTTTAACAAAAAAAACAAAAACAAAACCCAGAATCAATTCGTGGCGCTCGGTGTTGATTCTGTGGCGCCGCGCCACACATTGGTCTATGTATGGGAAACACTGAGATGTCATAAAATAATTGGTTCCTAAACACTAAATTTGCCTGAATGTAAGTCAACCCTGAGTGTAAGTCGACCCCCCTTTTCCAACACCTGTATTTTGAAAAAAACTTTTGAATATAATATAAGTCATAGTATAGTTACAGATTCACTCTCTTCTATCTCCCTCTTGGAAGCAGTCAAAATTGATTTTCTCTCAGTTTGCATTTATAAGACAACCTGTTAGTCTTTTTGAGCTCCTCATCATCGGTCAATCAATCAATCAATCAATCTTTATTTGTATAGCGCCAATTCACAACAAAGTTATCTCAAGGCACAGTGGTATTTGGCAGCTTGACATATTCTTTTTCTGCAGTAGAGATGTCGGAAGGCGGTTTGGACTCGTTTTCACTCATCATGAATCTATTTCCTCTGTGGTAGAAAAACACGTTACACAGAAACTCAGAAACTCCTGCAGGTTAAACTGGACTAACCATACATTTTTAGGGCTGACTAACCATAAACAGACTTTAAGACACTCGCTAGCTTAGCAACATTAAGCATACAAACAACCTATAATGCAACACTATGTGTAGGAGTCGATTTTACACCAGTACTTTATCCATTTAAAAAGAAGATCTGATGTTTTGAAGACGTAATTGTCTTGACCCCAAATATATGTCACATTTCAGACACATTTCCTCAGGGGGTAAAACAATTCTTATATTCAGGCCAATGCAGTCTTTAACACATTTATTCCTGTAGTGGTATATTCCAATGTTGTCATTAAAAAGCCAACTTTATAGCAGGAATATTGGTCAGCATTTGGCAGGCATGTCATTCTTTGTCAAGAATGCCTGAGAGAAAAACTAATGTCCCATCACTTGAGCAGTGAAGCAACATTCAACTTGCCTCGCATGGTGCTGCGGTAACCGCGGCAGCTCTAGCCTCACATATCATTTATTTGTCACAATTGAGCACACACTTCTTTACCTTTTCCTTTCTATTGATGGCCATTATCAAAGTCAAACTCTATGTATAAAGAAAAGGTGCCGCAGCTGCAACACTGTCTGTATGGACATCACATGCACAAGGTAGAGGGAGGCATTGTGTCCCAGGTATTAATGGTTAAGATATCTGTCCCATGTTGCACTGAAAATCCACATGCACATCTTAGTCCTGGTGTATGAGCATCAATTCATTTTGATTTGTTTTAATCATCCTACAAGGACACGTTCATTTATTTGTAGCCAATGTTACTTGAATTCTTGGCTATTGCACTTTATTTTAATTCCCTATCCGGTTCAGATTTTCCTGGCTCAATCTTTAAACAACACATACTACCAGGCTGTATTGTACTCCCCCCACCCACCCCCACTACCGCCTCTCCGCCTTGCCCAGCGGCTTGAGTGCCTCCATTAAAAATCAGTGACAGCTGTGACTATATTTAACTAATTCATGACCGCAATGGCAGCCCCCCCTTCTGAGGAAAACCCAGGCATTTGTCTCGTTCTTTTTCACTGCCTCTGATTATTTGTTTGTGTCTCTTCCTCACCCTAGGGGTCGCACCAGAGGGAGGGTTGTTGTGGATGAGGAGGACAGCATGGATGGGACTGAGATAACAGAGTCCATCGGCCCTCAGGACACAGGTGAGACTGCACAATCCCCCTTCTTTGATCCATTATGTACATGTTGGTTCTACTGGGAGTGATATCAGACTTGAACTTGCACTTCCAGACAGCCTCGTGCAGAGAGTGCTTCAGAGGATATTTCAGTAGCGGTAGAGGAGACTCCCTCTCCTGGAGAAGGATGGATGAGAGCTTTTTCTTGGCACTCCATGCTTCTACTTCAGGGCTATAATTGAAAGGGTTTAGCTTGAGCTATGTAGCTGCAGTGGGTGTGTATTTTTTTTTCTCCCCTTATTGCTTCCATCTCTCCTCCTGCTCTGAGATTGGCATTGAGGTGCAGTGGGAAAGAGCCCAAGGCTAATGCCCTCTAAAAGCTTTTTAAAATCCCATCAGTCTCTCCAGACCCATTTATGTGCTTTTTTATGTGTGTACATCACATCACATGACCGTGCCTCCCATTCTCATACATATCAGTGCTGCCCTGTTGCTACGCTAGAGATATCGGGGAATGGGATTCTGCTAATGGCTAGCTTGTCTTTTATTAATTGTAGTTTACCTTATGTAACCAATAGGCAATTTTTTGAATTTTAAAATTCCTACAATATGATTTTCCATTTGAAAAGAACCAAACACTCAATTGGGTTTTGCCTTTCAGTCTACTCCTCTGTCCACTAAAACCCTGGTGGTTCCCTCAGTGACTCTCTGCCTCCAGGCCTTTGCAAAATGAAATCTGTGATTCTATACAGTTCTGTCTTTAAAGTAATATGTGTGCAGCTGAAGTCAAGCAAAGTAATATGTGTGTGTTGTAAAGGTTAGTATAATGCCCCTGTTAATCGTAAGCATAACCTTGCTTTGTTATAGTTGTGTAGCATAACCTACATTTTTCATGCGTTCCATACTACTTCTAACCATATATTTGAACACATTTACCTTTTTAAAAGGCTAGTATGGTGACATATTAAATATTCATTATAATAAATCCTATCTCAATGGGATGTAACTCAACAATCACACTAGAACTTATTTTTAAATATTTCATAGGGAAAAAAGGTGATACGCAATTTTTCGTGCATCACTCATATCCCAAGACTGTGAGTAGTCTTTGGCAGGTGCATTTGGCTATTAGGAGGTAATGAGCTTGAATTTGCCCTTGTGTAATTCCGTTGGATGACACTGATTCATTATGGTATTAGCCTAATTACATCTCAATGAAATGTGAATAAAAATGTTGCATGCTCCCTCCCCCCTGAAATAACTTTACACTGTCATGTACAGTCTTTGACTTTATTAGAAACTGGATAGCTGTTGATCTGAACATCTAAGGTAATAAATATATAAATACATGAAAAAAATAAATAAAAATAAATACACAAATAAATAAATGAATGAATAAATCTGAATCACTGAAGATCAAACTCAAAGTAATAAATATGTAAAACCTGCTCATCCTCCCAAAATCAGTAGGATGTTAGGCTTTTATCTTTATTCATACTCTTGTTGGCCTGGTTCTTAATCTTTACTCTTACTGGTTCTTTTTCATTACTAAAGAATATTTTGAAATTACCATTTTTAATAAACACACTGTGGTTGTTTTATACATGCAGGAAACACAGCAGGTGAAATGGTGCTTTTTTAGATGTTCATGCTCATTGAACAGATTGTATAATAAATTAGATCCATGATTATTATGCATTAATTTATTTCACAATGCTACAGATGGATAAAATTACACGAGCATGTTTGTTTTGAAGGGAGAGAATAAGACGCACTTTACCAAAGATTCTGCAACAGTGAACTGCAGCAGTACCAGAGTCCATCTGAGGCTACAAGGAAATAAAAAATACATTTAAAAAAATCCCTGAAAAATAAATAGTCCATGCCAAAGTTGATCTCTACTATTTAAAATATATTATTATTATTATTATTATTATTATTATTATTATTATTATTATTATAAGATGAATATGAACTTTATTGATCTCCTTATTAATATTACTTTTTGTTGTAGTTTTATTAAAAGTGAAAGACAGAAATTATAGTGGTATCAAACACTGAAATGCAATGAATTAGGTCCCATGGGATAGAGCTAGGAGTGTACGAGATCCTAATGTGAAGTTAGTGTTTTACACATCGCAGTATTTACCTACCATACCAGCCTTTACACAACACAGATGAGAGGAAGCAGCAGTATGTAAATAGTTGAACGGAAGCCCTTGAGTGCATTAAATTGAGTTGCGGTGAGCGTTAATTTATAAACATTGCAATGTTCCCTTCTCCTGATTTGTTGTCGTTGGTTTACGTTGCACTGAAAGCCCAACTCTTAATCACTGCTTCCTTGTTGATTGTAAGTGACACTTCTATATTGAATTCCCCCAACTAAATGTTTCATTAAGTAACTTGCCACTAAAGTAATGTTGTTGTTTTTTTAACTTGGTTATTACTTAGTGTATTACCTTCACTGAGCAGTATAGCTGGATGGTGATCTTGAATGTGCAGAAAGTTTGAAGTGTTGAATCCTTTAGCAGTGACTTTTCTTACAAATTTGAGATCAGTCTTGTTGAACAACCCCCAGACCATTCTTTATATATCCTAAATCCTCCCACACTGATGGACCACAATGTTGGGACCCCCAGCCATTACTAAAGCACCTTTCGTCTCTTTTAGCTAATGTAGCCCCTCTCAAATATAAACAAGGGGAGTCACTCTCGAGACAGCATGTGGAACTTTGTGAACCTGAACTTGTTGCTGCATTTTAAGCTGGTACACCAGGTTTGTTTTAGTTTCAGTTTGATACATTTTACTCACAGTATAACCATTGCTCACAGCAAAAGAATTTACCATAATGTCCCTTTTTTTTGAATGTCAGAACAGAAACACATTGTGGTTACAAATCTGTGACGTTTTCAATTGTAGTTAATAGTGAAATCAGGTAATCGCTGCATCCCTACTTGTGATATTTACAAAACTGAGAGTTCAGTTTTAATTTTCGGCAAAATTTCATCCTCTAATATTAAACCCCACATCCTCAGACATTCTGCTGTAATTCTGCTTCAGCTGTTTTTTTCTCAGCCTCTATTGTTAATGCTATTCTGTACAAGAGCTCAATTCTCTCAGTGGGTTTACGGTAATCAGAACTTGAGCATATGGTCCCCATATTTTACCATCCATCTCACTAATAAAGGCCGGGTTTTTGACCTGGAGGAAACTGACTAAAATGCACTCAACCTGTCCTATGAAAGCTGTATCTGTCATAATCTGCCTTCATGATTTTACAGTCGTATTTAGCAATGCAATGAAGAGCAGCTAATGGCATAGAGACAATTGTTGAATGGCCTGCAGTGCTCACAAATGCACTGGAGGGGTGTAATGACTGACTTTTTTTTTTTGTTACCATCAGAAACACAAATCCAGCCAGTGGAGACCGTGGAAGTGGAGACAACTGAAGTGCTAGAGGAGAACAAGCCCTCTTCCCCTCTGGCCCAGAGCCCTCCAGCCGAGAATTCAGCAGGACCATCTGTCCCAGCGAGTAGAGAAGTCAAAAGCAGGTTAGAAACACCAAAGTTTGCCTGAACGAATGTCCCCCATTTCAATTGCTGTTTGTGTAAATGTGTATGCCTGCCAGCATTTGTATGTAACTGTGCATTAGGATTCAACAATATGACCATATTGTGCCATGTTGTGTACATACACATGGATGGATTTAAATGTAGTCATAAGCTGGCAGAGGCAGTGCTGCCTTTCCAGGTGCCACTCTTTTAAAGGTTGTAATCAATCTTCTGGCCTGTCTGGGCTATCGATGTTAGTGATGGAAGGCAGAGCAGCAGCATCTCCTGGGATCTTATTAACAAGCTCATCGCAATCCTTAAAAATGTGATCAATATTTACCACCCCTTTTAATTCTAAACTTTCCCGTTCTTGGTACTTTTTTTGTCTCCACCCTCTCAAGATTTCCACATACCAAATGATCTGTGTAAGGTGATGGATTTTGTTTTCATTATATACACCTGAATTTCTTATTGAGCTTCTTTCAACATGACATGAGTGTTGCCATTCTTTGATGTGTCTACAGTGCTTTGATTTGAAGATTGATTTGAAAAGTGGTGTATTCATGTACAGTTATTTTCTTACTTAAAGAAGTTAGCTGGGATAAATCATATCATAGGTTTTTTTATGTAATAAACTCATTTTCAGGATTTATACCAGAACATAGGTTGGAAAAGATGTTAAGTAAATGATTGAGGTTTATCAAGTAAAAAAAAAAAAAAAGAACTGTGCAAAGTCTTTTAATATTCTTTACAAAACCTTTTTAGAGATCTTTAGAGTCTTTTGAGATTTATTCACTGACTCTCTTTTAAACCGTCACATCTAAAAACAGCATCTTTAGTGTATCCTTTATCGCCACTTGGTTCCCATTAGAGCTTTGTTATAAGATTCCAGGAAATTTTCTTGTATCAGCATCCAAATGTTTTTTGGGGCATTTCAGCTTTTATCAATAGAAGACATCATGGATGTAAGAAATAAAAAACAGAAGAAGGGAAGAGAGTGCGGGGCAGGGCCTTCATTCATTAAAATCAAACTGGGGTATGTTATCATATTATAACCAGGAAGGACCAGTATTGTAGCAAAAATGTCCCCTGTTACACCCACACCTTAATGGTTCAAGGTTAAAGTGCAAGTAACAATGAGACTAGCCTGCTACTTGCCCACCATTGTTCATCCTTTATAGCTTTAAGTATGTGTGGAAACTGTGCGCGCCTGCCTCACAAATGTTGGCATTATGTGTTAATATGTATGTTGCGGCGCAGTAAGTTCCAGAAGAAGGAGGCCTTAATTCATGGTGACATATGTGGCACTGTATTAAGTCACAGTAGGTATATATAATTAAACACCCCCTACCACCCATTTTCTTTGTTTCAGTGAGCGTCTCTGTGCCTTCTGTTACTGCGGTGGCCGTAGCCTACTGGGTCAGGGGGAGCTGCAAGCATTCAGCATCACACCTCAGCTTGACGCACTCTTCAGCCAAAAAGGTGGAGGAGGCTCGACAAGCGATAGCGGTGATGGTGATAAAACCACTCAGCCAAAAATGGCCGGAGAGACCACCTCAGGACAGAGGGAAAAGACGAAGTAAGTAGGCCTGACTGACACCGTTGTCACAAATGGTTTGACTGTCATTGTTGGTCAGAGCAGTAAAGTCATTTATAAAGAGTCCCTGTAGTAAATTAATGAGCTGCATGAAATCAAAATTTGCTCATGGCATCACTTCATTGGGCCTTTGTTGTCTTGAGTTCCAGTACAAGTTCAAAACTGGGAAATAACCAAAGTTGTGTTGAATTCTGTATTGTGACCAAAAATCTTTGCTCTGGTGTTTTTGAAATTCTTTTGGAAAAGTTGGAAGGAACCTATGTCCACACATTTACCGATACTAACCAGCACATACACACACAGAGACCTCACAGGCTAAAGGGCTTCCAGTTAGCTGGTTCTATTGTCATTCTACATTTGAAGGCTAAATTATCACTTTGCCTTAGCAGGCACAATGTCTGTGATGGCCCTGAGGCTCAGGGATGCCACATCAGATGAAGGTTACGCATGAACCTTAAGTGTGTTAATGTGTACAAGCACACGCGCATGCGTGCATACTGTGCCAACAAAGAACCCTCGTCGGACTCTTTTGGACAGCTGCCTAATTTATTTTGGTCCTTTGGAACCAATCGGGCGTCTCTCTGGGTTCCCAGTGACGTAATGGCAGTGGGAGTAATATGGGTCTGGCAGCATGCCAAGTCAACCAGTAGCTGTTGTGTCACTGCTGTGACTGTGATTGGGTCCAACCCTCGGTTGTGCCACACAGAGACAGAGGAGGGGGCACAGGGCAGGAGAAGCAAATGTTTATTGATTTGTCAGAGAAGCAGAGATGGTGGAGAGAGCTGTAGAAACGTGATGAGGTGGGAAAAGATCGTTTCGTAATTGATGATGAAACTTTGGCTCCAACAATTAGGTGTTAAGGCTGTTTGTCATGAGTGTGCCATCATGCTTACAGAAACCGGTCTCTTGATTTTGGCCTGTGATTTGTTTACTGGAACTTGGGTCCTTTTTAAATGCTAATGCTCCCTCTCCACATTTTCCGCATGCTATGCAGCTCACTAGTTCAAGCCAGGGACTCTGAGAAACACATCCTTTTCAACAGATTTTATGAGACAGAACAGCCAGCCTCTTGTGCACACGCCAAACAAGATGGCCCTCTTCCTCCTCCTCCTCCTCTCCCCCCTCCCCCACAGCTTTTTATTTGCTCTCTAACATTTTCCCCCGGCTCATTCTCTCTGTCTTCATCTCTCTGCTTTTGTAAAAACTGCACATCATTCTCTATCTTTATGTCTACTCTTGATTCATTCCTAAGTTGACTGTCCTTCTCTTGCGTAGTATATCTTCCAGCTGTGCTCCTTTTTTTTTCAAAACCTGTGTTGACCTGCTTTTCTGCAAACCTCTTTTTGTTCCAGCGGGTCTGAAAGCTGCGAGGGAGAACCAGACCCAGCTAGTCGATTTTGGGATGAGCTTTCTTATGTCGGCCTTCCACAAGATCTTAACGTCCAGTCTCTCTTCGAGTCGGGTAAGACCAACAGACTCAACCTTTTACTCCTTTTTTACAAAGCATTGCTAGCCCTTCTAGTGGAGAGTTGGCATTTAGACTAGAGTGCACTCTAGTGGGGGGGGGGCAAACCATCAGCCTAGCTTACTGTGTCCTCTCCTACAGTACTGCAAAAGGTACAATGACAATTACAGCTCTGAAACAAAAATGATGACACTATTCCTTAGCAATGCAACGAGTAAACAACACACAGACAGAGTTAGAGTTATGGCCAAAACAAAAAAACCCCCAGCTAATTTCTACAGCAAAATGCAAATCCTCCTTCCAAATAATTGCCTTATCTCACAAGCTCTGTGTGCACTTAAGGGTGCAAAATGCATGACAGCCACCCTCCTACCACACAAAACCAGCTAAATTTCATGTAAGCCTACACATCATGACAGCGTGTACACAGCCAAGAAAACATTAGCAATAGTCACTTCAGAACCATGGACAGGTAACAGCGATCATGGCATTTTGGAACCCACCATCACAGACAAACAATATTGTTAATAAATAATATTAGATTGGCACGGTAGCCTACTAAATATACAGTATATTTTATGATTTATTTAGGAAAGTAGTCATTATGTTGAATTACTAGTCAATATGTAAATGTACAGTTAATTTAAAGATTGACCAGTGATTTTCCATAGAGACCATTTTCCTTAATAAACCTTAACTGAGGCCCCAATAAAAAACAGCGGCGGCCAGAATAAAATCATTTGGTATGGTGGCCTATTAGATTTTAACTAACTTACCCTTTGATGATTGCATTACTTTCATTTCAAATTTCATTAAAATACTAATTGTAACAAATAATAATACATTTGCAACAATGTCCTCCTCTCTAGCGGTAACGTTACTCATGGCTTCCATTGTGAACCAACAGGCTTTTAGTGTATCTGTGTTTTATTTCCCGCTAGCTTGTGATTCGTGTCCACTACAGCGGGTAGAAATTGCCATAAAATTTGAGATAACAAAGCCCACCCATTTAGGGGAAAGATGTGATTGGTCAATATTACTGTCATTTGGAAATTAGTGTAATTGAATTACTATTGCTCAGCCCTCTGTACATTTATAGTTGCACCACCAATCACAGAGCTGACATTAGAGCATTTTCTTCCCAGCAATTGCAGAGGCAGCAAAATTCTGATAGGGAGACAAACAAGCTTCTTTTATTTAACCCTTCACATTCCAACATTGTTTAGAGGTGTACTGTGAAATTATGAATTAATAAAATATAACTAGAGCTGACTACTTTTTTAGTATTATCTTTTAGAAAATCTTAGGCCCTCTCTGGGGGCCTAGAGGGCCCTGATGAATCCCCTCTGCACAATGCAGAATCATATCTTGTTTTTTTAATTTAAAAGTCTTTGTTCGTACATAATCAAACCCTTTGTCTTGTTTTAACAGGGCAATGCTGGGCACATAAGAGTTGTGCCTTGTGGTCCGAAGGTGTTTGTGAGGGCGAGGGACAATCTCTGCTTAATGTGGACAGAGCCATTGACTCAGGGAGCACAAAGGTGAGTTGGGGGAGAACATCCATGGACTAATAGGTGCTAACACCATCTTAATGTGTTAGGGCAGCAGTGAGCTACTGCTTCAGTGAGGCACAGCAAAGCTGATGGATCAGAATGGCTGGTAAAGGTCGGCTCGGCAGCGTGGATCTCTCAGCTGTGAAATGGAAAAGGTCACGCCACTCAACAGGGCTGAGTTCTCATGCCAGCTTAGCTCCTAGCATTAGCAATGCCACAACTCACAGCTCTCCGATTGCGTTTGCAGCCCATTGGTCATGTAGCTCATCAGCAAGTCTTCCACTTGATCTCCAGAGCTGATATTAGAGCACACTCATAGAACTGAGAGAAATGGGGACTGGGTGAGGTTCTGTCAGGAATGTGATTATCAGGGGGCTAAACGGGGTTTAAACAAGGGTCTCGATCCTGGGATCAGAAACTTGATGACTCTTTTTTTTCCCAAAGAGACATTAAAGGATAAAGGACTTTAAGTCAGTCCTAAAAAATGCTGTGAACATGTTTCAGAGATGTTATTTCCTTGGCTGTTCAACAAATGTATATGTCCTATTTGGGAGCGAAGACATTTTATTCATATTTTGTGATCTCTCTCCCTGCAGCACTGTGCATACTGTAAGCGCCTTGGAGCATCCATTAAGTGCTGTGCTGAAGGATGTGCTCAACTCTACCATTACCCCTGTGCGGGGGCAGCTGGGACCTTTCAGGATATCAGGAGTCTCTCGCTCCTCTGCCCGGAACACAATGAATTGGCCATTAACAAATGTGAGTTGAGTAGAATGTGATACATTGTGTGTAAAAGCTACACTAAAATCATTTACTTTAGTGAAAATGAACGATTGGGCATAATGACATTGTACCAACAGTACTGGGTGATTTAATTGTCTCTCTTAATTTTTCGGACTGAATTTTCTTATCCATAGTTGTAGATGAGGTAAATTGCGTGCTATGCGATAGCCCGGGGGACCTACTGGACCAGCTCTTCTGCACCAGTTGTGGTCTACATTACCATGGGATGTGCCTGGACATGGCTGTGACCCCTCTAAGGAGGGCAGGTTGGCAGTGCCCTGAGTGCAAAATCTGCCTGACGTGCAAGTAAGTCATCTCCCCACCACACCTAAATGATGTGCCATCATGAAATGTTTTTGTCCTCTCCAGCTTTTCTTTTACTTTTCCTGTTAATAATCTTTTCTATAGCCACCAGCAATGGTGCTCACTGCTGGTTTGTTTACCTCTGTGCTTTGTGAGGAGCTAACTGGATGTTGCACCCTCAAGCTCAGTCTTGTAACCTCTGACCTTATTTAAACAGTGCAGGAGCCCTGTTTGTGTACAGGCCTGTTTGCCCTAGGTGAACACTGTCCATTGAGCTTTGAGTTCTGTATTTACATATAAAAACCCCAGTATTATTTTTTCCCCACATAGTAGGAGATTGCTCCTCTCCAATTTTGGAATGAACATATCTGGACAACTGTTTGTTTTATAGATATTAATAAAAGCATAAATTAGTTCAAACGAATGATGGTAAAGTCTAAAAGCATTTAATGTGCTTAAGCCAGGCTTTGAAACTAAATGGAAGCAACTCCTCCACTGAGAAGTTCAAAGAAAAAATGAAGTGGGAGACTTAAAGACAGAGAAAGAGAAACAGGAGTGTTATCATCATCCACATGACTGCAGTCCTTTGTACTGCACATTAAATCTTACATAGCTTTGGGCAGTTTGTCGTGCACAGTTGAGTGTAATCCATGATCTCTGCGTCAGCAAAGGTCAACATTTGTGATTGTGGGACTGCTGTGCTAAAAAAGCCAACTGGACACTTGTTTCATGTATTGTTTGCATGTATGTATCTACTGTATTCACCATTCTTCGACCTATTCTCATTAAGTCCGTGCACATACAGTTTTCTTTTTAAAAAAACGTTTTTTTGTTGTTCTGCCAAGTACAACAAATTGAACAAAGAAACTGTTCCTCTTGCTGTCGTGCAGCAACAATTAATAAGACTATAGACTGTTACAAAATCCTTTGCTGTCCCATTTCATACAACCTTATCTGTCTCTCTGTAGGAACCCAGGAGAGGACACTAAAATGCTGGTATGTGACATGTGTGACAAAGGCTATCATACCTTCTGTCTGCAACCTGCCATGGAGACTCTTCCCACCAACGGATGGAGATGTAAGGTAGGAGAGACCTCATATGGTGCTCATGGGTTTATTGTATATAAGACGAGATCAAATATGGGTTATTCTGGCTGGTATGTATTGTATGGTGTTGATTGTCACCAGCAGGTATGATTTTTACAGGAAACTGTGACACAAACATCAACAAAATCCCCATACTGTGTAATATTCAGTGAAAAGATATTCATGATATTAATATTTGTTCTTTCACTAAGTAAAAATATCCTCATTAGAATATTACTTTTTGGTGGTTTGTATTTGCACTTCTGGTAGTTAAGAAATAAATCACACCATATGATCTTTAAAACACTTCCACTTGATCTTTTAAACGCTTCCCATTTGTGTGTACATGTGTGTGCCTCAGTGCATCTCTGCCATGCTTGTCACTCGGACGGCGGGTTAACACACCACACAATTTTCTGCAGTGGTTGAAAGAGGCCACAGCAATAGAGGCAGCTAGTGATGAAAGGTCTTCACACTTGACTTCTCTATCTGACTCGGCATAGGAGGAACACTACCCACACACGTCCTTGGCACTCGCTTCTTCTGAGTGCCCGCCCCCAACCTCTGTCCGCAGTCGCTTGTTAGTTTTGTTCTGAGTGTAGTCTTGCTGAACTAAATATCAATGAAAAATGTCACTCTTTAGTTTTATTGCTCTGTTCCTCCTGATATTGTCTGTATATGCACCAGAATGGCAGACTGAGCGTCTGTGCATGAAAAAAGAAATTGACTGGCTAGTTTGTCAACTAAACTGCAAAGTCAACATATTGCTGCGAGAAGGTCAGTGCTTATATGCTTTTTTATTAACAAGCTTTATGCCCATTTCAACAAGGAATACATTTGGAAACAACTAAAAGCAATACATGCAATTTTACCACATGTTGAAGTTTACAGGAAACAGATATTAGTTCAAATATCAAAATAATACTTGAAAACTCAATTTTTCAAATTACAGCGTCACAGAGTACATTTAACTTAAAGTAAGTCTACCTTAAAAATTCATAAACCCTTTTAACTATGTTTGATAGCTGAATAAGTTAGTAAAATATCCGTAATGAAAAATATAGCTCACACCGAAGATTTATTTTATAGTTCTTTTTAATGGTTCTTTAAATTTTTACTCTGTCCTACAATGTTGTGAGTGTTGAGTGGAGTGTCTCTACAGTGAGTGTTCTGGCAGAGAGATTTTGTCAAAAAGTCCAAATATTGTGAACAGAAGCTTTTAAAGGTAGAGTCAGTGATTCTGGAGAAATATCCTTCAAATCACTTTTTCTCAAATTGGTTGAATATCACCTCATAATCACAGTTCTGTCACATTTAATGATTTTTAATCTGAGAAAGCAGCTATTCGAATCACACAAATGTCCTGCTATGTAAGTGTTTTGAATTTATTAGCCATATCAATTAATCAATAAATACAAACAATGTTGATTTTTTCCTAAGGAGCCAACGTGGAAATTATTTTGGCTCAGTAAATTTCTGCTATCAGTCAACCTGTTGAATGCAGTGTGTCCGGCCTCGGTCCACTCAGCTGACAGACAGCTGCTTCTGTGGACACTGTGTGCAGGTTGAATGAGAAGTGGGGAGGCCGCAGAGAGGTGGAGAGCGTGGATGGATTGTTGTGCTTACATGAGGTTTTTTCCCCCTAGAGGAACAGATGTGAATCTAAAGCTGACACATTGCTCTAGATTCCACCATGCTGGCGCAGGAGTTTGGAGCTTCTGAAGGAGCTTGAAGGGCGGAGTGTATTTGTTTGGGTGTTTTAGTTCAAATAAAAAGTCTTTCTCCAGAATAACTGACTCTACCTTTTTAAGAGAAACACTCCTGGAGCAGAAGCCAAAGCAGCTCGGCTTGCTTTTGTACACTGTCAGTGTGGATATTTCATTTAAATGTCTAGCTCCTATTTATTTGCTTGTGCCACTTTGTGGTTCTGTGCTCAACAAAACTGTCTGTGTACCCAGTGTGCAATGGGTTACTCTAAGGAGAGGATGGAAAATGAAAGGGCGTTATGTAGTTGAGATCTGTTTAAAAAGATCCACAAATATGTAAGAGGAACCAGAAAAACATCATGAAGTTAATAGACGTTCTTCACGTTTTGATTACTGACAGCCTGCTTTGATTTCAAGTCTCAGCCATTTGTTACACAACTTTGACTGAAGTACAGTAAGCACAGTTATGTGTAAACCCTAATTAAATCTATTAAAAACTGGTTAATCAGCATGATTCCTTTGATTAGAAAAATCCACTGTAAACCAATATAATCAAGGCTTAGAAATAGTGAGATGTTATGTTTTAGTTATAGTCCTCAGCTCTACCCCATTAACTAAGCTTTACCAGCTGGAAAACAGTGATGGTCTTGAATATAGGCTTCACATGCTCACGATCAGCATGGACGAGTTTCATACTAGTATTCCATTCAGTGACTGAAGTGCTGAATCTATAAAGCAGAAACATTGAACAAGCCTAATACACCTCATACTGCACTGCTTCTGAATGGCTTTAAACTTAATTTACTAAAAAAGCTTCCTTCGCTCCTCAGAACTGCAGAGTATGCATCCAGTGTGGAACACGAACCAGCGGGCAATGGCACCACACCAGCCTGCTGTGTGAGAACTGCGTCCAAAACCAGGACCCTGCTCTGTGTTGTCCTATGTGTGCCTGCATCCTGGACCCTGAGCATCACAAAGACCTAATCCTCTGCCACAGTTGTAAGAGGTAAAGATGCGCTTTACTCTACATTTTTTAAATGGATCAATCTTGTTTTTTTTCCTCCTTATTTTATTCCTTTGGTAAATTGACACTCTATCAGGAAACCACAAAAATAAATATGTCATATTTAATGATTGCACAGAGATCCCCGTTGAACAAACCTTGAAATTCCTTTGCACTCCTTTCAGATGGCTACACCTAGAGTGCGAGCGTCAGAACTCAGGCCAAGCAGAAATCCACCCCAGAGAGGACTATGTTTGTTCCAACTGCAGGTCTCCTGCTGCAGAGCAGACGCTACAGGCAGAGGATATGGACACCGGCCCAGAGCTCAGCCCTCAGCCAGCCTCCATGCACACAGACTCTGAGACTGGCCTACAGCTGGCTCAAAAGCACACAGACCTAGAACCTGGCACTCAGCTGCCTCCTGAAATGCACAATGACCCCAAACCGGAATTACTTGCTGTTCCATTGCACTCAGATCCAGAGCCTGTTGAGGCTACCGTCCAGGAGGAGAAGCTGGCCACGTCAGCCCAAAAGCCTGGTGGGTCCATGTTGCAAAAAATGATCCAGCTCTGATCCCTTTCCCTTCTCTTTTTTTAATCTTCAAGTGCTTTTCCTTTATGCCCACCTCTTGAGGATCGAATCTGTTTTTATCAGCGTATTAATCATAACTTGGTATTGCAAGGACAAGCCTAGGAATTTTTGATCGTTACATAGTCATACACGCATCATCTACAAACACCAGGTTATATGACTACAAATGAAAAAGAGTTTGAGGGTTTATTCTCTCAGTCTGTAGCCATGCAGAAGCAGTTGAAAGTTTTGGCCATGCAACACGAAATTGGGCTGTAGTGTCAGCTGTGATGAAGTTTTGAAAGTTGTAGTTCTGGCTGATGAAAGGATTGGAGAGAGTTGTTTGGATGAAGACCAGAGAAAAGTGCTCACTCTTTTATTTGGAGGATTTTCTGAGGACTCCCCAATAACCAGATGGTGTCCTACTAGCGGCAGATTAAAGCAACTCCATTGTCTTTGTAATTACGTCTTTTGAAAATTAAAAGTACTTTGTTTTTCCCTTCTGTCCCCTGGGCATCTAGGATGTGCTGCTTGTTAGTGTGAATGAGGAACTGATATTTGAAAGCTCTTAATTTTTATAATTATTATTACACAGTGCAACTTAAGGTTGCAAGTTGGATGCTCACACAACTGTACATCCATTCGACAGTTGACTTGCAGTTCATCTTTATTGACTTCAGTCTAGGCCAGACTTGTTAATGATACTTAAAGGACCAGTGTGGAGGACTTAGTGGCATCTTGCAGTGAGGGTGCAGATTGCAACCAAGTGAATACACTTTCTCCTCTCCCTCCCCTTCCAAGCATGTAAGAGAACCTACGATGGCCAGGAAACTCACAAAAGATGTGAAAGGCCCTCTAGAGTTTTTGTTTGGTTTTTCTGTTCTGATCTACTGTAGAAACATGGCAGGCTCCATGGAACCTCTCCCTATGTAGAGATAAAGGGCTCATTTTAGGTAACGAAAACACAATGATTCTTATTTTCAGCTGATTATATACCAATTTGAATGTAATTATGAATTTCATATTTCATTTCTACCAAGTCCGTTCTGCTCAATGCCACTAAATTCTACACATTGTACCTATAATAGAGGGAGAGGTTGCTAAGGCAACAATCGTCTTTCATATTTCCATGTATGTGTCTGCCAGCAACAGGTGTGTGACGCTAAAATCAAAACACAACAGGCTTCAACAGGAATCAGACTATAGGTTGTGGCTTTTGGAATCGGGTACTTCAAAGACCTTTTGCTGAACAGAAGAACTGTGTTTAAAGGAACTATAATTGTGGCTCCTTCATACCCTAAGAGAACAATTAAATATGACGTAACTCCCCTACAGTGTAATTTCTTGAAATGATCTTATTGTTTTCAAGTCGAAATAATTATGGAGACTTGAGACTTGACTCAAACTTAACTCCGAGACTGTAGTCTTGACCTGGACTTATATTTATTGGCTCATGGACATCTCTAGCTAGCGGCCATTTAGAAGCACAAGTGATCACCCTCCAGTTAACCCCATCTGTCATTACATGTGTCTATTGTTTCTGTTCTGGTTGCATTGCCTCTGTGGTTCTATGTGATGGCGGCTGTATCAACACTGCAAATGATATGATCCTGGTTTCTGTTTGTTTGGAGTGCATTGCTCCATCTCCACTCTGGTCTGTGTGAGGTCTGCCAGCAGTGGAGTGCGGTATCAAGGAAATAAATGGTGAGTTGTGGATGCCAGTTGTAGCTACGCTGCCCACTCTGTCTAGACGGCAGCCTCCAATGGCAGAAAAGAATGGATTGCAGTAGCATGATGGTGATGATATCAGATCCCCTGTCTGCAAACTGGGAATGACTCGATACCACTTTTTCATTAATGATACCGCAACCATGAGCCTGCTGAAACCAATCCGATCCCATTTCCTCTCTTAAACAACTACGCTGTTAATTACACTTAGCTTAACCTAGCCATCTGAAAAAAATCATGCTCAAACTGAAATTCTCCTCCCTTAAAAGAAGAAAAACACAGCCCATAACATGACTCAGTTATGCAATACTGCTGCTTCTTTTTATTTAAACTCTTACACACAACTTTTTGATTGATCAGCATCATTCAAACACTCAAAATGACATTTAAAGTGCAACTTTAAAGAATAACAAAGGAATCATAATTCCGGTGTATAATACTGGATATAACTCAGCACTCATTGTAGCCTATACCTTAATGACACAATAGCAAAAACAATTTGCATTGTAGAGTGTAACTTAAATAACTATAATTTAGATTTAAAATGATTGAGCCTATGACTTGCTGATGGAAGCTCTTGCTTTTGCAGGATTATGATTATTACGAACTGGGTGTCGTTGGCGACTTAACCGTTATGCATTCAAATCATGAGTGACACTATTAATGATGTGTTTTCCATCCGCCAGAGAGGGTAGGCAGACCTAACGGAACACACTCTTCAATTCGCTTGTGCTAGCAAGACATCACAGTCAGCGACACTGTTTGGATCTGATCTGATATCAACTTAGCTTAATCTAAGGGTAGAAACAGTGCAAGCTCATCTTTTTTTGTTGTTTGCACATGTTTGACTTTAAGTTTCACTTTAACATAAGAGGCAGATTCTTATTTAGAAAGGTTAGCATTTCAGCCTTCTCAGCTGTCAGCCTATTCCGCCTTTCATCAATAATAATGGAGGCTGTGCTGAGGAGCCTCTCGCTCTCCACGCTTAAGCTTCACAAAGAAATTCAGTTGCCATGACTACCAGGGACGGCAGTCTAGGTCAGTTGACTGTCTAGTACAGCGGTGGATTGTTTGAATACTGAATAGTTGGCTTGCTGAGGTAGGGCTGCACTTGTGGTGGTTGACTCTGGACTAGGTTCTACTGTGCTTTCCTCAGGGATTTCATCAAAAACACTTCCAAGTCTGCTGTTTCATGCAGCCTCCAATCCATGGAGTCTTCTTTGCTGCTTCTGAGGCGGCTGATTCAGATGGAGTCCTTTCTGCTGGCTCTGAGGATTCTGATGTAGTCTTCCACAACACTTCTTCCATCTTTCTTACCTCTGCCATTAATCCATCCTTTCCAAGTCTTGAGGTTTCTGCATTTGTGAAGTTCTTGGAACGATAAAAATACACATAATTAACATTTAAAATAATCAAGTGATTAATGCCATTATGAAAGCTGATGCTCGATATGAAATACTGTTAGATGTGAAAAAGTGAACATTTCACAGACACACTGACAGTTATGGGATTTGTGTGTTTCTCTCTCTCTCTTTGCCCCACTCCGGCTCTCTCACACACGATAATCATATTACATGAAGTTAACAGAGACATCACATGCCGGTCTTTATATGCTGGATCCTGTAGCATTGCAACCAAGAATAATGGCTCAGATTCCATGTCTCTGAAGCGTCTGTTCACAGCCTCAAGGAGGGTGCCTTTCATGGTCTTAATTCCCTCGTCTGCCTCGTTTTCTCGAGTGAGGACATGTTTAAAGACACTGACACAGGGATGACATCAGATATATATGAAGAGCTACCCCTCTCCTGTAAAGGAGCTAGAGCTGTGACGGTCTTCTTTAGCAACCCCCACTAGTTTGCAGTAAATGTGGCAGGTCAAACTCCAGCGTTTCTGCACACAGGACCTGATTCTCAGGCCCTCGATCATGTAATATGTACAGTTCCACTTCGTTCATACATCTTGTTGCAGATACTTGGGAATATTTAGCTCCACTTGCATGTCCTCCAAGCATGAATACACAAGTGACAAATGCCCAAAGTGATCCACAATTTTTCTGTTTATAGCCATCATCTCAACTGTGCTGTACGAGCAGTCGCACAATAAGTTGCAGGATGTGCACAAATTATCCCAAGCTGGCAACACCAAGCCGATCCAGTGCTTTTATTAAGTTACAGACATTGTCTCTTTAATGACATGGACTTTCCTCTTCTTAATTTTCCATGCTTTTAATATTTCCCCCGTTGCTGTAGTGATGAACCCTCATGTGTTTGAGCCACGAAACTGCTTAGCCTGCAGCACTGCTTTTTGCAAAGTAAAACTCGAGTCTATCCTCTGTGCTGTCAGACTTAATAATGACACTGGACACATATCAGTGCTCCAGATGTCAGCTGGGTAACTAACCACGGCAACGTTTTCCAAGCATTTCGAAATAAATTTGTACACTTGCTTGGGATAGCCATTCTGGAGATGAAATGCCAGTTTGGCGATCTTTAGCCCACAATTTCAACAACAGAAAGGGGTTGGTCATCCGGCAAAATAAATTCATCGACTTTCTCCATTATCAGCTTTGCTTTATTGCTGTTTGGAGCGAATTTCTCACGCTGCCCATTTAAATTAAGTATACTTATTTCCTTGATGGTTCTGCAAGTGTAAGAGTGCAAGTAATCAAGTTCATGGTGCTGAAGTTTCCAGCGATGCTGCAACCCCTCGAAACACTCACTTTGCACCGTGCTGTTTTGCTTTTTTTTCTTTGAGCTTAAAATAACTCCCCACAGGTGACATGATGACAGCACTGCTGACAGGTCTCACTCACATTCTAGCTACCACTCACATGACACAGGCTTCTAATCCATGTTAGTCATTACATGTCTGTCTTTATGGCACATAGCTCAAATTTATTTAAGCATTTACATGATAGTTTAGAGTAATGGATTGTATCACATTATACTTTTTCCCTCGATATCTTAACCAGTGATTTTCATCTGTATTGGATCAGCATATCCCTACTGCAAACCTGCGTTGGAGCTACGCTGGCTCATTCATGACTGCTCACACAGCTTACTTCCTCTGCTCACCAAACACATGTGGCCCTATTTTACTAGCTTTTCCACGTGATCATGAACTGCTTCATCATTTGATTTAGCTGGCAAGGCAATGGCTCCCCCACTGCGGTTTTAAGACATGTTGAGTGTACATGTGACCCGTCTTTTATTTAAGAAGAGCTTATGTTAAACACCTCAAAGTAAACTTCAGTATAGCTTTACCTGTTATGTCAATACATTTGTCATAATGATCTCTGCCCCTGGGAGTTGTTTTGGATTTGGATTGAAGCCGTTTGAATCAGACAAATGGTTACAAAGTTACGTTTATATTTATGATGTGCTGAAATTTAGATATTTGCTGATTTGTTATCCTTACTAAAAAAAAATAATTTTGGCTTCAATTATGTGAGATCATGCCTGTGCTGCCAAACGCCTGCACATGTAATGTAATTAAAGTCATTAACCAGAGCTGTTTATCACCTGCCAGGATTCTCCACCACTCAGGGTTTAATAACAGGCTTACCGTGACTCAACTGACAGACGCTGTTAGATCCATTCCAGGAGCTTAAGTTAGACCTGACTTGAGGCCTTTGCTGCATTAATCAAAGCTGTGTATTTATCTCAACCATCACCTCATTCACTGTAGGAGATATAGGAAGGAGGGTGTTAATATGAATGAGAATGTGTGTTCAGCTCGGTCAATAGTTGAAGGCTGGAGATGGTTGGAGGCCCATCTCCTAATTGACTTTCTGGCATCGGCACCGGATGAGCACCTGCAAGCTGCACAGTCATGAGCCCAGAGCACACAGACCCTGGGATGTTGGTTGTCATGGTTACTCCCTTCCCTGGCAGAGATGCTTAGCAGGTGCATGTGTGTGTCAGGATCAGTCTGACATGGGAACTTGTGGATTGAAATGGTGGGTGCTTCGTTAAGACTAGGCTATCTGTACTGTCTGGCAGAATATTGGCTCGATGTGTGGATGTGTGATAGCCATGAATGACTAGTTCTATTCATACCAGACTGGTCAAGTGCATTGATGTCTTTGATACAAAACCAAATAGAGAGAAAGAGGGTAGGAGACACTACAAACCCAAACAGAGAAAGAAGATAGGAAGCACTAGATTAATACCAAAACGTGGTCTATCATATAGGTTTGCCTCATTATCTTTTTAAGCATTGTGACTGATTGTTATTCAAAAGCCATTCCACTAACAATTCTGTCACTTCCTTGGTCATCAAATCTGAGCAATTAAATTAATATTACATCCTATACTATAAGTTATATTTAAACTATAGTCGTTTTTAATTATTTTTATAAAATTGCCCTTTCTATTCCTTGGTTTAAAAGATAATTGTTAATCTGCAACAAAATAATTTAAGTGTTAAATCAGAGATCATAAAGAACTATTGCCTGTGTTAGTATAGAAAATGTTCATTGCTTTAATTATAGGGAGAAGACATTCACATTCTTCCCACAACTTAAAGATTCACATCATAGTAAAATCTTGTTTGTTTTACCATTAGTTTTAGATGATGGGTGGTTTAGAATTCATGCAAGCAGAAATGTTTTGTGTTGAAGTCAGTTTGACTGCTAGGCATCTAAGTCTAATATTTCCCTGTGGTCCACTTATTTTATTCCCTTACCACTTCATCTTAATGTGTTCAGTCTTTCCAGACTCGTTTGTAATACACAAACATCCATACCTTTTTATATATAATCTTTTTTATTAATTTTTTTTCTCTCTTTTAGAAGTCTCTGTGGGAGCAGACATTGTTGAGAGGCAGGTTACTGAACCACCTGTCAACAAAATCCTGACAGAAATCAAACCAGGTTTGTGTATAGAGCCTATTTATTTATTACTTCATTTGCATTGTTGAAACTCATATTGATTTGCATTAATATAACAGTGACTGCTATTGTAAATATTGTACTAAATGTTATGCTCACAGTCTATTCACATGATTAAAATGTCAAGTAGACATTGTTTCTAGGTAGCATTAGACAAGGCTGCTGACTCAGTCAGCTTTCCAAATCCAAATTTTATTTGTGATTAGTTAAAAGGTGCAAAGTAGAGACCTGCTGTTCTTTGTGTCATATACTTAAAAAATCACTCAAATAGCGACGTGATTTTATTTACCTCAGTGACAAATAGAACCTTATATTTGGGACAGGCTTATATCAGAGACAGACCTTTATTTCCAATTTCCCCTCTTTCCTCCATGTTAACCTTTTGTGTCGATACATTCAGTATAAGGTCCATTTCCCCAGCACTAATTCAATCAGTATAGCAAGAGTCATGTCAGTCGTTCCACTTCAGCCTTTCTCCAAATGATGTTAAGCTACCATGAATGAAACAGAAGACTTCCTCCAGACTTTTCAAGTTACATGTCTTGCAGTCCACCCTTTACAGCCTTCCCTTAAAAAAAACAACAACATTATTTCTTTTAAAAGAGAGCAGAATAAACTGAGAGCAGCAGAGTGGCTAGTATAACATGCCTGTATTGTACTGCTGGAATTAGTGCTATGGAAATACACATTTGACTAAATTTACAATGTGAGCTGATGTATACTACATTCCAACCCCTTCAATATTTTTTTATTAGTCCTTAAGTAGAGACTGGCCTTTTGTTTGTGCTGACTACACCCCCCATCTATTTGAGACTCAGCCTTTATTTAAATTCTTGCTTTTAAATGAGGATTTACAGAATTTGTACTTAAGGTTTCACATTGCTCAATGTATTAAGGGATTGGAAGGGGGTTTGCTAATTTGCTCACACTGTGTATTTTTCCAGTGATCACTAGTTACTTTAACTATACCAAATGCAGCATAATGAAAAAAAAATGTCAATGGAGAACTATAGCTATTTTGGGAAAGTATGTATTTTTTTTAACAGACATCACTACTGTAGATGAAAAAAAAACTTCAGTGCTCATTGTCAAGTAATATGTTGTCTTTGTAATGGTCTTTGTAAATATTGGAGGTAGAGGCTGCAGTGATATTCTGTGGCTCAAAATTTCGCGGTATAAAATGATGACAATATGACAGCTGATCAGTGTGCTGCTAGTCAAGCTATATGAGCAGTGCGGAGTAAAAGTGCTGTTGATCATCTGTGATACATCAGTTCCAAACATGCCAATTTGTGCTGCTTTTACAAAAGGAAATGTAACACCAGCAGGTTAGATCTGCTGATCCGTAGAGCTTTCAGTATCGCCTCCTAAGGTCAAAGAAATTAACACCAGCGCCACCTGTAGGCCACCCAATGTTGGTCACTTGAAATACCATTAGAGTCACATCAACAGAGGTTTTCTCTACTAGTTTTTTATGTCATTTAAAAATATACATATCAGCTGTTGTAACCGCTTTTCTGTTTGCTCCTCCAGAAACAAAACCAGCAGCAACAACCCAGCTCACATCTACAGAGAGTCCTGCATCTACAGTGACTCCCAGCCAGGAGTCAGAGTCTTTTCCAGCCCAGCTCTCTATGGAGGCACTACAGACACAGGATACCACATTACAAATCAAGCCAGCAAAGACAGAGGCCTGCCCTGAAGAGGGCACGGCCAACCCCAGCACAAAGGTTTTTAAGGCCATCATCTCAACCACCAAAGAACCAAGTACTGCATCAGTACCTTTCACGGACCAACCAATGGAAGTCTCACTATCCCAGCCTTCGAGTATGGATGTAGTTAGGGCTTCTTTAATGGAAACTGCTCCAAAAGAACTTAACAAGGAGAGAGGGGAGGGCAGTTTTCACAAGAATCTGGCAGAGACTGTTAAGCCTGCAGCCTCTAGTACATCAGAGGAGATGGACACTACGCCAGACAGCAAACCTAATCTGTCATTTCCCAGTCTGTCTTTAGAGGAGAAACCACTCAAGACAACTGTTGAAAGGTTGGTCGAGATGGTTACTTCTCCTTCTCACTCCTCACCTCTGGCCCGAGGTACATCTCCCAGAGAACCACCCCAGACTCAGATTCACCTGACACTGGGTGACCACAGCAGTGTAATGCCCACCACTACCCTTATACCACTCACCCCTAAGATTGGAATGGGAAAGCCAGCGATCACTAAGAGGAAGTTTTCTCCTGGGAGGCCACGAGTAAAACAGGTAGGAACCTGGACATCATGTCACAGAAGACCAGTGATCTGTTTCGTGTCACTGTCCCGCTTATTCTGCCTTGTTCACTGTCCCAGCCCAATACGTCGATGGCGTGTAGACTAAAAATTTGTATTTATAACTTTTGTTCTTTTATATGAAGTGTGGGTACGGTACATGTCCTCTAGGCTCTGCTCTATGAAGGTGGATTAGTCTGTGTGGTGTCACTGGGTTGGTTGACACAGCCTGCACAGTATGGACATGTTTTAAATATTTTTTTCTCAGACAAGTTGTAGCTTGCAGTACACTCTGCAAGAATAGCAGATAGCAGGACAGCATGGCAAATGATGCTCTTCTTCCACTCTCTGTGCCCCTTTCACATGTTTGTGCAAAACATGACTAGTTACTCACCGTGTTAATGCGGAACTCAGTTGAAGTATGAATTATTTCCCATAAGAATTTGGCTAAAACATTTACTGAGACTCTTCCCCATATCCCACCTCAGTGCCATCATTGTCATCACTCTGTTCATCTCATGTCCATGTTGCAAACATTCAGGATCTTATTGGACTATAGAGACTTGAGCATTCATACAACAACAATGACCATATCCATTACCATGTCCTAGTCATCTCCATATTACATTATCAACTTTAGTGGCTTATTTGTGACTGTGAAATAACTTTTAATCTCCTGTTATCAGTGTCATTAAAACAAATGAATTATAACAGAGGCTATTGCAGGCACTGTAGACTGTAGACAATGTAGACTTTCTCAGACAAATAATAATGGGAATTGAATCTCACCCATGGCTATAATATATTATGAATGATGCTGGTGAGGGTAGACTAATTTAGTTTGCAAAATGTGTTTATTTTCCCCCAGATATATCCCATCTTTTAAATAAACATTATATGGCTCAAACTAATTTCTTACACAAGGCCTGGGGAAATCTACTCCAGAAATTTGAATGTTGCAGCTCCCTTTTAGTCCAGCATGCTTTTGTTTCATTCGCTTATGTGCTGCCATGCTGACGCAATTCCCCTTGTTTTGTCAACATGCCAAACATACACAGTTGTCACAGCAAGAGGCTGCTGTATAGTGTCATGATGCCCAGGCAAGTTCTGCTGCGTGAAATGCTACTAACTGCTCTGCATTTACAAAGAGTGTATTAGAAACATGCCTCTTCAACTCATATGCATGGAACTACAAGGATTGGCTTTTAAACAAAACCCAACTTAATAACTTAACCTGTTCATATTTTATATGATAAATGCTCTCTCAAATCTCGGCATAGATGGGTGTGTACTGAGTGGTTTCCCAGCGGCTACTGTAGAGGCTCACTACATCTCGCTAACATCTTTCTTGGTATGTTTTATTTCTTCGCTGGCTTTGTTTTAAGTTGCTGCATTTTGTCGTCCTCCTCCCTCCCTCTCTCTCACTTTCTCACCCACCCCCCCTTACCTTAGGGTGCATGGAGTCCCCATAGCAGTGTGAGCTCCCCCTTGTCCTGGTCTCCAGACCAGCCAGAGGGGTGGGACGTCCCAAAGACCAGGCAGTCCTCTGGCAGCCCCGGCTGGAGCATCAGAGTGGTAAATACTGTAGCTCACCAGAGACAGCAGGGCAGCAGCTGCTTCCTTGTTAGACCTCTGTTTAACCTAGTGACGTACACTCCCTGAGTGTTCCTTAACGTCACTGTGATGTATATCGTAGTCTACACCAATTACTACAACTTTAATGAAAGGAGGAGACTCAAAGGCCAATGAATGAGCGAATGACTTCACTTAGTACAAGTGAATGATATTGACAATGGTTTTTGCTGCCTTTGCAGTTGAATTTAGAGGTCAAGGGTATGGTGTAATAAGACATAACACAATCTACAAAAATATCTGGGAAGGGATTTTTACTAATGAATGAGTGAGCCCCATTTCCTATTTGTCAGCCATGCAATGCTGTGCTTTCTTCTTTTCTGTTTTAGAAAAACCTGTTCCTGTGTTTATTTATTTTCTTTTATTCTGATTTTAAGAAATAGCCATTGCAGTCAGTTGTCATGGTGAGTCATCACTTTTTGCAAAGCTGGGTAAGGGTCAATTTGTGCATTGTAGCAGGGGTCCAGCCCAGGTTGAATACCATCATACAGTCTATCAGGAGGCACAGTGGATGGGTGGTGCCTTGGTTTGGGATCAGAGCCAAATGTGGAGTAAATGGAAAGAGACTTTGGGGCAGGTGCTGCAAGTTTCAGTTAGCCTGAAGTGTGACAGTCATGATTAGGCCTTCTGTTGGAAATGTGCCAAAGGCGCAGTGAACTCGCATAGCTAGAACAACAGCTCAGAGGCTTTTCCTTAACCCTCTCACTGGCTGGCTGGCTGGCAGAAATTGTAGTGCACCTCTCAAATTACAGTATTTTGTAATTAGTAATTACAATTACACATTAGTAATAAAATATCAAGAACCAGATTGATGGAATAATTTTTTTCTCTGATAAGCATACTTGCATATTATTTTTGATGTTACAGATTTCCAAAAAGTTAAGGTTACAGAAATATGTTCTATCAATGTTTGAATATAACAGTTATTTTTAAAGCCATGGCAAACACAAGCATAAAACACCTGAATCGACCAGGTAAATCCCTTACTCCCTGTATGCAAGTGTGGTTAACAAAGTAGAGAAAAAATGATTCCATCAACCTAACTGTTGACATTTTAATAGTTCATTTCCTGAACAATGGCAGCATGAATCCATACAAACAATTCCACAGAATTACGTTACCTCTAGAAATGGATGAACATGACCCCTTCACTCTTTACTGTCAAGAAAGATGTACTACAGACCTAAAAGCTTAAAGTGGGGAGTGGCACGAAAGCTTCCCCACGGCAAACCTATAAATCCTGGTCTATTCCCTGAGCAAATGATGACGTTCCAGCATGTACGAGAGGGAATTGCAAACAATAAGAGCTCATGCTTTCTTATTTCAACTTGTAACATGGAGAGTGATCATTGTCCCTACATTCCTCTACAGCGTGTCTATCTATCCCTTAGGTACAGTTCAATTTTCTGATTATTGTCTTGCCTCCACAGGGTCGGGGATCAGGCTTCCCAGGTAGGAGGAGGCCCAGAGGGGCTGGTCTGTCAGGTAGAGCTGGACGTGGCAGAGCCAGAGGCAAAAATGGAGCTAGTCCTAGCATCAACCCTGGGGTAAGGACTATCAACTGTATCACATCTCAACATATTTGGAAATATATACACTATATGCAAAGCAGTGTTTGTTTTCCCTGTGGCTTAAGACATGAATGGCAGGTAGTAAGCAGTAGTTATGTTAATGACAGAGTTGACCTTTTGCTTGTTTAGTTTCATAGTAAAGATGATGTAGCACTCATGAAAGATGTCGGAATAGCCAGTAGTAACTAATCCACTATAGTGTGTCTTGCTTAGTTATATTAAATTGTATCACCCGAGGGTGGATTGTGAAAGAGGATGATAGTGATTCTGCTTATGTTGCACTTGTTTATTTTGTGTTTTTTTTTTTTTTTCCCTTTGTGATTCACAGATCACCACAATAGAAACACAATACCCAATCAAGGATGAGGAAGAGAATGCCATGCATAACACAGTGGTCATATTCTCCAGCAATGACAGTTTCACACTAAAACAGGTGATTGTTTTGTAGTACTTAAGAGTTGCCCTGTTGTATTTCCCTTTTTAAATCATCACCCACAAATCTCTTCATTCACTTGGATGGCCTGAAATTAAATCTGTGTTTGAAGAGTTCTCTGTCTGGAGATCATTAATTCCTGTGGAGGTAATGCCAACTGCCTTCAGGTCCATTATATAACAAAGGAACATATTGAAATTGAATTGCCTTACTTTCCATCCTCAAGATAATGTTCATGTTGTGATTTAATTTTGTTAACAATAAGTGACTACTGACAGACTCTGACAAATATTCATCAATATCTTAAACAACAGTAACTATCAAGTTAGCATTGTGGGATAGTTATTTGGAGATTAAAATTCTGTAATATTTTTTAGAATAACTGGTTATTTAAAGAGACTAAGCAATTAAACATTACCACTGAGGTGCTGTTCATCATGGCACTTACCCCTGAATGGCGCAAGTGAAAAATCAACCTGTTATAATGTGGCCTGACTAAAGACACTTCTATTCACCTCTTTAAGGCTGGTGATCTGTGGTGATACATGTGAGGCCCCACCTGCACAAACATCAATCACTACGGTCATCCCTCAGTTCGATAGCCGCTCTTCACCAAACCCAGCTGTTTAGTAGAGCAACAAAGTGGTGTACCTCGTTCCTCACCTTCAGGGAACAGAAGTTATAGTCATAACATTTGCTTTCAGCTGATTCACCCAGTACAACACACATAGTGTGGGACATATATGCACGCCCTTCAAAGCAGCCACCAAGTTAGAGTCAAACCTCCAGCAGAAAAGAAAAGAATGAGCCACACAAAGTACTATCACATCCAAATAATAAAACCGAACAAAAATGTGCAGTGGAGCCTCTAGTCAGTTGTGCCCTCACACCATGAGGCAACAAAATACCTCTGTCGCTGTAAGCCAGGGAGGTAGCCTACACAATCCAGTAAGAAAGTCACTGTTTAGACAGGGTTTTGCCCCTGGCTAGATTAGCAAAACAGATGAACAACTGTTCACAAAAATGCACATTCTGAGTGCAGTCTATGTAGGTGCGTAGCACACGCCCAAGACACGGGGCATACAAACTCCTCTGCTCCATAGATGCTCAAGGAGAAGAAGCTCAAGAATTCAGAAGCCATAGAGCTATAGGCTGCAGGATTAATTTTAGGCAAATACAGCGCATTTGGGTGCAGTGTAACCTTGGAGACATCTGAAAGTAAACTGGGCACAAGAGGGATGCACAGATAAAGCATGAAGGTCACCAATCCACTTTGCAGAGGTCAAAGCGAGAAGCAGTAGTCTTGTATGAAACAAATTTCATATTTGGAGACTCGGTGGGCTCAAATGTGGGAACCACAAAGAGACTCAAATACCACAGCCAAATCCTGTGAGGGGACCAACCACAGACCTCAGCCAGAGGACTTCAAAAATGCATGGCAAGACGGTGGGTGCCTGGCGTCACTCCATCGAAGCCAGCAGGACAGGCAGATATAATCGCCAAATAAATCTTAATCATGGAAAAGGAGAAACCTTATCCAGCAGCTCATGAAGGAACATCAAAACATCCAAAGTAGAGCACTGAAATGGGAATACATTATGGTCCATACCACTGCTCAAACGCCCATCATTTATAGGCATATAGGCCTCTGGTAGATGATGCCCTTGCGCTTTAGATCATTGCCACCCCACTTGGGGGCAAACCCTTCACTAATAGATTGGACCTCTCAAGAGAAAGGCATGTAGCTGCCACAGTTCTGGGCGTGGTTGAATCACCTCTCCTCCCGGCTGAGAAAGGAGGTGCCTGCAGAGAGGAAGCTGCCTGGGTCTTAATACCAGCAGACAGACAGATTATCTCGGCATAACAAGACATCACCAGCCACCAAAGGGCCACCAGGATCAGAGACAGATCCTGCTAGTGCACCCTCTCCACAAAAGTCAGTTGTGGAGAAGGTGTCATCATTACCCCTGAACCTCGACTCTGCCTCGAGCCTGTGACATGGGTGGCTCTGAGAGACAGAACATTAACGCTGCATCACAGAGAGCAGGACACTGAACGGGTGAAGTGAACAGGTCCCTCGTTGTATTGACTATCCCAGTGTTTCCCACAGACCAGGTAGCAGACCTTTTGAGGGGCAGGGGCTCTGACCAGGGGGAGGGGGTGTTGCCGTTGTAGCAGCGGTGCTGTGTGTCGGTAACCTAGCAACACTAGGGGCTGCAGCTAACGATAATATTAAATTATAAATAATAATTTACATGTTAATGTTTTAACAAAATAACATACATATGCTTGTATGCTATACAAAAATAGATATTTTCTGTTGTTCAATCGACCTGAGCTGTTGGAACAATAAATAAAAGATAAATAATAAAAATGGTTTATTTTTGTAGTTACCAGTTTTACTTTTACCATCATTAGGCTACTACTATAGCTACTAGCTGCTGCTCTCCTCATCTCCTACTGATCTGAGCAGGTAGAAGCTGATAGTTCACTAACTATAACCAGGGAGCACACTGCGACAAGGTTAATGATCCACACAGTGACATTATATCATTGATATGACGCGCAAAAGCGATAGTAAACCAGTCGTTTTTTTGTGCACGTGCATACGTGCGCACGCACGCTTCGTGCCGACCTCGGCAGGATGCAGCACACTCTTTCTAGTTTTATGTAGTGTGAACTGCTCCTACACTTTAGAAGACTTTGGTGCGATTGGTCTAATAAGCAGCAACACAGATCTATCATGACACTGTGCTATCACAAGCACTGCATTGATAGTCACACGCGCGCGCAGTCACTCTCAGTGTGTGTGTGTGTGTGTGTGTGTGTGTGTGTGTGTGTGTGTGTGTGTGTGTGTGTGTGTGTGTGTGTGTGTGTGTGTGTGTGTGTGTGTGTGTGTGTGTGTGTGTGTGTGTGTGTGTGTGTGTGTGTGTGTGTGTGTGTGTGTGTGTGTGTGTGTGTGTGTGTGGAATGATATTTATATTTCAAAATTGCGTTTAACAAAAAAAAAAAAACCCAGAATCAATTCGTGGCGCTCGGTGTTGATTCTGTGGCGCCGCGCCACACATTGGTCTATGTATGGGAAACACTGTATCCTGAACAGAACATACTGGCCTCTTAGAACCAGACGAAAATGCTTTAGAGCTAAGAAAGTCATTAGCAGCTCCTGGTTTTTCATGTGAAGCTTGCATTGTTCTGACATCCAGACCCCTCTAACTGCCGCACTGTCACACAGAGCCCCCCACCCCCTCAGGGAGGCATATGGACCCACCTTGTGCAAAGACACCCTACATATCGGCAGAGTAAATTCGGTTCTCCTCCTCTAGGGAGGAGAGCCAACATGCAAGAAGGGGTTATTGTTAGCCTCCTCTGGAGGTGACCTGGGGCACACAGCCAATGAGATTGAGTCCAGCATTAAAACAAGGGCATCTTTAATATCCTGAGCAGCACCACAGCAAACGTAGATGTCATTATACCTTTTAGGTGTAAAATCATCTAGAAACACAATTTGCGTCCCAACTGAAATTGAGCAAGACGGTGGGGAAAGGCAGCCACTCTGTGCTCTGACGGACATGCTCCACTTTTCTACCCAAGAAAAGAGAACTGCTGACTCGGGATTGGCAAACTTTTCTGCAGATTCACTGAAAAGCCCAGTGGTTGACTGTGCGATAGAACCATGGAGGTATTACAAGAACTAGATAGGCCGCCGCCACTCAGAAAAACCCCCCTGTGACCCAAAAAGCATTTTCCACATAGACCTCCATTGTAGACGAGACGTCTCAAAATGCAATCAAGAATATCTATCAAGTTTATATCTTTGTAAAACTTTCCTTGAGCCGAGAAAATCGATTTAAAAATCCATGACATCATCACAATGTAAAGTCTATGGGCTGAGTTAGAACTTGCATGCGGGGCCAGTGAGGGAAACACTACTGCCCATATTCAGTGGGTTGCATAACGCAGAAGCTAACCATGCTCATGACTGTAAGCTAGCCAGCGTAGCCAAGGTAGCCTTGTTACCCTGTTGTGTCACTGCTGTCAGAATGACAAGCGAGCGACCTATAACGCTGACAGGGTGCACTATATAAACACTATTATTAATATATGCTTTGTAATCTTACCTCCGTAGTGAACCAATTGGGTTAGGGTTAGAACAACTATAAACACACTTGATTTCTGGTGGTGGAGAGCTGGAGCTGACAAAAAACGCACAGGACTTGGCTAAGTTAATGCTCTCCTGGCGTGGACATAGACAGACGGGACATGCCTCGTGCTAGTCCTTTTCATGCAAAGAGAGGCCACACTCTTGAGGACAGTGGCAGACAGAAGACGACTTCTTCACATTTTTAGGCTTGTTGCTCATTCCAAGACACAAAATTGTGAATAAAATTAGCATTCTACGGATAGCCACACTCACCAACAGAGGCAGCAGTGGCTAACACCAACAGTGGCCATTAAGTTACCTTCAAGCTACCTTCAAGTAAGTAGTAGCCAACTGAAGAAACAGAGCCAACTAGCTATAGTTAGCAGAGGGGTTGTTCACAAAGTGAAAAGCGAAAGAACTCACGGATGACTCTGGTGACGGATGTATATATGTGCATGTGGGGCGTCAAATACATCACCACAGATCATCTGGCTTAAAAGTGTGAAAAGAGGTGCGTTCAGTCGGGCCATGTGGGAGTGTGATATCTCATATCTCATACTATATGTGTTGTACCAGTTGAATTGCCTAGAAGGGAACAGACTGTTCTGTCATTCATCCTAATTAAAAAAGGAGCCAAAATGGTCCTGCAGTACTTTTACCTTGCATTTCAAGATGCTTTTATGCACATCTGTGTTTTAGGATAGAGCACCGCTGCACTGTTCTTACTCAACAGCTAACAGGTTTAGTTAATGTCCTTCTGTCAGCATTCAGGGTAGAGTGCTATTTACAGTGCCAGTGGCATTAAATGAATATGCAGGACATATTGATCCTCATGTGATAGGGTGTTGACAGGCAAACTCATTTTAAGATTGAGCAGCTGTCAGATTTTTTTCTTCTTGACAAAATGACACCAGATTATTTGTTTTTAAACACAGAAAGTTAAATTGTTTTAATTGTGAAAATAGGAAAAAATAAATTGACTGGGAACTATTGTAGCAATACCTTATTTCACCATCTAAAGTGAACTGCCTGCATGAGATGGGCATCTCATGGTGTCTTTTCTTTCCTTCAGGACATGTGTGTGGTGTGTGGGAGTTTTGGCCTAGGTGCAGAAGGCCGTCTTTTGGCATGTGCTCAGTGTGGCCAGTGCTACCATCCATTCTGTGTAGGCATAAAGGTAAGCTCATTATTGAGTACACTGCACATATACTTGAGTACATAAGAGAAATACCATCCTATCACGTGCATTGGTGTACGTCACTACAGCACACCAACAAATGTATCATTATTTTTCTCAGATCACCAAGGTGGTGCTGAGTAAAGGCTGGCGTTGTCTGGAGTGTACAGTGTGCGAAGCCTGTGGCCAGGCCACAGACCCTGGCCGCTTGCTGTTGTGTGATGATTGTGACATCAGTTATCACACCTACTGCCTGGACCCTCCACTGCAGAACGTACCCAAGGACAGCTGGAAGTGCAAATGGTGAGTAATTCTGTAATGTAATTTTTCTCAAACGTTGCTTCAGCTTTTAAATAACACCTGGTGTCTCTTGTCAGATTCAGCTGATATGTGTTAAGTTAGTGTAAAGTATATAACAATTTTATATTATTTTACACTGTAGCTGTTATCTATTCTGTACAAGCAACTCTGGCCAATTTACCACATTCTATTTCTAATCAATAAGTGTCTCTCTTTATAATGCTTTTTAAGCCACCGCCATTTTAAAATTGGTCTCAATTCAGTTCCATTAAGGCATGAATGTCTTAAATATTATGAATAAGGGATAACTGAAGATGACTCTAACAGTTACAGACAAATAGGAAATAACATCATACTTTTAGCATGTTGAAGGTGTAGTGAGTAGGCTGGATTTTTGCAGCACAGTTAATCTGATCTATCCTCTTTGTAGTAACCTGGGTAGAATGACCTCTGTCCTCTCTGTCTCCTGCAGGTGTGTGTCCTGTACCCAGTGTGGCGCCACCACTCCAGGCCTAAGGTGTGACTGGCAGAATAATTACACCCAATGTGCCCCCTGTGCCAGCCTTGCAACATGCCCCATCTGCCTGGTAGACTACAATGAAGGCACCGTTATCGTGCAGTGTCGCCAATGTGACAGGTATGCAGTGTTTCTACAAAACCTGTCAACAAAAGAGGCTTGCTAATTTTTTTAATATAATGGGCTCTCATCTAAACTTTTTCTTCTGTCTACAGATGGTTTCATGCCACTTGTCAGGGTCTCCATTCAGAAGAAGATGTAGAGAAAGCTGCAGAAAGCAGCTTTGATTGCACAATGTGCCGAACTTTCAAAACCACTAAAGGTGGGAGCACAGAGGTTACTCTGAATGTGTTTTTTCCAGTGTTTTTTGCGTGAATAGATTTAACGTGTGTGAATTGACATAACTTTAACATTTGATCCTCTTGTTCTCCTGTTTGTTTTTGTTGGCTTCTGTGTGTCCTATGCTGCAGTTGTGACCAAGGCCAGAGACGCCATTGAGCCTGTAGTCATGACACAGATTGTCACAAAGGCTAAAGAAATGGGTGAGCTTCACAGTTTCACAAATTGATGAAATGTAAATAACAGTCAATGAAATACTTTAGTCATGCCACTGGCGTGACTTCATGTTTTATTGACGAATAAACAATTTATTTTTTGACCAATACCTTTTTTTACAATCATATTTTTGCAGTTATATTCCTGTTAACTTCAGCTGTGCTTTATGTTTAGTGCTAATTGGCAAATGTTAGCATGCTAATACAGTACTAAGTACTAACTAAGATGGTGAAAATCATAAACAATATACCTGCTGACCCTCAACATGCACTATCATTGTAATTATGCTGGCACGCAGATATTACCATTTAGCGCATGTATGGCCTCATGAGCTACTAGAGCTACTAGAACAGCTGTAGACTCTTATTCTTGTTCTTTCTTAAAGATGGTTTTATTGCTCAATTAAGCTGTCATTTTGATTTGGTCTTTTCAGATCTGTCAAGGACCTATACCCAGGATGGTGTTTGTCTGACAGAGTCAGGGCTTTGCCAGCTCCAGAGCTTGTCTGCTACTGCGTCACGGCGGAGGAAATCCAAGCCGAAGCTGAAGCTGAAAATTATTAACCAGAACAGTGTGGCAGTGCTTCAGGCCCCTGTAGACCCTCTCTCAGAACACTCTCGTGATGAAGACATAGAGGACAACAGAGGTACTTGTCTTTTCACACAAGCTTCCTCTTTCATCTTTGACTGTTTATTGGCCTTCAGTATAATTGGGAATTGGACTATCAATATTGGCTTTTTTGGGTGTTTGTGTGTTTTTTCCCACCACCAATTTTTACTGCAGGCTGGGTTTTTTTCTGCCAGTTTGACTTATTTAATTCTGTAGCCCTCTGCTTTGATGTTTTCAACTTCATACAACTGCACAGTTCACTCTTCAAATGACTAAAACCTGATGCAATTTAGATACATTTGATAGTTATCTGTGCATTTAAAGAATGTGGCCTGAATTACAGATTTCTTTTAAATTGTTTTTGTATTTTTGTGCGTTTTCGTGTGTTTTGTATCTAGAGATATAAGTGATGTGGCAGATAGGTTTGGAAAAGATTTGGACAGCCTCTTTATCTGCAGCATGAACAAAATACAACAGAGTAAAATGTGGAACTTCTTACTACGCTCACTGATGCTTGCAGTGTGAATATTATTTAAGCCAGTTTTTATGTAATGTGTAGCACCACTGTGTGATTTGCTGACACGCTGTGCTGTGCTTTTACGACCACAATTCAGTGTTCTAATTATTAAAAAGCTGCCATATATTGAGCACAATTGTCTCAATTAAGGAAAGTATCAGCAATCATTTGGGCTTTATATAAAGGATACAGATCAATTGAAGAGAATACTGTGATCTGCTACTGTATGATCCAGCCCACTGGATCTGAATACCACTAATTAGTTGGTATTGACTTATCCACATCCAAAGTCCAGCTCTACCTTCTTCATGTGAGACATGAAAAAAGCTGTATCTGGTCATAAAAAAGAAAGAGCTTAAAAAAGAAAAAGTCACACCGGAAATAACAGCCCAATGAAATGGAACATAATTTCAATCAGGCTAATGTCCTTCCACTGAGTGAAGTTCAGATAGAATTGACCTTACCGCTGTGGTGAGGGAGAGGGGCCTGGCTGGGGTGTTCTCTGCCGCAGGGCTGTCACTCATCATCAATGCTCTCTCCCTCTTGCAGAGGCGGAGCTCCTAGATTGTGACGCAAAGTCTGACTCAAGCCTAGAGCGAGAGCCAGCAGAAGACGATTCCAAGGGGGCCGACGGCGGCAAGAAGAGGAAGAGGAAACCGTACCGGCCGGGTAGGGCACCTGATTGAAGGAGACAGCTCCTCTGAAGCGTAAAATGGTGCAGTACATGCCCGACGTTGTAGCTGTAGCTGTAGCTAAGCACTGCCATCTCAGGGCCTCTGATGTACAGAGGACTCTATCTAGTGTTTTGGAGCCTTCATGTTATATGCAGTGGACAACTGATTGAACAATACACCCAAAACTCAGCATTCCTCAAATCATATCACATCTTTGACTATAACTAATGTGGGGTTCATTATAGGTTCATGTATTGATTTTCTTATATTAATTTTGTTAGTAATAAATTAATAACTTTTCCTTTTAAGGAATTGGTGGTTTCATGGTGCGCCAGAGAAGCCGTCCAGGTCAAGGTCCAGGCAAGGCCAAACGATCCCTCTGCAGAAAGGATTCCTCTGGCTCTGTATCAGAGAATCATATTGGAAAAGACGATGGTCTGTATACCACTAAAAATGCACATAAATAATTCTGATAGATATTTCCCTATTATGTTTTGTACTTTATATTTACCGTTTTTGAAGACACAGCAAAACTCGATTATAATAAAAGTTTGTACTTTGTAGTAGGATGGACAGAGGCGCTGCCTGATACTCCTGTGGATGAGACACCTCCTGGACCAGAAGTTCAGGAAAAAATAAAGAAACGCTACAGAAAGAAGAAAACCAAACTGGAGGAAGCCTTTCCTGCATACCTGCAGGTCTGTCACCTTCTTTGATAGCATACATGCCCAGTAAACTAATAACGTTGTGTAAGAATGTAAATAAATAGATATATAATATTACACTTTGTCAGTGTATATTGATGTATCTCCAGTATCCAGTATAACTACAGATGCCCTAGTAGTTCAAAAATGTAACTGATTTAAGTAGAAAGCCTGTCCCTGTTTTGTAAATGTTGATCCAAAATAATCAGCTATAATAAACAGTTTTTCATGTGAGGGTTCGTTTGCCAACAAAGAAACCACATTTTTCTACCAGTGAATATTCATTTTAAGTATTGCATATTCTAAAATACACATTCATTCATAAGGGATAAACATTGCACTCGTTAAAATACCGTATTTCATCAGTTGATTTCATCAAATCTATTTTTGTTTTATTGTTATGCAAGCTTCACATTCATATGCACAGATTGTCTGGTCTTGTCATGCCATATCTTCATAAAATGTGTTTTATCTCACCCTTGGGAAGGGTGGGAATTCAAAGTACATTGCCTGGGAACCACTCACAGAACTTTGGTGCACGGTGCCCCTTCTGTGAGCTTTTTTGAAAGAGTGAGAGCCTGAAGGAACTCTCTGATCATGCTATTTAAATGGCTCCTGTCTGGGTTCTGAATTGATGTACAAAAGCTTAACTGGATATGACTTCAAGGCTCCTTATCTTAAGCCAGTATCTCAGTGTCACCTTGTATTGGCCAAAACATAGATATGTGATGTGCATTAAGCCACAGGCAGCTGTCAGTGCTGCTCTTTATCCCACCACAGTAGGGGGAAGAGGGAGGTGTTCGGGCTAATTTAAAGGTCCGACACAGTGAAGCACATTTCATTAATTATTGAAACAGCTACACGTTGGGCTTTTAATGTCTCTGTGCAGCAGGGAGCTGCAGTTACATGTCGTTGAGGATAGTAGATGACTTGTGGGTATAAGTGGTTGGGTAGGTAGGTGCTGACAAAAGTAAAGTCTGCAACAACATGACTGTTAGTTTCAGAGCTTCAGTTTCACTTCAGTCAGTTCCCATGAGCCTTCAATGTACGTCTAAATAATTTCGATGTGACATGGTGCATTTCCCAAGAATGATGTTAGGAAAGGTAAGCTGACAGTTCTTGAAGGAAAGTGTCAACACAGAGAAATGACCAGTGTTTTGTGTTGTCATGTTCAGGAGGCGTTCTTTGGAAAGGACCTACTGGACAAAAGCAAGCAGAGCAGGCAGCAGAGGGTGGAATCAGGCTTATTGGAAGAAGGGCAAAACCAAGTGGAGAGAAGGCACCCCACCACCAGCTTCCTGGACCCTTCATCAAATCCTCTGCTCAGCACCTCAACAGCATCCCTTCCTGTCAGACCAGCAGCGGCACGTACGTATACTATTACCTCAGTAGTCGAAAAGGGATGTAATGTTGGATTTATTCAAAGCAATGCATTGGACCAATTTATTTTTAGCAACCTAAACAATTCGATTACTGGAAGGGAATTGCTTCAGGAACTGTAAAATCCTGATACGAGGCTATCTTGAGTTTATTTTAATTTTGGAAGATAACAGGTTATTTTATTTTTCATTTTTGTGTCTTCACTCCATGTTACCTTTTGCAAACAGGTGAAATGAGTATTACCCTGGTTCACTGAAGACTTTCAAATAGTATTTCACATTCATACAACATTCATACTTGATTTTGAGACTACTGTCCCATCCACTTTACTGTTGCACCAAACACATAATTCCAAAATATTAGTTCTCATTTATATTTGTTTCCATTCTCTCTGCAAGCTCGCTTCTGTCTCGCCTGCCCCTCTTGCACTTTTTGTCTATTGCTCTCTTGATCTTTCTCATAATTTTACACGAGATGGCAATGCCCCTTTGTGCCGACCTGAATGACGACTTGTGCAGCCAGAAAACAAAATGCCAAATACCTGAAACAGAATGGTAACAGTATAGACTGGTGGACCCATTTCTAACATGGTTTGCTATGAATCCACATGTTTATATTTTGCCAAACATCTATTCATAGTAGACCACCTGCACTCCATTTAAGCAGATTTCTATGTGGGTAGAGATATAGTTCTTGAATATTAAGTTTGTATAACTTATTTTAGTCAGTAGTAAATAAAAGAAAAGGTTATTTTTACATCACAGCTGAAGTACATTTGATAATCTTGATAGATACCATCTTGTAACCAGTTCTGTGATTTTTGTATTTATTTTGATAAACAAGCATAGTATAGTATCATGAGTGGTACTTGACAGTGATGGAAAGGACAGATATTTGACTTGGACAATATCTTTGCTAGAGATCATTGCTTCCATTCCTAGTGCAATATTTGACTTAGAAACATGCATTAGGAAAAAACAGAAATGTGTGATTGCTTAGATTTTAACAGCAATGGGGAGATGGGCAGGGCAGTATTTTCACTTGTCGACTCCTTAGAAAGGAGCAGATTCTGCTGTTCAGAAAATAGTGTGTTGCGAATCTGAAAAACTGAGAAATAGCAAATAAACCATAGCATTTATAAGAATGAAAACCTGTAACCTCGGCAACTGTGACCCTCTGACAATAATGTAATTTTTAACTAAATATCTTTATAAAGAAAACTGAGTTTTCCTGCACTGGACAATAATTGTAATGTTATGGCCATAGAAAATCTTGAGTGGATAATCTGTGCAGGATAGAAGTATTCAATACATTTTTGCTCACATGTCAGTTGTACTTGGTTGTGCCATTCTTCAGTGAGGAGAATTCAGAGACTGAAGATTCAAAATGTTAATTATTTATTTTTACTGACCCACAGTTATCTAATTTTACCTCAATCAAAAACTAGAAAATGGTGCCAAATTGGTCGCACTTTAGAGCCCTGGTTCATATCTTCAGCAGTAAGTCAGTCACAGTCAGTGTATGTCCCGATCACACTGTTTTTTACTTTGTTGCTATGCAACCACTGTATTACCTGTCCTTAGTCTAACCGTTGTGAAGTAAATTCACAGATCTTTTTTTTTTAATAATTTTTTTTTTTTTTAGATAGTTATCTACAGTTGGCATAGCTCCATGCATCCAGCAACAGCTACTACTCGTTTGCTATCCGTAATTGCCTCCACTAGTTATCGTCAGCACCACAACAGGCTTGCCTCTCAATTCAGTTGGACAATGTGAAAAAACGCAAACAACATTGGGTGCTTTTCTGTTCTGAGTTGGAAGTTTTTTCTTTTAGCTTTTTCAGGGGCCAGTCAATTCAACTGTTGTTTACAAATTTTACATCTGGCTACTAAATAGATGGTTCCAAGTCCCACCTCATGTCCATTCAACATCACCATCAATTATGGTTTGTGACTCTTTGGTTTTCTTTCTTTTTTGTTTCTTCCTTTTTTCCCATTTACAGAGACGTCTGAGGAACCATTAGTTGATCTATCTGATGTTCTGAACACTGATGCAGACATCTTGGGAATGCTCGGAAAGCCAAGCAGTGACTCTGGTGCGTCATATATTTCACAGATGGTCACAGCTACAAGAATTTATTCACCTAGCTGTGGATTTACTAAATCTTTTCTTCCCAGTTCAGAAATTTCCTCAGACAGCAAATTTATTTTACTTTCACCGCTTGGAAGATTTATTTAATGTCACATTCTTGAACAATACTTTGTTGTTCATCTTTGGTTTTTTTTGTTTGCATTGTCCAAAGCGTGTTGTGCTTGTTCTGTCTTCACTATTTTTTCACTCATTTTATCTGGTTTTGGGTTCTTGTAGGTCTTGATTTTTGCCCCTTCCAGGTTGACAGCTCACCTCCTCCTTTTGGTAAGGGTGCTATGGCCTACTAATCCCCTTGCTTTAGTGCATTCTTCCTCTCTTACAGTGTGTGTCTATTTGAGTGTGCATGTATACAAGCTGCTTCATACTTTTCTCAACCATTTCAGATTGTTGTAACACTCACACTGTGTAGTGCTTACCTAACCCAGTGCACAGTATTCACTGAAATGTCTTTGGTGTGTCAATCTTTGTTTTTGAGCCTTGTAAACCCTTTTACACGTGATATTTTTTGAAGAAAAAAGTGAACAAATCCATACCCACATAATCAGGAGAGGTCTTCAAGATAAGACTGAAACAAATCATCAAGGACAGCCTGGCATTCATGAAATGAGCAGTTTAGAACTAAGCAATTTTCAGGACAAGAGGTCTTGGCAAACGTCCTTCCAGTTCCTGAAGACAGTGAAGGTCTTCTTTTCTAAGTCCTGTGGCTGGGTAACAAAAAGCTCTGCAGTACATGCCCTTCGTTTATTGTAACTGCTAGTTTCTTCAGCTTCAATGCTGTATGGGCTAATATGATTTTACTCTAATGCAGATCTTTTGGTTGTAGTAATGGTTGCTACCAACCTGATGTCAATAAAAAATGTTCTTGTCAAAGACAATGGAAAATAAAGTATATACTACAATAGTATGGAACAGTTGTTTGTAATTATAGTCGTGTAGTTAAGCAAACTACATTAGACATTAACAACAAAAATAAAATCCAACATAATGCAGGTTTGATCAGTAATGTAATAACGAGATAATTGTGCCTTATCCAGAAGTAAGATATCTCATTCATGCTTCTGCTACTAAGTGTGATGGCCTTGCCTCGCTTGTAAGTTGCTTTGTATTAAAGCATCTGTCAAATGACATAATATAAATGTAAAATGTACTCAGAGAACCAGGATTACACAAGTAACCTAAAGATGGATTGGATTATTGATTTATAATGTGACAAAGGTTTTATATAGTTCTTCTCAACATGGTTAATAGTTGTTTATGAAGAAGGAACAATATAATTGGTAGGTTAGAGCAATATTTTGCAACACAAACTTTCAAGTGTTTGTGCTTCTTTACAGAGAATTAGTATGACTTGTCTGTCTTTTCACAGTTCCCAAAACACTCCTTTTACACAACACAGGAACCCCAAGGAGCTGTAATCATATACTGTCCAGTTTTGATTGCATTCCACAGGCTCTTAAGACAATATACATGTTCTCACTTCAAGTCTATATTTATGATCACATTCTTGGTTGAGTTTTTTTGTTGGTTGCTCTCTGTGTGTGTGCATGCATGTTAAGATTTGTTTTTGTATGTCTGTATGTGTTTCCACAGCTGGTCTGGACATTGGGCCCCTGGCAGACAATTCCCTGATGGCGACCCAGTCTCAGGCTGGCCAGAGGACACCTCGAACCCTCCCAGAGGAACCCCTGGACGGTATTCTCAGCCCAGAGCTAGACAAGATGGTCACTGATGGTCAGTGTGGGAGACTTGATATCCGTTGTTGTCATGAAGATACTTGCAGTTGTTTTACACTATTATTTTAAAACCTCATACAAGACAAATAATCTGTTTTTTTTTCTTATTCTTTCCTTGTTTCAGAATCAATTCTCAGCAAACTCTACAAAATTCCAGGTTTGTAATTTATTCCTGTCTTGGATACATTTTTATCTATGCTCATTATGACAAGTGAATTCCTAATGCAGTGTCGTTACAGCAATAACAATAATAAAACTTTTGAAATGGTCACTCCTTTTTTTGCTAACTTTTTTGCTCATTCTTGAGTGCCCATTTCACTTATTGCCATATCATTTTGAAAAACAAAACAGAATTTGGCATCAGTCTAGAGCACATGGGTAATGAATTCTGAAATTTTAACGTGTTCATACTCTTACCTTAATGGGTATTATATATACACATACATACATTATGCTGTTACAGAGCTGGAGGGCAAGGATGTGGAGGATCTCTTTACAGCAGTCCTTAGCCCCAGCACAAGCCAACCACCTCCACCACCACAGGTGCCTCATCCCCAGGGTCCAGGGTCCCTCCCTGCCACACCTGGCACTAGTATGCCTCACCCCAACACAGGTAAATCATTAGTCACTTTGTCATGTGTGGGCTGGGCTTCTGTTGTTTTGGAAAATCCATGCATCTAACGCAGTGTAAAATGTTGTGTGTAGGGAATCCCATGTTTCCAAGGATGCCAGTGATCAATGGTATGATGGGACCAAACCAACGCTTCCCTGCAAATCCAGGAGCAGGGCCCTGCATCCCAGAAAATTTCCCCCCCCTTAACCGTATGCCTTTCACTGACAATCCAAGGTAATGTACTGCTACCTTATTGTAAACTATTATATATTGCAAGATTAATTTTCTTTTTCTTTTTTTAAATCTATATAACCAGAGCGTGGTGATTAAAGAATATTTCAAGAGTAGTTGTCCTTTGTTGTTACAGGGATAGGAAGTTTAATCAGATGCCTAGAGAGGCAGTTGGTCCATGGCCCTCCCCTGCCCATGGCCCTGGCCCTACACCCCCTGGATCTCTGCCTGAGGGGGAAACTGAAGCCATGTCAAATGCCCAAAGGAGTACACTCAAGTGGGAGAAGGAAGAAACACTTGGAGAGCTAGCCACTGTAGCGCCTGTCCTGTATACCAATGTCAATTTCCCTAACCTCAAAGAAGAATACCCAGGTTGGCAAATGTCTCTAAAGCTTAAAACATGACTTCCCTTTGTCCACATTTGTGGTGTTTGTGATTTTGTTCTCATTTTTATTTCTGCTTATCTCTTTTGGTTGTAGCCACTGCACTGTCTCACATTCACACAGTTGAAAGAATACCTAGTATGCTCTGTAAGACTGTTTGAATGACAACTCCTTTTATTCTTCCAACAGATTGGTCTACCAGAGTAAAGCAAATTGCAAAACTTTGGAGGAAAGCTAGTTCACAAGACAGGGCCCCATATGTGGTAAGATCACTCATATTTTTGAATTTGCCAGTTTCTTTAAATATCTCAAAACCTAAACACTTTGAAGCATGCCAGACATCAAACTGTCACTACTAGTCACACCAACATATTAGTATGCAGAACGCAGACTCCTGTATCGCATCTGGCCTCTTGCCTCTTGCCAATGCAATTTGAAATCCGGCCATTCACAGATGAACTAATTAACATAGGAAGCCCTGATCAGTGTTAGAACTCACTATGGTCTCAGTAATTAAGTTCACTAGAAGTAATTTTATCTTGTAGAGGCCAGTTTCAAATACCTAGTCTTGATTAAAAAATGTATCTTGCATTTGCCACTGGTTACATGTTTACGGTTCTCTTTAATAGTGATTTCTTTCAATATCTCACTTAAACTTTACAGTTATGGTCAGACATGTACTTTTGCCTCAGGAAATAACTGCATGTGATTTACAGTAAATGAGTCCAATAGGGAATCCAGAATATAGAGGGAACAAAAAACCAATGTGTTTGGGTATAAAGTGTGAGTTTAAATAGCAATCCAGCAGCATAGAATACCTATTCTATGACAAATGTCATTGTTATAGGGCCTACCCAATCAAAATAAAATATAAAATTTAAAATCAAACTGAAAGCCATGATATCTATGATAAACACTATGTGTCAGTTGTAGGTTTCACTCTACCACCACTTTGATTTGCTAGACCTTCTTTTGGGTTGTTTAATTAGGTTGTTAATGCTGGTTGATCCTCACCCTGCATATATGTAGGTAATATGGAGGCAATAACATTTTATTTTTTATTTTTTTATCATGCAGTTTTCAGCACAAATATGGGCTCTAATGACATTTAATGAAAGCTGTAAATCATTTTGAGATATTGTGAGATATTGCAACAAATGCTATGTAAGAGAATTTAATGTTACATACACAGTTTTGGATTAGTATAAGTGAGATTTCTCAATTAAGAACTCTCCCTGTTTACTCTGAGAGTTACAGTTGCACAGGTAACTTATTTTTATTTATTTATTTTTTGGCATCTTTTGTTTGATGAAGTATGTATGTCTGATCTGTTTTGCCTTGACATTGTGATTGATTTACTCTTTAGCAAAAGGCAAGAGATAACCGAGCTGCCCTGCGCATCAACAAAGTCCAGATGTCAAATGAGACCGTGAAGAGGCAACATCCACAGCAACAGCCCCCTGAGGTGTTTGATCCCAACATACCACTAGACACAGAACTGCTGTTTAAAGACCCTTTGAAACCAAAAGAGTCAGAGCATGAACAAGAGTGGAAGTTTAGACAGGTAAGAGTGTATGCAATGAAGTCAGGGAATGCAGCGGCAGGTCCACTTTATATTAAGACAGCTAACAGGAGGTTTAGTAAAAGCTCCCTAAACAACTGCACTATCCTCCACGTTAACCCTGATGACATTGGTGGTTAGTAGGTCCAGTTCATTTTTGGCATGAGACTGATACTTTCTGCATCCTTTTTGACATCTAATCCCACTTTTCACTCTACCCTTCCAACAGCAAATGAGGCAGAAGAGTAAACAGCAAGCCAAAATTGAAGCCACTCAGAAATTGGAGCAAGTTAAGAATGAGCAACTCCAGCAACAGCAGCAGCAGCAGACCAACTGCCAATCAGATGGAGATGGCAACAACAGTGGTAACCAGAGCCCAGCCTCGCAGCCTAGCAATGGCAGCATGTCCCCAATGCAGCAACTCAACTCTAAAGATGGATTTACCAGGCCGCCGCTACCAGGGACACCCACCCTGGGCCCTCCAGAGGATGTGTTCTTACGGCCCCCTCCTCCTCCTCCATCTGGGCCTTCCTCTCAACCTCAGTCCCCACAGGTATTCTCACCAGGCTCCTCTGGTTCCAGACCTTCTTCTCCATGGGACCCATATGCCAAGATGGTTGGGACCCCAAGACCACCATCTCTTGGGCCAAATGCATGTCGTAGAATGCCTATGGAATCTGGTAAATCCCCCACCTCCTTGATGGAACAGCAGGACAAAGGGAGGCCTTCTCCTGCTCATGAAACGTTTGGCTCTCCAACATCCATGAGCAGTGACCCTTATGCCAAACCTCCTGACACCCCAAGACCAGCTGGGGATATGGATCCTTTCCTGAAGCCAATGGGTCCCCCCAGAGCAAGTCAGGCTGCTCAAGGAAGGCCCCCAATGGGTTCTCCAGGCAGAGATTCATACTCCAGGCCAATGATAAGAAATGAGGCCTATCAGCGCATGGCCCAGAACAGGATGATATTGTCTGACCCTTACTCAAGGCCTTTACTAACACCAATTCCTGGAAGTAATGAGTCTGGCTCGGTCCCTCTGTTCAAAACACCTATGCCCCCTCCTCAGGCTCAGGATCCCTTCAATCGACCAAGTCAACATCCTACTGACAGGTTCTCCCAGAATCAGCAGGCTGACCCCTATGCACAGCCCCCACATACCCCAAGACCATCTGGAAATGACAACTTCACCAGTCCTCCTAGAATGGTCCAACATCAGCCTCAAACACACTCATTTGCTCAGCCAGGACCAATGACTCAAATGTCTAGAAATCCTTACGCTCATGCGCCTTCCACTCCAAGGCCCGACCACTTCACATATGACCCATTTGCTCAACCATCTGGTCCCAACAAGGCAGTTACTGACCTGTTCTGTCAGTCTCCAGGTAACCCTAGAGCCATCAATGAACCCGGTGCTCAACCTCGCCAATTTTTTGAGCCCTATGCCCGACCTCCTGGCACCCCACGTCCACATGACAACTATGGTCAACCAAATACCCCTAGCCCATCCTCAGACCCTTACTCACAGGCTCCATCTACTCCTCGCCCTAGTGGGATGAACCAATTTTCTCATCAGACGCACCCTGCACAGCGGATGTCACCTTCCCACTCAGTGGACCCTTACGCTCAACCGCCGGGTACTCCACGGCCCTCTGTGGCAGATAGGTTTTCCAAGTCACCAGGTAGCCAGAGGGGGCCAATTGAGCCATTTACTAGTACACCCGGTACATCAAGGCCAGGGGGTAGTGATATGTTTTCCCAGCCTGGGACCCCCAGACCAATGCTTAATGACCCCTACGCCCAGCCTCCAGGGACCCCACGGCCTGGCCCTGATGGGCTCAACAGACAGGGGCCAAGGCCAGGACCAATGGGAAACCAGGACCCCTTCTCCTCACCTCAAGGCAGACTTCATGAGCCATTCCCTCATCCAGGCGCACAAACACCAAAACATCATAATATGCCAGAAGATGGATTTACTCAGTCGCCCTCCAGAAGACCCAATCAGACACCCAGCCATGACCCATTTGAACAAGCCCCCATGACTCCACGTCCACAGTCAACAGAGAAAATGGAAATTAAAGATCAGTCAAGTATGGGTAACAATGGAATTCCCCCTCAAGACCTGGGCCAATTGTCTAACAACCCACAAATGCCTGGTGTGTCCTCTGAGCCTCAGGGAGTTGCTGTTGCTGAGAGCGAGGAAAGACTCAGACAGGTACATGAATACTGTTGTTTATGTTCTATAATCTCTTAATTCATAAATTACTGTTGAAACTGTATTTGTGCAGTGGTGCACTGCTTTTTTAGTCACAACAATATATTGAAAGATTTTTTTAAAAACCCGGTTCATATTTTTGTAGTTTGATCGTTATTGCTATCAGATGTCAAAGCATTCGTTGGAAATTCAACAAGCAAGGAACACAATTGGTCAGATGGTCACACAGGCTGTAAACAAACCACCATTTTAGCCATATTATGTAGAATCCCTCATTCTGTAGAACAGGTGAAAGGTGAACCAGAAACTCAAATGGACGCTTACAACCGTTAGATTTGATAATAATCTTATGTTTTCCTTCATTTTATTTTCTAAAAAAAATTCCTGTTACGTTGTACGTTTTATTCCTTTCTAGCAATGGTAACACATTCCTAGATCACAGAAATGTTAGTGTGCTTAATGTTTACATTACTGATAGAAATGATGACTAAAAAATAGCGCAAGCTGCAAAGAAACTGAGCTTTACTTTAATTCCTAATATTCACCCATATTCAATAAAGATATGGGTTACCTTTTTGTAACTATATCTTAATATTTGATATTGATAAATATATACAACTAATTACATGAAAACAGATTAAGATCGTATTCCTATCTTTAACGTCTTGAATTTTATTGTATGTGTTGTCAACTATGCAGTAGTACGTCAGTACATGTGAGATAAAGGAAATAAAAATGGGTGTACTTGTGTGCATTTGCAGAATTGAAAATATCATTGGCAGTAAAATAAATTGACCTTATACATGTAGAATTAATAGCCTGGAATTAACGGAACAGCTCAAAATGCAGCACTATTGTAAGCTATAGGTGGAGCATTAAAAAAGTTTACATTTCTGTAATCTTGTGTTTTTAGCGACAACGAATCAGAGAACTAATCCTGAAGCAGCAGCAACAGAGGATTGCCATTCGACAGGAGAGGGGCCCTCAGGAACCTGTTGGTAACATGACTCCTGGAACACCACGACCCTGGCCTCAGGAGGGCCCTGGGCAACAGGGGGAAATGTTCAGCCGGCCTCCCCCACCTTATCCTGGACAAGGACCCATGAGAGGGCCAATGAGGTTTCCTGGACCTTTTCCAGGGGATCAGCGTGTCCCTTTCCCTAATGAGGGACAAATCCCCCGGGGCCCACATCCTGGGGATCCTAATTTGAGACATCAGGGACCAAGGTTTGTGTTGTCCTCAATATTATACTTTTTATTACACTTTTTTGTTTTCAAATAAGCTGTATTTGAACACAGCACTACACATTTCTAGAAATGCTCTTCCTCTCTATTTACATGTTTTAATTTTGTTTTAGGTTTGCATTTCCACCTGGTGTTCTCGGACCTCATGGGGCCCAGGAGTTCTTTCCCCGTGGACAACATCCAATGCAGGATGTCCCTCCTCAAATGAGACGGTCCATGTCTGCCGAAATGTCAAAGTCTATGGTAGGTAACCCTATGGGGCTGCCCCAGCACTTTCCACCACGTGGTATGCCAGTGCAGCAGCACAACATAATGGGCCAGCCTTTCATTGAGCTACGACACAGAGCAGCAGAAAACAGGCCACGTATGCCATTCCCCCCTGGTGCCATGCATGGATGCAACATAGATCCCAACTTACAGGCTCAAAGGCTACCAGGATTTCAAGGGCCACTTGATTCCAGATTCCCATTTAATCAGGGGCCTAGGATGGTAGACCCCATGGCCAGCCAGACTGGCCATGTACAACTATCTGCCAGCATGGACAATCTTCATCAGCAATCCCAAATGTCAGGAAACAACACGCTTAAACAATCTCCTTTGATGAGATCCATGAGTCAGCCTGCTACAAATGAGACCCAGAACATGGCAGCATCAATGATACTGACTGCACCCCCTGCTGGGCAGGCTGATACTGTCTCAGTGGCCACTAATGAAGCTGTGGAGGAGAAACTGGATGCAGAAGAATCAGCAGTCAAAGATCTTGAAGATGTAGAGGTAAAAGACTTGGTGGATGCTGACTTGGAAAACCTGAATTTGGATCCTGAAGATGGTAAAGACCTTGATCTGGAGACAAATGACCTACACCTTGATGACTTCCTAACATCTGGAAAATTTGACATCATTGCTTATACAGACCCTGACCTAGATGACATCAAGAAAGACATGTTCAATGAAGAGCTGGATCTCAGTGATCCTATGGATGATAATACGGACACCACAGATATGAACAAAAACTCAAGCACTGCTGGAACTGAAGCTTCTTCTACTTCAGCATCTATACTGGCAAAGTCGGATAAGTCAGATGCTACAGGTGAGCACGCTTCAGCTGAAATCAAACTGGAAGCTCCTGGGAGTCAGGATTCTGCTTCTTTGGCATCTAGGCAAGAAATTAAAACAGAGGTCAAAGAGTGCCAGAAACCCCCTGAGGTGGTAGACCAGCAAGCCGCTGTAAACACCTTAACCTCAAACCAGCAGGGAATTCTCTCTGACTCCACCCCAGTCCTGTCTAGTTTACTCATTAAGCAGCAGCCCGAAGAGCAGTCATTAAATTCAATGGTTGAATCTGTCAATCAAGGCGGTAACCTCATGCCCCAGCAGAACCAAGTCACTGACACTCAGCATACATCCGGACTTGCAATGAGCCAAACAATACCTGACACCTCTGCTGGAGAGGCTTCTATGACTGGCTTTGGGGGAGACCAGCAGGTGGGGCTAGCCCCTGGAGTGGACCAGAGCAGTCTGACCCTGACCCAACAGGCAATGTTGAACCAGGCATTAAGTCAGCACGGTCTGCAACACCGTCCTCTTCTGCTAGAAGAGCAGCCACTCCTTTTGCAGGACCTCCTTGACCAGGAGAGGCAGGAGCAACAGCAGCAGAGACAGATGCAAGCCATGATACGACAACGTTCCAGTGACACCTTCTTCCCCAACATTGGTAAATTATATAACCTACAACTCCTTTGTGCCAATATAAGTTAATTATTTGAGATAATTAAGTCTTTTTGTGCAATTTCTTACAGTACAAGATGTGTCATTTTCAGATTTTGATGCCATCACTGACCCCATCATGAAAGCCAAGATGGTTGCCTTGAAAGGCATCAACAAGGTCATGGTTCAGAACAACATGGGAATGACCCCAATGGTTATGAACAGGTAAAAATATGTTTTTAGTTCTGCATGAATAATACTCACATACAGGTTAATTAAGCTCTATTTAAAGGGATAGCTTGGATTTTTAAAGTAGGGTTGTATGACATATTCTGTGTTTTACCTGCAGTAGATTTAAGCAGGCAGGAATACCAGCTCTGCACTGCTGTGGATGGGGCCAGCAGCAAAACATATTTCAGCCATTAAAAAAAAGGCCCACCTTTTAAAAAAAAAAAAAAAAAAAAAAAAAAATATATATATATATATATATATATATATATATATATATATATATATATATATATATATATATATATATATTTTTTTTATTTTTTTTTTTTTTATATATATATATATATATATATATATATATATATATATATATATATATATATATATATATATATATATATATATATATATATATATATATATATATATATATATATATATATATATCAGTTTAAAGTGTATGCTATATTTGGAATACTTTCTCTACTCTACCTTGCTGTCGAACAGCATTTTACCTTGACACTACAATTTCTCAACCATAGAACTTCCATATTCCTACACATGCGGTGCACTGTATTATGCTGCAGATAAGCTGTTTGGGTCAAAATGTGCTACTGCGGCATAAAACAGCGTGCAGTATTTGTAGGAATATCGAATTTCTACAGCTGAGAAAATGTTGTGCCAAAGGAAAGGCTTACTGACAGCAAAGTAAAGCAGTGAAAATATTCAAAATATAGTGTACACTTAGAGATATTGATTTTTTTTTGTTTTTTAATTTTAGATGGCTAAAATACAATTTGCTGCTGGCCCCGTCCACACCAGCACATTGCTTAGCTTCTAGGCCGTGTACTCCTGTCTGCTTCTTCAAACCAGGAGCATACTCACCCAAATCTACTGCAGGTGCTGCTCTATGGATAACTACCTCATACAATCAAAAAATTGGAAATATCCCTTTTAATAATTCTAAAGCTACACAATGGTTTATTGACTATGAAATGTAATGGGGGCAGTGGGCATGTATGTATTGTTTTGGGTTTTAAGCAATGGTGATGCCAACCTAATAACACAATCACATGTATACTGTGCCACTATAAAGGAGAATTGATACTATAATTATTGTGTTGCTGTATGTCACAGATTTCCTCCTGGTCCTGCACCGCCTTGTCATGAAAGCCCACAACTTCCTCCACAAGTTGTTGGACAGGTAATTGTAATTGAAAAAGAACAATTCATCTGCTTAGACATTGTAAAAATTGCAAATATGTTAATATCTAATAAAATACTTGTCTACTGTGTTATCAGGACGGCAAATTGACACAAGTAACGAGACCAAATCCTCCTAACTTTGGACCAGGATTTGTCAGTAAGTTTTCAGAAAATTCATAAGCATCTTCAACTTTGTTGTTTGAAGGTCTGTCAGGCTTGATGTTTGTTTTTTATACTGTCAAGATTGCTAACAAAAGAGCCTTTTTCTTCTTTCAGACAATGCTCAGAGGGCTCAGTATGAGGAATGGCTCCAGGAGACTCAGCAGCTACTTCAAATGCAGCAGAAGTTTCTAGAGGAGAAGATCGGAGCTCACAGGAAGTCTAAGAAGGCTCTGTCTGCCAAGCAGAGAACGGCTAAGAAGGCAGGGAGAGAGTTCCCTGAGGAGGATGCTGAGCAGCTCAAACATGTCACAGAGCAGCAGGGTGTAGTGCAGAAACAACTGGAGCAGGTAAATGTTCGACCTGTCAAGCTCCACCACAGAATTCTATCTCAGCTCTGCTCCCTACATTGGCCGCCCTAGACATTATGAGCAAAGTTCGTGGTTTAAAGTATGGATTGAAAAGTAACAGCCCATGGACCAAATCTGGCCCTCCACCATTTGCCCACATGTGGGTGTAAACACCAGACTACTTGAGACCATGTTATGGACATGTGTAGCTGAATAACATATATGGGGGAAAAAACACCTTTTTTAAGTTAGGCAATATTGTTTCTGTTATTTAACCACAAATGTGTTCAATTGATTTTTAACCAAAAGAAATTCACATCTCAAATGACATTTTTTCCAACAAGTTTAACACTTTTGAGGGACATAATTTCTTTAATGCAGAGGGGCCATATTTCACTGTTAACACTAAATGAATTAGTCACATTGATTTAACAAATATTGTAGGTATGTTACACATTGTATAGGTCTATAGGGTATGCACAGTAATGTGCATAACTATTTTATTTCCAAGCAGACTTGAAAAACAATATCCAAAAAGAAGAACTGAAAACACACAAGACTGTGTCTACACTCCACCTGTCAACCTGCTGTGACTCACCCAAAGAACAATGCTGAAAAAAAGGCTCTTGGCTTATTTTGTTTTCCAACCCCTGCTTTAAAGTGAAAGTCATCAGCCACTATTAGAGTACAATCATTCAATTGGGTAAACCTGTATCCTCGTGAGTTTGCCTTGTAAAAGTCGTAAAACATCTTGCAAATAATACATATTTTTATCCATCATTTTTGTATCTCAGGGAACTTCAGTCACATTTTTTATTTTTTTGTCTTATGTCTTGTTTCAGATCCGCAAGCAGCAGAAGGAGCATGCTGAATTGATAGAGGAGTATCGAGTGAAACAGCAGCAAAACAATATGACACCCATAATGCCTGGAATTCACCCAATGCCAGGTCCCGCTGGCATAGTTCCCAGTGGTCCACCAATGGTCCAGCCTCCTATGAACCCCATGATGCAGATGCCACTTCATCCCGGTCAACCAAATGCACCTCCACGTATTCCCAACCCACCACCTGGCTGGCATCCTGGTGCTCCCATGCCCATGGGCGGACCAGGAATGCCACCTATAATGACCCCCCAGGTCCCTGTGGGTAATCCAGGCCCGCCTCATCAGATGCCAATGGGTAACATACCCCAACACTCACAAATGCCTGTGGAGACCCAAGCACCATCAGCTCCTCCAGGTGGGGTAAAACCCATGCAGGGAGGTGGTGTGAAGTTTGATGACAACAACCCTTTCAGTGAGGGCTTCCAGGAGCGGGAGAGGAGGGAAAGGCTCAGGGAGCAGCAGGAGAGACAGCGGGTGCAGCTCATGCAGGAAGTTGAACGACAGCGAGCCCTTAAACACCGCATGGAAATGGAACAGCAAGGTATGATGGGGCCCGATGGGAATATGGCACCACTTGCTCAGATGCCATTTTTCAACTCTGAGCTGCCACAGGACTTCATGCAACCTCAGAGGCCTCCTATACAACAACAGCAACAACTTGGACCAGTGTTTTCACAGCAGCAGGCTATGCAGCCTGGTATGGGCTCACCACCTGGGACATTCATGCAAGGTGAAAGAAGGGTCATGATGGGCAATGGGGTGATGCCCCCTGACTTGGGGCCTGATAATCTGGCCATGCAAGCACCTAACTTTCCCCAGGGTCAGCACAGACCTCGTCAGTTTAGTGGACCAGGAATCATGCTTCAGATGCCAGGCGAGGGTCCACCATTTGGGGCTGACTCTGCTACACCTCTTCCATCTAACTTTCCGGGCTCAGGCCAGTCCCTAATCCAGCTCTACTCCAACATCATCCCAGACGAGAAAGGGAAAAAGAAAAGGAACCGCAAAAAGAAGAAAGATGATGATGCAGATTCAATCAAGACACCTTCAACTCCACACTCAGACCTTACAGCCCCTCTCACACCGTGTGTCTCAGACACGTCCTCAACTCCAACCAGAAACACCCATCTCTTCGGAGACCAGGACTTGTCAAGGTCCCCCTTACTGGGATGTTCCACCCCAAGTCACTCTGAACTGGAGAGACAACTTTCTGGAGGGCAGTCTGGACAACATGGCCTCTCATCAGACACAGCAAGAACCCAGGCTCAGGAGCATGACAGGATCCTCAACAACATAAAGCTGGAGCAGACTGATGCCAGTGAATGTCATGGTCCAAGAGAAGGGCCCATCGGCTCAGAAATGAGCTCTGTGAAGCAGGAGGGCAGTAAAGGGAGTGTGTCTCCCTGCTCTGTGGGACAAAGTCCAAACAAGGGTGAGGCTGGCAATGAACTACTGAAACATCTTCTGAAGAACAAGAGTACACCCCCGCAAGGGTTCTCCCAGCAGAGGTCAGAGGAGCACCTGCGCTTAGAGGAGGAGGAGTCTGCAGACTACAAAACCCTGCTCAGACAAAGCTCCATGGACAGCAGTGGGGTCAGTCTTTGTATTAGTCATGCAGTTATAGAGCACTGAGAGGTGATCAACATAGTGAGTCATAGACAGGCTAAGTGATTCAGATGGGAGGCATGACATAGTTAAACTGGTATGAGCCATAGCTGTCAGCTTTTCAATGAGTCCTTGTTATGTGAAAACATCTAACATGAAGTCACAATATTGATCAAATTATCTGACTTGCAGTGTTTCCCCTAGAAATTTTTGTAAGAGCGGTGCTGTGTGTCGGTAACCTAGCAACACTAGGGGGTCCGGGGGTATGCTTCCCTGGAAAAAATAGGGTAATATTTTGATAATCGATTAATCGGGCGATTATTTTTTCGATGAATCGGATAAAAACATTTTTTTTCAATTTCCACCCCTTCAACAAAACAACTCAATTTTAATGTCTGATAGCTTTAACAAAATAACATACACATGTATGCTACACAAAACACAACCAAGAATAAAGTCTAAACCAGTTCATCTTGGTGGTGTACAGACTGGTTTTATATTATTCTTCATGATTTTCACACACAACCCAGAAAAAATACAACAATTTGTCTGTGAAACTATATATTTACAGTATAAATTGTGGTTATTTTTGTAGTTACCAGTTTTACTTTTTCCATCATTAGGCTACCGTACAAACTATTTGCGCTAGATTCCCCTGCTGCTCTCCTCATCTCCTACTGCTGACTCTGTGATCTCAGCAGGTAGAAGCTGATAGTTCACTAACTATAACCAGGGAGCACACTGCAACAAGGTTAATGATCCACACAGTGACATTATATCATTGATATGACGCACAAAAGCGATAGAAAACCGATCGCTTTTTGTGCGCACGTGCGCTTCGTGCCGACCTCGGCAGGATGCAGCACACACTTTCTAGTTTTATGTAGTGTGAACTGCTCCTACAATTTAGAAGATTTCAGTGTGATTGGTCTAATCAGCGGCAATACAGATCTATCAGGACGCTTTGCTCTCACACGCGCTGCATTGTTAGTCACACACACACACGCAGTCACTCCCTAGTTCGGCTCTTGCTTGCTCGCTCCAGATTCCGGGAGATTATGTCTATCAATATTTTATCCTCCCCCTACTTCAGTAGCTTATGAAGGGAGGAGGCAGGTTGTGTTTTGAAGCCTAGCCTACACCGAAACCAAAAGCGAAGTTATATGGTTAACTAGCTGCTAGCAACTTCTAATGAAATCGAGCAAGTGATAACATAGTTAACGTAAGTAACGCCACGTTACTTCAAGCACAGTCATTTTTGCAGCGGCGCTGAGAATTCAGCAGCGGCGCATAGGGGAAACACTGGACTTGTACCCATGCCTTTTCATGCTACAACACCTTTTTGTCATCTTCAGGCATACTCAGATGGCCCCCCTGACTTTCCTGGACCTCTTCTCCCTGAACAGGAGAAAAAGAAAGGAAGGAACAAAAGGGCTCCGAAGGGGGATAAACCTCCCTCTCGCTACAAGAAGAGGAAGAAGGAAGGGGATGAAAGGCAACTGATGCACTCGGGTCCTGACACTGTAATGACCCAAATCAAACAGGTGAGACTGATTTTACCATCTTATATCGCAAAACTTGTTGGAGCTGCACCACTGCACTTCTATTGGAACAAAAAATTGGTAGCGAGATGATGAGTGTAAATCTTAATGCTTTGTTCAGAATTTTAAAGTGTTAATTAGTGCCAGAACAGAAATGGACTCCACTGAGCGCACAGATACTAATTTCACGTATCATGAGCATATTACTGTAATTACGCACTTGCTGAATGACAGTTGCACACCCAGGTATTAAAAGTTGTTATTACTGGGAAGGGGGGGATGGGTATTCATAATTATATTGTAAACCCCCTCATTGATTGAGGTTTATTGATTTAACCTTTGTGAAGTAGAATTACTCACTCAGAAATGTTGTAAAATATCATCTTCATCACCACATTTAGCAGGAACTTAATGAGCATGATCCGTAGTATGCAGGTTTCGCTAAATAATGTTTGGCTCAAAGGGGAATTACAGCCATGACCTTGTATGAATAGCATATATATTGGACATTTAACTGATGCTGCCCTCATTTACTGACATAACGAGACCAGATATTAGACTTCGAGGACCCGTTTTATTCCTCCAATACTCGATTCAAATGCAGGGCCACATTCTGAGAGGAAACAATTCAAGTAGGAGTAGCTTTATCTGAGGTTACTTTTTCTTAGACTTTCACAGCAGGTAAAAGAACTATGTAATGATGACATAACACTGCATGCCAAATGCACAACTAATGCTATTTGATTTGGCTTAAGAATTTCCTTTTTGAAATAATGAAACGTTTTTGATGAAACTTTTCTTTGATTTTGAAACAACAAAGTGCGAGTATTACTACAAAAAAATGAACCTCTCTACATAAGGAAGTCTCAGTTGTTCTCGTGGGAATTCCCCTATGAATGCACTCAGTGACAATAACAGAAGTTATTGTTGTTGTTGTCAGCTTCTTTTTATCCAAGATATTTTAATTAAACTATTAAGAGGTCAACTGAGAGGGGTAACATAAAAACTGCTTCATTCAAACATGGCAGTAAAGACATGTTTGCAGAGTAACATACACAAGTATTCTATCCAAGATTAATGCTACCGGGTTTGATAAGTTGACCACAACTATAGTGTTGTTTTTAGTAAGCATAAACTCTGTGTATAAATATACACATTTAGTTTGGTGTCTCTCTGCAGGTGGGCTATATTGAACATTCATTAACCCTTACCAACTTGTTCTGATTTAACTTCTATCTTTTACCTTGGTTCTGTTTTTTCTAGCAGCTTTCCCTGCTGCCCCTCATGGAGCCACTGATTGGGGTCAACTTTGCCCATTTTGCTCCCTATGGCAGTGGCCAGCTGAATGGAGAGAATCTCCTGTCTGGTACTTTTGGCAGTGCCTCACTCGATGGAGTCTCAGACTATTACTCCCAGCTGGCCTACAAGGTGAGATCGACTTACTTTACTAAGGGGAAACGGGTTTAACAGTGACAAGTGTGCCTGCAGCATGATGCGCTGACATTGTGTTGGTCCTGATTCCTAAAGCAGAGTAACCTGAGCAATCCACCAACACCTCCGGCATCTCTTCCTCCCACCCCACCACCTGTGAACCGACAGAAAATGATCAATGGATTTGCCACGACAGAAGAGCTGGCCAACAAAGCTGCTGCCATGGGTAAGCACTCAGGAGGATGTATCTTTTGAAGTCACTTTGTAGAAGACACACTTCCTCCAGACAGGCTGCCCCATAATGTTTTAGTGGCAGCTTGAGATGTTTGCATCCCAGAAAATAACAGCAAGACATGCAGTACTTATGTCACTACAGACAAGCATAGTGTGTTCTTCTGTAATACCAGTGTGCTCTTCTTCCATACAGTGTCCAAAGGCCTCGTCCCAAAGCCGCTACATGTCCCATTTAGGACCGAGGAGGATCTGCTAGCCCGGGCCATCGCTCAAGGACCCAAAACTGTGGATGTCCCAGCCTCCCTTCCCACCCCTCCCCACAACAATCAGGAGGAGCTCAGGTAACAGATAGCTGAAGTGACTGTCTGTGTTTATACTTTTCATGTTTCGGCTGAATGGTTTTAACAGTGATGATTACTCCCTGCGATATGACAACAGTAACAGAGGACAGGAGCCTTGCAAGGAAAGGGATACACCCGACAGTTTCGTTCCATCATCGTCTCCTGAAAGCGTGGTTGGCATGGAAATCAGTCGCTACCCAGACCTGTCCCTGGTGAAGGAAGAGCCGACGTCCCCCTGCCTGTCTCCTGTCCTCCCCATGCTTCCTGCACCTGATGGGAAAGGTACACACACAAATCTAACATAATTAACATATTTATTTCCGTCACTCTAATCATAATAAATTGAATGTTGTGTATACAAGTTAAACACACAAGTACAACATACCTGAACAGCATGGCATTTTAATGGATGTCCTCCTTTTTTCTGTTTTCTAGGGTCACAGATCAAATTGCAAGATATTAAGACTGAGCCCTCTTCAATGTTCTTTGGATCCCCCTTTGGCCCCATGTCTAATGATTCTAAACAAGGCCTGGTCTCTGTAGCTATCACAGTGAGACCAGCTGCAGCAGAGGTAAGAATACTTGTCATGTCATGTTGAATTGTAAAAATGTATGTATTTTTGCTCATTCGTGCATCAAATGTCAGAGTTAAGGACTTGCACATCCATTCAGTAAAGATAATTCACTGTAAATACCAGAACAGTAACACAGGTCTCTGAACCTACACTTCATTAGATGTTTGACATAACATTCAAGAACGCTGTGAGGGTGGAGACTTCAGGAGTATCATACTACCGTTTTCTGTTATAAAAAACATATCAGTTTCAAGTTTTGTTTTGTGTCAGATTTTCCTCCAAATAAATTGTTTCAACCATAGACTCTGCATTCTCCAAGGTCATTTTGGTCACATCAGAGTCAAGCCAACATGCCAACCAAATCAAAGCGCTTCCCCCAGTAATACATTTTATTCCGAACCTAAAACATTGTTGTCTTCTGAATGGGAAATAACCTATGATAGATGAATGGCTTTTGTTTCTGAATATTTACCTTGACCAAACATCCCGTCTTGCTGGTACTTTTCCTCAACCTCAACAAGAGAATGTTCCCATATTTAGAATAACCCATCACCACTAATTTGCTCTGAAACTACATTCATCGACTGTTCTGTTTTGCCCCCACTACAAAAGAATGTCATATTCCCATAATGCTGTTCATGAGACTGTTTATATAAGACCTAAACAACTGGAGTATTCATGTTTGTTTTTTGTCTCAGAACATCACGGGTGTAGTGGCAGCCATTTCAGACCTGCTGTGTGTGAAGATCCCCAGCAGCTATGAGGTCAGCAGCACCCCAGATAGGGGGCCCCTGTCTATGCTCGGCGGTCCAAGGATGGGCCCCCATGCCATGGAGCCTCGCCCTCCCATGCTTTTCCACGGACACGGAGACCATGGAGGCCTTCATGGGCGGCCGGGACAGATGATTAGGCCCGGTGGAGCACAAGGGATGATGCACCAGCAACATGCGCATCATTTCCGTTTCCATCCCAACAGCCCAGGTGAGGACATAAAACTAAATTAAACAAGAGCATCTCTGATTCCCCCGAAGTACTGTAATCCACCTTAATTGAAATGTCATGTCTGATTTAAGCAAATTATAATGACTCTCCACGAAAAAGCACAAAGCAGCAGTGCAATCTTAATATGTAATTGTTTTCCCTTAAACGTACACAGGAGCAATTATCTTTAACAGTATTTACAAACAGCCATTTTGTCTTGCATAACATTATTTGTCTGGGGTAGCATCAGCCCAGGTGCTGACAAGCATGCTTATTGATTTCAGTAGTTATCTTGGCTAATTAAATAGAGTAATCACTTCTTGTTTTAGTATACAGACTGCTGCTTATTGTTTTGAAACCATTAGGCCCAATCCTAATGAAAGTTGTCAGCACAGACACGTGGATTAGAAAGTAGATAACTCATAGTATATCACCAAGGGTCTCAACTGTCTCATTTCATTTCTACCTCTGTAACACAGCATTCATACATGGAATCAATCGGTATACCTCTCTATTTTCACAATCAGAGAGTGTGTTCTGATTTTTAAAAGCATACTTTTTCTTGCTTCAGGCTCAGCTGTAGCTCACGGACCTGAACAGAAGACACCTGGCAGCCCCGGATGTAAACCTCAGTGGTGCTGCAACTGTAAGGTGGTAGTTCTGGGAAATGGAGTGCAGAAATCCATCAAAGATCTCCCTGCACACATGAAGGTATGAAATCAATCAGGTTTTATTACTTTGCATAGCTATAGGGTAACAAGGAGCCAGACAACATTTGAATGAGTGAATTGGAGAAAAATGCTTCCCAGTTTCTTTCTTGCTGATTTGATACCAAAGCCAAAAAGCTATATAGCCAAAAAATATAACATAGTACAACATGCTTTCAATAATTGTACTGACTCATAAGAAGTAAGGATGTCCAGATCAAGTTGTTTTTGGTCTTGATCCATGTCTTTTAATATTATCGGCAGATACTGAGTCCAGTCCTAATTAAATTTGCCTAAATGTTGAGTAAATATGTTTGACACATTGAAATAACTGATGTAGTTCTCTGAATTTGCTAGACATTGTTTATCACCTTGATTCAAATACTGAACTTCTGTTTCAAAACTATAATGTTTAAATTATAGATACAACATGAATAATAATAATAATAATGACTATTATTATTACTTTACTAGAGAAAACTTCACAATTCTACAGTGGACTTTCTTCCTTCACAAACAAAATCACATTTCTCTGTGGTCTCTCAGCAAGATTGTGTCTGTACTAAGCCAAATATTGTTATCAAGTTACCCACAGAATTCATGTTAATTAGCGACAAGTTACTGGTATATGACCTCTGCTGGTGACGTTTGTCAGATGAAAGTGACCATTGGCTAAAATGAGAAGCTGCTAAAATACAGAGAGGGAAGAGATACAAATTTGTTAGCATTGGAGCTCAACAAAGATTTTGCCAACTTCATATCTGTGCAGCCAAATAATTTGTCACATTCACACACAAACAGTTTTCACATGCATATGCGAGGGAAAGGTAGTGGAGGACAATGAAGAAAATATCTGCATTTTATAAGGTTTACTATAGCCAATGTGACCTGTGAGAATATACCTGGATTTAATGAAGTCATCTCTGTCGAACAACTATGAATTATTTTATGCTTAATTTCCCAGTAGGGTTACTAGATGGGCTATAACTGAATATCCATAACTCACTTTTGAGGATGTATTAGCAACACTTCGACATATTCATAGACACACAGTACCACAGTAATACTGCACATATCTTCTAATTATGTAAATCCTGCCTGCTGCTGTTAAATCCATTTCAGATCAATTGGTAGGTCAAACAGCACACCCTATGACTTCTGTCTTGAGGATATTTTGGTTATTTAAATATTGTATGTTTTTTATGTTTATTTTTTAGCTTCCTTTAATGTCAGTTGAGCTTAAGCAGTTCACATTGGTCAAGCTTTGATTTAACACCTCATTTCTTATTCAGCTTCTTAATACTTGAAACGATTTCTCTCATTAGGAATCACAAGGCCGTTTGAAAGAAGACCTGGTCTTCTGCAGTCACAGCTGCTTCCTGCTCTACTGTTCCTCACCACCCTTGCAATCCAGATCAACTGCAGAAACTAAGGTTTGTAGCACACTGTAACACATGTAGAAACCCCAACTGTGCGTCTTAATGACATATAGTTAATAATAACATTATTACTTTATTTTGGACATAATGGTTCTTGTCTCATCTATTCAGGAATCAGTGAGCCTTCTTCCAGCCTCCGAGCAAACAGAGAGCCTTTGTAAAGCCCAGCATCAATACAGTAACAACATGTCCTCAATGGATGTTCATTGCCTGGTCCAACTTCAGCCCAAGCAGTCCCCCCCCTCTACCCCTCCCATCCCCTCCCCCATGGCAGATGAGACACCCAAGATGGAGACAAAGTCTGATGCCATCAAAGTGACAGTGAAGCTGAAGGCCCGGCCAAGGTCACATGACGGCTGGCACCAGGGAAAGAGACAAAAGGGTCTCCGCTGGAGGAAGTGGACTGTACAGGTGGTGGTGCCGAGAGGAAACTCCCAACTTCCAGATGAGGATAAGATTGATGACCTCCTGAGGAAACTCGGAGCCTCCTTACGCCCCCCTCTCTCACTTCGGGACCAGAGGCGTTGCTGTTTCTGTCACCAGTTTGGAGATGGGATCACTGATGGTCCTGCAAGGCTGCTTAATCTTGATCTTGATCTTTGGGTACATCTAAACTGCGCCCTGTGGTCAACCGAGGTGTATGAGACGCAGGCTGGTGCCCTCATCAACGTAGAGCTAGCACTACGTCGTGGCCAAACTGTACGCTGCGTCTACTGCCAGCAGACTGGAGCAACCAGCGGCTGCCACCGTCTACGCTGTACCAACGTCTACCATTTCACCTGCGCCCTGCAGTCTCAGTGCACCTTCTTCAAGGATAAGACCATGCTATGTCATGCCCACAGGCCTCGGGGCACAGCTGGGCAAGCACTGGAGCACGAGCTGCGCTGTTTTGCTGTATTCCGACGTGTCTACGTCCAAAGGGATGAAGTGCGTCAGATTGCCACTGCTGTGCGGCAGCCTGAGTTAGGTTACACCTTTCGAGTAGGCAGCCTGGTGCTGCATGCAATGGGCCAACTAACCCCCCTGCAAATGGCAACCTTTCATTCTTCAACAGCCATCTTTCCAGTTGGCTATGAGGCTTGCCGCATCTACTGGAGCATGCGCCATGGCAACCGCCGTTGCCGATACATGTGTTCTGTTGAAGACAGAGACGAACTGCCAGAGTTTAACATCAGAGTCATTGAACAGGGCTACCAAGACCTGGTTCTGACTGACAACTCTGCTAAAGGTTTGTCCTCATTGATTCTTTACAGAATTATGATTGTGTGTTACAGCCTTTTCAAAGTATTGTTTTTAACCATCTTCTGCTCATGTCTCACTGAAAACAGGAGTGTGGGATAAGGTTTTGGGTCCTGTTGCTGACAGAAGAACTGAGTCTAGTACTCTGAAGCTCTTCCCTGTTTATCTGAAAGGAGAGGACCTGTTTGGACTCACAGTCCCTGCAGTCACCAAGATCACTGAATCGGTTTGTTGCTGCTTTCTGTGAATTCATTCACCCGAACAGTTTGAAATTCAAACAAATGTTTCGATCATATTCTGTTGATTTTACTCATTTTTTACAAATTTATTTCAGCTCCCTGGAGTTGAGGCTTGTGACAGGTACTCGTTCCGTTACGGACGTAACCCTCTTATAGAGTTGCCTCTCATATTCAATCCAGCTGGCAGTGCCCGCGCCCAGCCAAGAATCAGCTCTTCCCACACTTCACTGGTGATCAGGTAGCTTTTGATGATGTTTTAACCCAAAACACGTTTAATGGAATTATTTTTATTGTTTTTTAATATTGTCATTTTAATGACTTATCTCTGTCACCATAAAGATCACAGGCACAGGCTGTATCCAGCAACAGTGCCAGGTCTAACCAGAATGTGGCCCAAGGAGAAAGTGGCGCCCCCCATAGCAAGCCTCCGGTAGTGCACCCCAGGTCTTCTCAGTACCGCTGGATGAAGAGTGAGTGGAGAGCCAATGTCTATCTGGCCCGCTCCCGCATCCAGGTGAGCCTTAAAACTGACATGTGATGTATATTCTTAGTTATGGTGGAGCATTTCTAATTGTCATAGCTTCTGTTTCCTATGGACAATGAATATATTCTCATGTAATGAATTCACAGGGCCTGGGGCTGTTTGCTGCTAGAGACATTGAAAAACAAACTATGGTGATTGAGTACAATGGAACCATCCTCCGAAATGAGGTCGCCATCAGGAAGGAGAAGGTCTACAGGTCACAGGTATACATGTGTTTATAATACTTTTTCAGGTGAAATTACTTTTGACTTCAGTTACTTTTGCCAGATTCAATTTTCCTCTCTCCCTCACAGAACCGAGCAGTGTTCATGTTCCGCATCGACAGTGAACATGTCGTTGATGCGACTCGAACTGGAGGGCTAGCAAGGTACTGAGGTTTTTTTGTTTTATTTTTTAACATGTAATGATAACATGAAATTACATTATTTCTTCTTAATAAGAAATGTGTTCCCTGAATTTAAATGTTCTGATCTAAATATGAAATGTTTGTGCTGAATGTGCAAAAGGGTCTATGTATCTGAATTTTTGGAAATTCAGCTCTCAGAAAGCTGGCAGTTTGTCGCAGCACCTGAGGCAAGGCACTTTGATAAATAGTCAAACTGCCTTTTTTTTTAGAAAATCAGGAAAAATGCCTGCAATATGACTTTTTTTTCTTCTTAAAAGTAAGCTGTTGTCAGTTTTATTGTTGTGTGTTATGTGTATGGTCATTTTCGCAACACATGGATGTATTTAACAAAGAATTGGATATTTAAACAGAGACTTATCTTATACACACTAAGTGTCTGTTGATTCACTTCCTTACTAGGTGCTCATCACAGATTTAGCTTCAACTCAATTATTTTTAATCCCAAAGCAAGTGTTGGTTGTCGGCAAGATATATCAATATGTGTGTATATATATTGTGTAGTAATAATAATGATAAGAAGGATGACAATGATAATAATAATAACACATGATGCACACATTAATATAACATTGAAGTTATCATTTCAAATAGCTCTTGATTATCTTTAAATTGACTATACTGGGCAGAATGGTTTGTGATGTGACAATACTTGAATTGGACGTGTTCAGGAAAAGGTCTTTCACAGCCCTAGGGCGTCACATGACCTACAGATCCAACTGTACGCTTCAAGATGGCGTCCCATTCCTAAAGCCACTCTAATAATGCCTCACAGGCAGGGCTGTGGCATTTTCCCCTAAATTCAGATCTATATCACAACACTTGATTTTAAGTTCAAAATGTTTGCTATTTGCTGTAATTTTAAATGTAACATTGAACATTTAGCTGCTTACTTTATGGTTATGTGGAATATTATGTAATGCGTAATGATTTAATCTTTTCATTTTCTTTCTTCTACAGATATATCAACCACTCTTGTGCCCCAAACTGTGTTGCTGAAGTGGTGACATTTGAACGAGGTTACAAAATCATCATCAGCTGCATTCGCAGAGTTGAAAAAGGAGAGGAGGTGAGTGAGGACTACTATTTTATTCAGATGCATTAGTGTGAAATATGCAGCTGTGATGCTAAGACATGTCATTCCTTTTTTTCCCCCCCAGCTGTGTTTCGACCACCAGTTTGACACTGTGGAGAGTCAGCACAAGATCGCTTGCCACTGTGGAGCTCCTGAATGCAGGAAGTGGATAAACTGAGCAAAAGAAAGTGACAAACCTAAATGCATTCCTTACTTATAGTTTCTGGATGCTGTGATCTCTGCACACAGAATAAAGGCTTCACACTAAAGTCATTTTATGAATGAGCAGAAGGCCTGAACCCTTGGAGAGATGTATGAAAAGTTACGTGTTGGTTCGTCAAGATCATGGAGGAAAAAAAATGGGTGGAGGAAGGGAAATGTAACACAGTAGCAGGATGTGACTTGTGCCATATGTGAGAGGCTCTGTTGTATGCGATGCCTCTGTTTGTCTGTCTGTATGTATCTGTGTGTTTGTTTGGTGTACATGGGGTGCGGAATCCACCAGCGAATGAGAAAGCACTGTGCAGGGTGCGGCCTTATTGCTAACTAAGGGCAGGCCCTTTTGTTTCATACTGTTAATGTATACCGTATGACTAAATGTAGACATCACTGAATGAGGAATGTACAGCAATGAATACCGCGAAGGGAATATTAACTTGCACTAAAAAAAGAAAAATAAACAAAAAAAACACACACACACACACACACACGAAAACTTTTAAAATACTTGATTCCATGAGTCAGTTTTATCATAGGTCTCTGTCATGTGATTTGTGTGGAATTCGAGAGGTTTTGTATTTATTACTGAGTGAATGAATTTTATTCTCAAAATGATGAGATTGAGTTTAAGAAGGCTAGATTGCTATTGTTTTTGAAGATTGAAGAAGACATGCTGTTACTTTTGTATAAATGTACATAAAGAAAACTATAGGAATAACCGACCAAATACTACCTTAACCTTCTTGATGTTTGGGTGTTTTTAAATTGTTTTTGTTCTGTTTGTCATTGAAATTTATTTAAGATGGACGTTATTTCAGTTTGAGAGTATATATTATGATTATTCTGTACAGAATTTGTAATATAACCACAATAATTCACAAAGTATTTTTGTTGTATTAAAAGTAAGGTATTGTAGCGTAGTGTTTTGTGACTTACACATACTTTGACCACTCAAAAAAAGAAATATTTTTGTTGACTAACGTAACGAGTTATCAGTTACAGAATCAAAAGATAAACTCTTCGAATCGTAAGAGATCGCTCTGATCTGTTTGCTGTTAATCAGGTTTGATTTTAAAGAACTGTGAATTAGGTTTTGAAACCCAAAAGCAACTTTTTAACTTTTTAACACAAATAGGAAAACCATCATGTATTTACCTGTCTTTGTTTTTACATTGCTTTTAAAACAAGGTGCAAAACGTCTAATGATATTGTGAGTTAGACGACGAACCAGTCTGTGACAGAAAGAATCGTATGGCGAACTCTTATTTGAAACCGTAAGTGGTTCTATCTTTTGGACAGAAATGGCATTCTCCTTAATCAGAAATATTTCTTATACTGACACTTCACAAGTCACATGCTTAGAAACGGAAGCGTTTTTGCGTGCACAATTTCAAGTCGACTGTAAAATTTTGGAGACAGTCTTAGAACTTGTAATGTATATGGCATGTATTTTTTTAACTTTCCGAAGACTCAATTGTATATATTTTCTCAATGAATGGTTGTAACAAAATTGTTTCTTGGATATTTTTCTTCTCTTGTATGATATTACATCATCCTGCCAGTGTGTTTGTGCTACATTTTCTTGGTCGTGTAAAGTAGTCAGATTTTTTTTCCCCTTTTTTTTTTTTTTCTTTTTTTCCCTTTTTTTTTTTTTGAAAATGCCTTTTGGAGTGTACAGAGTATGAGGTTTGGAGTTTGTGGAATTGAATTTAGAAACATTTACAAAAATAAACTATTTTACATGTTAACATTTGTGTGGGTTATCAATAATTACATGTTTTCAGTTTGTTAAAGATGAAAGAATGGAGAGATTAGAAATCTTGTGTTTCTCGAGCATTGGTGGTTAATGTTTTATAGCCTTTTTTTAAAAAGCCAAGCAAAACTGAAGGGGATTAGCTAAATCTAACAATTAACGAGAAATGGGAATTTCTTGATTAGATTCAGATTACTCGTTTTGTATAGGAAATATTTAAAATTTGTAAAAAGAAAAAAAGGCCCTTTATGATTTCCCAGAGTGCAAATGTTTTGTCCGACCAGTAGTCGAAAACCTTAACATATTCAGTTTTGTAGCGAGTTTTCACTTTTATAAAAGCTAGATCCAGACAATTCTGGCATTTTGGCTTAAAAAAACCTGACTTGAATAATCAATGTTGCCGACTGATTTTATCAACTAGTTATTTCAGCTCTGGATCCGTGAAATAAGCCATGTCTACTTTAAGTCACAAGTAGAAAATATTCATCTCAGCCTGTACGGCCTTATGTGGACATAAATTGTGACCAGTTTGACCCAATAGTGATTTACCCTCTCGGATTGTGTCATTTAAAGGATTTTTAAAGGTCTGACGAAATGAAAGTATCCAGTATTTCACAAGGAAGGAGCAAACACATTTAAGAAAACAAACATTTGAATATAACAAATGTTTTTTTTTCTTTCCTTAACCCTTTGTCGCTAACCTCAGGTTGAAATCACTGACATACATGGTAATTTAGGATGCCATTTAATCTGTCTGTATGGTGTGATGGGTGTGGATATTTATCAAGCATCCATCTTTTCTGGGATTCTCAGTGCATATTTGATCCAAATACTGCCACCTCTACATACCTCTGATACTGCCAGAGTGAGACATGCAAACCTACAGTTAGTATTTTAGTATATTATAACTAGTAAATTTTGGGCACATACTGTATGACTGAATCCCACAGGAATGCTCTGCTATGTGTACTTTGCTCTGAACTTGATGGGTATTTGAAGGTGACGCTGTACAATGCAGGAGGGCCCTGAAGCTCATTTGGGGGGCAAAAAGGGGGGCAAAAAGGGTTAAACTGGCCATTTGGATGCACACTACACTTTAAGTTTATTAGCTACAATTCAGACTTCTTGCAGAAAATACTACACTGCAGCCAAAAGCCATTAAAGTCTTAGTCTACATTTCATGCAACTGATTAATCAGTGGTCCAGCAGTGGCCCTTCTACACTTATTTCAGCCCACATACCCACAGCGGCTCCTGGAGTGGGTTTTCCAAATGAATAACTTCACAGTCAAGTTTCTGTTGTCCATGGTAGTACTTCCATCTCTTCTCCATTTGAGGTAAAATCTGGTTCTGTTCAAGGTTCTGTTTTGTCATTTTTGACTCTTGTTAAAAGTGTGAAGTCATGAGAAACTGAATGTCCTGTCTAACATTATCAAATGAAAACTATCCAAAATATGTTTTTTTCTTATAATCTTCAGATAACGGAGTTATCCAGGCTATTTCCTCACATATGGATTAAGGTGATTTGTTTTCCGAGACAAACGTTTTAATGAAAGTGGTGCAGGTGACCTGCTTTATTAAAACACCCCTGAGCTACTTGCAAAAGGTTGCCAAAAAGGTCTTGTGTGACACCTGACTGATCAGTGTTTGTTGGCTGCTTCCTGCATCAGGCTTTAAACTAAAGCAGACTGTACTTTTGAGGTTGTAGCAGCTCTCTTTTTGTATTGAGGATACATGCACGCTGTGGACACAAATGCTCCTGTCTATGTGTCATTTCATTATTATTATTATTTATTTATTGCTCATGAAAGGTAGCCCACTATATCAATAAACTGACTTAATTGCTATTATTATTTTCTTGTTGAGTTGTATTTCATCCTTGTCCATATATCAAACCAGTTCAAATCTGACTCGCACTGACATCTGTTGGTGAAGCATCTGTGAAGTGGCAGATTTGCCTGGTGTTGCGTCAAAATTAGCACCCCTTACAAAAAAAAACGCGTTTTCCTAGCTGGCCGCCCACACTTTTGACTTTTTTTGTTTTGCCACCTTACAAGGAAATAATAGTGGGAGTGGAAAGATAATGTGCTTCAGAAACAGCCCCACTTCCTTATGGCGTTTGACGAAAAAATGAATAATTCAGACAACATACCGGAACAACCCGGTTTCTCAGTGGCAGTGAGGGGTAGCAGGGACACACACATTTCCTCCGGGATACCGACTGTGCCACAACATCTGTAAACAGCCAGCGTGTGGTTGAAAGTCATTTGTAGATGCGTGCCCTGCCTCTTTGGACGGCCAAGCCTACTTCCTGGTAAAGGCAGCGCCTCGGTGTTGTCGTAGTAAGTAGAAGGGGGCAGCTGAAGTGTAGGCGGAGGCGGCCGTGGACGGTCCGCAGTCTCTTTACTGCAGTTAGTCAGCAGCACACTTTTTTTTGGGTAGGGGGGGTTGTTGATGTTTTTGCTCATTTGTAGAAGAAAAAAATGGGAAGCACAGTGATGGAGTCCAACAAGGAGAGCTCAAAGAAAATGCCAAAGAAGAGGAGAAGTCTGCGGATTAACATGCCAGTGAGTCGGTGAAGTATCAATTAATGTGGCTTCTTACTGTGACTGTTAAAAAAATAGGAAAACTCATCGCTTTGTATTAAATTAGGGCTGAAAGTTTTTGGCCATTTTTGTTGCATCCTCGGTTTTGTGCTCGCACGCGCTTGTTTGTGATTGACAGCTGTCTGTGGATCACGGCCATGTTAAATTACCTTTGCAAAACCAGCGTTGCACTGTTGGAAAATATGTGTTGTGCATTAGCAGTAAACATTGCAGCTAACTCTGCTTTAATAACAACTGTGTGCATCACATTTCTGTGGCTAAAAACAAGGAAGGATTTCAGAGGAAGCAACCTGCTCCAAACCAATGAGTCATAATTCATGTTTGCCATTATACTGACAGCCTTTGTTTATTTAATTTCACTTCACTAGCCATGCCTCGTTTACAACTGCCTCTATTCATCATTCTGGACAATTTGTGTCTGTGATTGTGTTTTTCTTTACACCACAGGCCTATTCTAACACTAACACTTGTGGATGAATGGTATGACTGTAGGCTGTAAAACGCTATAGACCTTCTGTTTTCAAGGTTAAAACATCTCACAAATACTGTGAGCACATTTTGTTTTGTCTTGTTGCATGTGTAACAGCCTTGCTACTGTAACTCACAGACATGTTTTTTTTTTGGATGACATCCTTCATGTCCACCTATGGCTTGTTTGTATACATGAACTCTGTACAGACTGTGTTTCCCATGAAGTAGAACATTGTGTCTGTGTGTGTGTTTTGTTTTGAAATGACTCTGCAAAAATACAGCTGAATGTGCCATGTGATTACTTATCTTTGCATTTATGCAGCACCTATATAGATTAGAAAAATAACATCCTGAATTGTTTGTGAATTCTCACGTGCTACGACTCCCCCATTGACTAGTCTGCCACAAATAAATTGACAACTTAGTGAAAACACTGACACAAGAGGTTAAAAGATATTAAAACAGGTTTGCATAGTTTAATTATGTCTGTGTAGTTAAACTTCCTTCTCTGCTGCAGCATGCGTAGTATTATCTGTCTAAAGTGGAATGTAAAACCCAACCCTTGGTATGGTGAAGGAGTGTATTAAGTGTTGTCTTTTCTTGCAAAGCTCTCCATGGTGGCAGCAAAACATGTTTATCTTCTTTCAGTGGCATGTCAAAAGTGTGTTATCAACTTGAACTTGTCACTCAAAGTGACAAAGAAGAGCATTTTGTCCATTTTGTCAGTTTTCATTCATCTTGCTTTTGCTAAGAAGACATTCATGTTACTTGTTATGACATGCCATTTTGTTTTTCCCCCTGTATTTCCTGGAAGTTAGCTTTATCCTTGACGCTTAGGTGTGATTTTTATGTGCAGGACTTCGGTGCGTTCACTTCCCCACAGCCGGAGACAAGTGGCTCAACCAAAAGTGGCGCTCAGATGGTAAAGTATTTCCATTTAATTATTCTTGTGCTGTCATTCTTCATTTACTTGCCAACTGTTTGTTTGTTGAAGCTTGCTTTTTTCCCAGCTTATAATTTATCTTGTCTATTTCACTCAGTTTGTTTGGCTTTCGACATATTCACGGAGCAAAATATTACACAAGTCTATCTCTCCCATTCTGCCAACCCTCACTGGTTTGCAGTAACATTACGCCCACTGTCTCCAAGCATAGCAGGATCACATACAGGAAATTGATTTTTATAAAAGAAAGCAGCCTCTTCCTACTGTCTGCTCTAATTGATTTGAGTTTGAATAATCTTTGACCATTATCTTAGATCAGCCAGAATAAATGTTACCTTTTCTAATTAGTTTTGTTTTAATAATATTTGTGCAAAGCTGATGAGAAAAACTGCTTTGTCTTGTGTTTTGAAAGAGATATTTTGTATCCAGACAGACCCCGATATCTAGTTTACTTGCCTTAACAAGCTCTTACACAATGACGGAGCGAGAGTTGTTGGCAAACAGAGGAGATGGGTGTGTGCTCTCATTCCCTCAGATTTGTCACAGGATTGGTTTTAACAGAAATGTGTGTATGGAGTAGAGCCAGCCTTAAGCAAATACTATCCTGGACCCTTGTTAAGGAGACCAGACGAAACAATTCATCTCTTTTTGGATTTATAACAAATTCAGTGATTGAGTCTCAGTTGTTTTCAGTACCCTTTTTCTCAATTGCAGCAGCAGTGGTTTTCTTTGCACTTCATATCACTGTGCAGCTCATATGTTTAGTTGAAAGTGGTTATTACGCAGGCTTTTCATCTATTAATCTACCCACAATGTTACCAAAACACTGTTGTTGCATTTTACTGTTTGCTGTAAATATAACCCTTGAGCTAGATATTCCTGTATTTTACAGTGCTTTACTGTAACAGAGCCTACAAACGGTTAAATGGTTTGTTGTTGGCACATCCAGAGCAGGCAGCAGTCATTGGTGGGAGGAGGCTCTCTCTGTCTCCAGCTAGATTGGCTGCCGTCTCTCATGTTGTGTTTTGATGTCTGTACAGCGAATAAAGAATGATTTCTCCATGTGTTTACATGATATTGACCTGGTAAAGATACTTATGAAGACAGGAAGTCACAATGAAAGATAGTGTCACTATTGTGTAACTAGGAGGAGTGCAGATTGTCTGATAAGTGAATCTGATGGTGCTCTTAGCTGCCCGCGTAGAGAGGGCGAGGCTATTTAAAATGGTTCCATGCTAACATTTTGTGTGGCACGATGTCTTAGAGGGAAATGGAGAGAGTATATGTGTAGTGTCTGACAAAGAACATTTCAGTTGTAAAACATTGTGAATTCAGGATGAATTGCAAAAATGTCCATGCACCAGATTTCTTTTCAGCTCAGTTTAATGGAAGAAAATGAAATGCTCCTGCAAACTGTTGATTTGAATAGAATCAAAGATTTTCTTTAAAATATAAAATGACAAGACGTGAAAAATGTGTCGATGAGCTCCCGGGACCAGCGATCAATTCTCTTGCTTTTACAATTACAACTACGTTATGCAAATACTTTTTGTTGTTGTACTTTGCATTTTTTTACTTTCATTCTTGCACTGGTTTTTATTAGATACTATGTGGTGTTTCAATCAGACTAACTACACAAAACACTGTTTCATATGTGAGGAAAGGAGAAGTGACCAACAGAGCGAGCCCCCACAAACAGTGCAACAGCATGTGTTATTTCACAATAAATCACTTCTGTGCATTTGCTTATCTGGCATGGCTCTTTGTTTTAGATCTTTGGGCTTTTCACAGCTTGGCTCTGCAGCCTCTCACTGTGGATACACTCTGTTCATAAACCACACGTGTACACAAGTGCAGGGAAATAAAACTGTGTCCTAATTGTCTCTCAGGGAGAGCGTCGCATCCGTTCAGCCAGTCCCATCAAAGGAGTTCCTGTGAGAAGCCCCCTGCCCCCATGTCCCCAGTCTGCTCCGGTGCCATCGAAGACCGGCTCAGGTTCGCCAAAAACTATCTTCCCTTATCCCTCCTATCAGAACTCCCCACCCAAGTCCCCCCGTCGCCTAAGCTTCAGTGGCATCTTCCGCTCCTCATCAAACGCCACTCCTGCAAGCATGAAAATCTTCTCCAGAACCAGGAAAGGTAAGTCCAAAAAGCAACCAACGCACTGACTACCCTTTTCGATTGACGTGAATGAACATTAACTTTTATTAACATATATTTTTAACTGTGTCAATATGAAAACTCAGGTTGTTGTTGATAGAAATTCAAAAGAAGGACTATTTTCAAGTTTGGCATTTTAGGAAATTCCTGACAGAGATCGTTTCATCTCATGATGACACAGATCAATATTGATTTTATTTTGTACAGAAGCAGACATAGGTAAAAAATGATCTTACAGGATGTAAGACACAATACATGAGGTTGCAGTATCACAGACATTTCGATTTCCTGCTCTGAGTACTTTGTAAAGCCACATACAGGAACTTGTGTCTATCTGATTAAGTTCGTGAGTTCAGATATTTTGCAGCATTAGATGGAACTGACATGAAAACATGCTGTGCCACATTTTCTCAGTTACTTTATTGTGTCAATAAGGAAGTAAAAGCCTTGGTTTCCTCATGGTTAAAAAAAAAACAAAACAAAAAAAACCCCACTGCTTTGTTTTTCTTTGTTTTGTGATGCTCCACAGCCAACACAAGCCTCGTCAGACAGGCAGGCGATCACTTGAGTGCAGACAGATGTCCCTTCATTATCAGTCATCCTCTTACTATTCTCAACAACCTTCTCTTGGAAAAGGAAATGGTCAGCTTTGTTTATTGTCAGAATCAAACAAGTTTTTTTAGCATTCCATCCCTAACATTGACTTATGCACTGCAAAGCCAATTTAATAGATTAAGTTACATGTTTGGCATCCCACAGGTGGGCACCCAGCCATGGTGCATTCTTCATATCACCATTCAAATTCATTAATGACTTAATGGTCATACTGGTATGCACAAAGAAGTGGGAATGAGACCGATTAGGCTAAACAAGGCCTCCTTTTGTGAAGTACAGATCTAACAGGCAAATTTTCAGCTCTCGTTTCTCGTGCATTTGGGTGGTTGATTATTACATAACAAAAAACAGCCTGTTTTACATGGAAACAGCCCTGCTGGACGCAGCATCAAACAGCAGAACGATGAGTCATGTGTTTTTGGCTCGTACATATACCCATTCTTCTCTGTTTCCTCACGGAGGGTCAGTTTGGCAGAGGCTGGTGGAATAGATGTGTTAGGGCCAGACCTCAAGAGTCAGCATGCTCCGTTTCCTCTGGAGATTGTTATTGATGGTAACCGAACTAAAAACACACCAAAACACACTAACTGCCACGACTTTCTCGTGCCAGATGCTCAGGATTGCTAATGTATGATGTGGTTGGAGATAAAACATCCTCTGTGTTTGTTTACTGGCTAATGATGTGGCTCGTAAATGATTCAAATGAATATGATGCAGTGACTGGGAGTGAGCTCACCAGTCATTCTATTTTTGTTGGTGGTATGTTTTTGTAGGCACCCCCTTTAGCCACAAGGGTGTGCTGAAGGCAAAGACTTGTCTTGATTTAGTTCTGAAACTAGTGTTGATAAAGTTGTCATTGTTTTATAAGTTCTACATTTTTATTATTTTTATCATTTAAGTACATTTGGAGGTTTTTTGCAGAATTATTGTATTTCTGAGCATCTGACTTTTTTCTTTTGCATATCCATCATTGGGTAAATGTTGTTTTTCTCAGGTGCATTTATATCCATACTATGATCAGAATGTCTCTTCATTCCAGCTCTTCTAAATCTGTGTATTCCCATCGCCTGGACATTGTCAGTCCCTCACACTGCTGAAGGCAACTGTAGCACTCTCATAGCCTTATCTGGAAGTGACCACACTCAGGAGCTCCTCACACAACCATTCTCTCTCTCTCTCTCTCTCTCGTCCTCTCTCTCGTCTCTCTCTCTCTCTCTCTCTCTCTCTCTCTCTTCTCTCTCTCTCTCTCTCTCTCTCTCCTCTCTTCTCTCTCTCTCTCTCTCTCTCTCTCTCTCTTCTCTCTCTCTCTCTCTCTCTCTCTGCTCTCTGCTCTCTTGCTACTGTGTGCTGTATGTTGTCAGTAAATAAAGGAACTGAGTAGTTTTGAGTTTCCAAATTCACAAAACATAGTCCTTACAAGGGCAGGTAGATTTTTTCATTTATTTTTTGAGTGGTGAAATTAAGCTAGGAAGGAGCTTAGCAAAATACACCAAAGACACCCAGATGTATTTTTGTATAGCCTTTTATATCCTTACTGGTCATTGAGGAAGCCCAAATGGAAACCTTAAACTTAGCAACCTTCAACACAAATCGATAAACTAACTAAACTAACTTTAGTAGGATAGTGAAAACATTACAGAGACTGTGACAGGATGTTTGAGGTGACTCATTGATATCTCAATCCCTAAATCATATTGGTCATTGACCCACTGAGCTGAGAGGAACAGTTGCATAACATGTTAATTGAGATCTGTCCTGGACAGGCTGTAGCTAATGTGAGCACCGAGTGGGCCATCTGTTGCAGTGAGGGGAGGCTAGTGGTATTGAATGGAAGCTTTCTGATCAGCTGACAAAACATGGGATGTCCCCCTGCTGTCATCTGACGGGGGTTGGCCTCAGCAATCTTAAAGGTCAGGCCCCCAAAAGTTACAACTGACTGCACAAATGACAAAGCTGTGGGACTCTAAGCGGAAAACTGTAACCTTTATGTCTTTATTTTTAATCCTGTTAATGGCTCAACTTCAAATTCAGAGAATTTAAGGTTCTTATCTCACAGAAAACAACTGTGTGATCTTGAATGTATGTTACATTGTGCGAAGACTGAGTGAGACAGATGTGCCTGTGCTGCTACTCTCTGGGAGTAGGGAGGGCAGTGGGAGGAGGGGCGGGGAGATGTGAAGCCTTAGCCAATCGTTATTGTGTCCCTCATAGACTGGCCTCCTTTTACAGGCTGCTGACACGCGTGCTATATTAAAGAGACGACACCCACAGCTGCACCTGACAATTTACAGCACTGACACCACTGAGAGGGGGAAGAGGCACTTCGTTACCAGCCATTATTTGCATCACTTGGGAGAGGGACATTTCTCTGAAGTTGCTTGGAATTTACAGCTTTCATACTCTCCATTTCTTTTCCATTTAATATATGAGCTGACAAATAGACTGTACGTTGCTTCCTGCTGGCTCTCTGCTCCGTTTTATTTTTTTTTGCCTGGATATGCAAGCTTAGCCTATATTGGTGACTTGCTGATGTTGTCGTTTTTTGTCCGTAAGTAGTACTGCCATCTCCAAGAAGAAATTAATTGCTTAACTTTGCAGAATAGCCAAAATTAGTTTTTTTTCTGCACAGATTAACAATAACTCAAAAGAAGACCATCGTACATATTTTTCATCCGTCAGTTGTAGGTGACCAGTTTCCTCCTTTCAGGAAAAGAGGACAATTTCTTTCCTTAAAGAAAGACTAGACAGTGTAACCAAGCCTAACCACTGTCAAGATCTGTGGAGTCACATCAGTTAAACATACTTTTCAAATTATTTCCTGCACAACTTTCTTCATATTGCAAATGGAATGACTCTTATTTGGGACAGTTTTGAACAATGTTTATTCCCCAGTGGTAATGCAGATGGTCATGGTCACATTTAGTTTTGAACACACAATTCACCGCGTTCCATGAAGAGGTTTGGCAGCTTGAGGAGGAGCAAGAAACGCAAGGAGCAAGATGGGCTAGGAGGGAGGCATCAGTCCGAGGCATCGTGTCTTTCTGGTAATGTGTTGTGCTTTTCACCTACAGTACTCCTCACCTGCTCTTATCATGAAATGTCCTTTCAGCTTCCTCCAGTAGTTTTGCATTCGTATCTTGCATGTTTGCAATCATACAATGTTAGTGCACATTTGAAGGACAATATATTTTAAGGTTTTCAGAATAATGTAATCAAAAATTTCAGGATGCTGCACAATTACTCTTAAAAATGATTATTATTGTCCCTATAGTAAATGTCATAAAAGAGAGCATCTTCTTTATTAAATATAAATCTCTTATTCTACATACAGTACCAGTCTTAGTGTGAACACTCCTTCCCATTCACTTGAATGAGAAAATGTGTCCAAACTTTTTAGTGGCACTGTATACATATGTAGATTATCTATACCATTTGCTATAGCTTTATAGTTTAGGTGCTGGTTACGTGGGTGGTCTCGGGTTTCACAAATGAATGCAGTGCATTCACGCTAAAGCTATATGTGAGGGCTAACCAGGGGAAAGATGGTAGCTACCACATTCTCAAAATTCATGCAATGTACTTTATTATTATGACTCCAATCATTCAAATGTAAAAGTGGTTTATGAAAGTATTAATTGGAGACTTGTTACGTAATGCACTGTCTAAATGAAAGGGAGCAACAACTTTGAAATGTATTTTTATTTTTGAATAGTTCTACCATTGCAGAAGAGTATTTTATAGCCACACTACCTGATATAGTACCAGTTCAATGTCATTATTAATGTCCCACATTCAAAGGCAGTCTCTTCAGAATAGCTGCTCCAATTTAAAAACTTTATTAAAATTGACAGGAAGCATTTCAGTTTAATACAGTCAGAAATGTTAAGTTGAATTTTAGGGGCTGGTCCTTATATATGGAGGCTTTCTCTTCTCACTTAATATTCCTGCAGGTTTTCATGAGACAGGCCATGAACCGTGACAGAAAAGACGTATGCCAAACTAAAGCATGGATCAGTATGCAGACTTAAAGCAGTTATTGTAAAGTGTAAACTCATAACACTTGATGAGAGAAGCACTGGGGATCACTGTGGCGTTCAAGTGGTACTTTATCACCGACTTCACAGTTCCTGATTTAGAGCCAGTCTGACCTCGGTTGAGTAGATGAGAGGAGCAGAGTCCTGTCATAATGATGTATGTGCATATGTGGCTGTATTGGTTGCGGAGTTCATCGTAAAGAAAGAATACGACAGTGTTTTGATCCAGAGACTTCACACTGCGGAAGCTGCAATGCAGATTGTTTTTCTGCACCCTTTCAGAAGCTGACATTTGCATGAGACATTTCAAAAGTGGCCATTAAGAGGACATTTGTGTGCTTCTCAGCAACACTTTGTATATCAGTTAGTATATCAGTAAATTTAAATTTAAATGTTTTTCCATGATGCAGCTTGCACACTTATTTACATACTTATGTTTTTTGGATCAATTTTGTGAACCTATTATTAGGAGGCTGCTGGTGCTATAGTTTACCTAGTAAATTGTTTCTAGACCATTGTTGCTAATCAGGGTCACTGACTCTTTGTCATATCACCTATTGCTTCACAATCTGCACACCAGTTTTAACCAGAACACCTATACAAACATGGTCTTTCACAGATGTGATTCATTGTATTACGTGGCTGACCAGGCTGTAGCAGGGTGTTCACTGGGTCTGTTGTGGCTTCAGTACTTCTCTGCCCTCAACCAATGAGGCCTGTGTTGCTTCTAGAGTCACTGTTTCCCCACATGACTGAAAACACCCTGTCAACTCCCTGGGGGGGCACCCAGAGGATCGTTTTTTATGGGTGCTGCTGACTGCACAGCATTATAGTCAATTGCAGCAAGACTACCAGGAGACATCAGCCTGGTTCCAGATCCCTGAATTGCTCTCAAAAATGTTAGTGACTGGCAATTGCAACTACGGATTAATTTGTTCATATTTGATCTATTAATCATTGGTCATGTGATCTATAAAATGTCAGAAAATTAGATCACATTACATCAGATTCTAAGGCTTAAGGTGAAATATTTAAATGGCTTGTTTTGTTAGACCAGTAACCACAGAAGATCTCCCTATTGAGATGCTAACACCAGAGAATGTTAGCCTTTTTTGCTTGAAAAATGTCAATCATTTGTCAGAATAGTCGCACATTCATTTTCTGTCAGTCGACTTATTGATTAATGCAACTAATTGGATCGAAATAGGATGCCTCACTTTAAAATATTCTGTAGAATGTTTTGTGAGAGGTTCTTTTATGTGTGTAAAGTTGGATATACTAAGACTTCTTACAGCCAGGCATTTATTTCCTGTTTCCTGGGTGGTATCTAGCTGCCCCTTAATAACCAGGCTGAGGAGAGGGCTCCCAGCGCCGCTGTTATCTCCTCCTGTGGAATGTGCCACAACAGCGTGGCTAAAATAAGAAGGCTGCATGGCGGAAGCAGCAAGCCAGAGAGGGCTGGCCAACTAAATGTCAAGAGATAGTGGGGAGTGCACTTAGACGGACCAAGAAAAACATGTTCACTCAAGACACAGGGGTTTATTTAAATGCAGAATGTAATCTATTTTTCTTTTTGAAGGTTCTCTATTATTATCAGAACAGAAGTACTGCAAATTACAGTTGTAAGATAGCTGTAGTTTCTCCAGATTTTCACTACACCATATTGATCATAATATGGAGATGTCTCTCTTGGGTCACTCAGGACTAGCCTCAAATGCTAAAAATGAATAAATAAATTGAAATATCTGGTAATGATCTTAGTTTGTTGCACATGATTAAGTCAAATTGAATGATTTACTAAAACTCATTCTCGTATTTCCATGCTGCTGGCTGAGTCCTTGTGTCACATTAGCATACTCATACATTGGCTTTGCTTCATGTGTTAGCTCCACATTCTGTGTTGTATATGTCGACATGTTATAAGTCAACTGGAAGTTTAATGGTGGAGGACTTGTAATGTGAACCATTTGGTACACATCACTCATGTCACTCATTGTTTGGCCTCTGAAATATGTCAGCGGGGTGGAGCCAGGTCAGTATGAGTGTCACATGTCACTGTGTGTAATATTGTGACGCCTCACGCAAAAGAGCATGTGAGTGTGCTGTCATGTGACTGACACCTCCAACCTGACACTACCGGAGCAGGAGATGCATCACAGACAGCTGACTGGAGTTAAGTTTAATGCCTGTGGTTGTGTTGTAATTGGCCTAGTTGTTGTGGAAGGATGTCATGAAGAGGGAAAAGGTGACCTGGATGTTTCATTGTGTTTCTTTGTCCAGTTATTTCTTATTGATCACCTTTCAGAGTGCTCATTCAGATGTGATGACCTTTGGAGTGTCATCAAGAGATTTTTCATGATCACATTCAGAGTGATGCAGATGTCAACAGCTGCCAGCTTACTGCAGTGTTATCGAGGGATATGCTGCCAGAATAATTCTAGCCTAAAGTTCTTTAGTGGTTAATTATAATCAATTGCTTAATTAAAATATTTTTAAAATCAATTAATAAAGGTATAATTACATTTACATATAGAAAATGTCATAGAATTAGGTGTAAAAAAAGTCAAATCATTGCTAAATATGAAATTTCCTGATTCTGTATCAATATTCTTTAAAAATATATAGATTAATCAATACATTTTCTAAAATGATTTTTAAATGTAACTTTTGGTGATTCTGTTTGTTATTGTGTTTTTCAGTCATATTCCATCACACAATTCAGATATTTTGAGGCTTTTAATATTTACAGTTTCTTCGTTGATAGTATAAAATCTGAAGACACACTAATTGATGGATCAACAAAAAATGAAAAGTAACCTGTGGAGTTTCTGACCTCTAGTAGCTATGGAGCAGTTTTTTTGTGTTTTTTACTAGGTAGTTTCACAATATTACACTGATATATAAGATAATATAATTGGCTGTGGGTGTAAACAATACAGGGTTTAAAATACCAAAATAAAATTTAAAAATAAATGTGTGTTTTTGTAACTCTCATGTAAACACACCTCTTATTGTTGATTAGAACACCCCATATCTTTTGCAAACCCACACAGGTGTTTTTACTTATAATAATTAGTTATTTGCTTAGGTTGAAGTGAGGTGGAGTAATGCTGGAATTACACTCCTACACAGTCCTCAGACAATGTTTAATTAGGCAAAATAAGTGAAACACCAACTGTGCACCATGGGCATGTAGGGCTTTTAATACCTTTTTTTTTTATGTGTTCAGTCATTATTATTTTTATAAAGTGCATCATTTAATTTCATCATTTAACCAGAAAAAAAAAATTGAATCAAATAACTTAAGTACTTGTTTACAATAAACCATTCAAGATCTAAAATTGGTAAAATGGCACAACCAAGCCAAAAAGTTCATTTCAGTTCAGCTCAGATCTTTATTGTCCCTCCCTTTGCAGTAGAGGGCAAAACACAAACACAACATACAAGAGGATATGGGACATTAATCACAAGTTTTACAGCAAGCAGCCAAAAAATATATATCTGGTTATTAAAAGTATCAAACCACTGGAATGGTAGACATAATAAAGTGCATCTTAGAAATGTAATTCAAGTTCAGTGCAAATGAAGCGCATTTATTGCACTTGGAACAAAGGAAAGTGTAAACCTCTTGCATTTTACCCTGAGGAACCTTTATCTCCACCCAGAAGGGCAAGGAGCAAATTCTTCCAAGACTGGGTGGTCAGACTTGTCTGCCATTGATATCTACTAAAGAAAGTTGCTGCGTGCTGTTGGGGGCATCACCACCCCTTTTTTTGTTTTGCACTGTAAGTCTTCACAACTGGCCCATGATCGAACTCTCCATCCTGAAGCAGACTGATTAAAACAGTGTCATCTGCAATCTTCGGGAGATGCCTGTCGTAGTAGTTACTACTACAATCATTTGTATAGAATAATGGGAACGGGACACACCCTGGGGTGAGCCTGTGAATGACAACCGCTTCTGGGATAGAGCACCCTTTAGCCCTGACTGCTTGGGGCCTACATGTTACAGTGCAGTATAGTGTAACCACATATCTGTATACTAGGGATCAATACTCATATTAATATTATTTCTTATAGTAACTTATAGTAGTATAGTATAGTAACAAACTTGACACTTCTATTGGTTTCTTTGTGTTTTACCTACTTCCTCCCTGTCTGTCAGCTGAGCCAAGGCTTTATCTCATTTATCTCTGTTGTTTCTCAGTAGCTTCAGCTCTCTCTCAGTCCCTGATGGATCAGATGTGCATTCCTTGTCTGTTATAGCATGCAACAGCATTGATGGTATCTGCAGCAGTCACGATTGTAGCTTCTCAATCTTACCAACTAAGCCTATCAACGATGTTAATCCGCACTGCATTTCAGTGTCACTGAAAACACAGTATGGACTGAAATCAAGAGGAACAAGAGATAAGTTGCTAAATATCTGTTGTACTGGACCTTTATCTCTCCACAGCCTCTGGACTCTCCACACCACCAACCACCCCAACACAGGCAGCCAGCCAGCCAGTGTTCACCCAGGAGGCCCATCAGAGTGGCCCAAGCCCTGAACGCCTGGAGCCGAATTCCCGCTCCCGCTGTCTCTCCACACCTCCGGACACAGGACAGCGCCTAGGTCTACCCTCTGCTAAACCCCCGATCCCTTCCTCAAGCCCTGTGCCACCATACTCTACCTCACAACACGTGAGTCACACTGCAAAAATGTTACTAATCTTGAAGCCATTAAAGAGACGCAATCCATTTTAAGAATACATCTCATTTGTTTACCTTAGAGCAGTTAACTCTGTTAACTCTGTGTGTGGACTCTGAACAGTTAATTAAAGGGGCTATAACTCAGACTTTAAGAGATTTTGTTGTGGGTTCTTGCACCAATCAGCAGTTGGTGAACATAAACATAAATTTGGTGTGAAGACTTTATGTCTTATGACTCCATGACTTCAGTGCACCCTTTGTTGTTTATAGACCTGAGAGATTTCACATCACAGATACAAAACTAGTTCAAAGGTCATCTCTCCAGTTTCTTGCTTTGGGAGAGAGCGAGTTCACAAGTATTTACTGAAATGTCTCGGGGCTCATGAATAGCTTATGCATATGAATTCTTCAAGTGGAGGCGCCAGTACTTGCACCACTGGTGAAACATTTTTGTCTTTATTTAAAAATAAGACTAAGTATGAGACTATATTTTTACTTTAATTTACAAGTAAGATGCTGAAGTATTTAAACCAATTTGATATCAGTAGTACTAGTTTATATTTGCTAAAAGTGTACTGATAATACTGCAAGGATCGTGTGATGTTGAAGCTAATAACTGTTTTCCCTTTGTGGTTATAACAGTCCATGAGGCACACGCTACTTTACTCTTTCATAAGCGTTTACTTGGACAGTGGTGAATAGAAAGAATGGATGATGCAATTCAATTAATTTGATTTCTGATACTGAAGTATTGTGTGTGTCAACAGGACTGTTTGCCCTGAGCATTGATGGCAAATAGAAGCTGTAAATATTGTTTCAGGATTAAAGCAGTATCTCAGCCAACATTAGATGATGGCTAAGCGGGCTGCAGAACTAACTGATACACTGTTGCAGCAAAAACAGCTGAGAACTAGTTCAGGGTTTTGTCACAAGGTTTTTCACCAAGGGTTTTACTTAAAGCTAATTTCCAGCTCCATATTTTCATTCAGGGACCTCTCTCAAGTAGCTTTACATGGGTCACAGTTAAAAATATATATGTACTGGCCCTTTATGCAGCCTTTCAGTTCAGCCTCTGTCTCTTAACAGGCAGTTTTAGCACCTGTCTCTTTGAGGCCCCTCTCCTGATGAGCCTTCTTTGTTCTGATTGGCCAGCAACATGTATCAGTCGTGTTAAGGTACTGCTGTTGCAAACCCAACATTTCCTGCTTTTTCTGCTTCATATTAAAAGCTTTTAACTAAATAACAGGAGACTTTAATCTTGAAGAATTAGAGGAAATGAAACATTATCATCACTGAATTAGCCGAGCTTCTTTAGCAGCCGCCTTTCTTCAATAAAACAGGTTTTAGACAACAAGATATGTAGATACTTGGAACCTTATGTTCAGTGAATCAGTTACAAATAATGCAGGGAGGAATAGCACAAGCAGAAACAGCCGCAGTGATGATGTTTGATGAATAGTTGCAGACGACAAACACACCTCCAACAACTCCTTAGGGGAAATTTGTCTTGGGCACAGTGCTGCAGTTTATTGCTACACATTAAAAAAAATAAAAAATCACAAAAACATAAGAAGCGAGAAATTTCACACTGACAACATGTTGGTTTTTAAAAAAAACTGTAGTGCACATGTATGTATTCTGAATTGCCCTATTGCACTAAGATTTAGCATTACAGTTCAGCAGCTTGATGGAGACTGGAACCGATAATGATGGCAGAGGTTTGTATTCAGAGAAGAGTAGATGTTCAGGGTCCGCAGTGATTTTACTTTCTTGTCTCAGTACTACCTACTCATACAGGCTCTGTATGGGCTCACATTCTTTCTTCCCTATTGCCTTCATAGCTGTTTCAAGCATGCTGGCAATCCTGCTTTTTATATGCACTGTTAGCTTGCCAAACCATGCTGTAATTCCATATTTAATAAAGCTCTTTTGGATTTCCCAGTAGACCACTCACTCCATACAGCCTCAATCGCTTAAGTAATGAAAATTGTTGCTGCAGTCTTTTGCACAGGTTATCAATGTGGGTTTTCCAGCACTGAAGGTTGTCTGTGTGGAAACTTAAGTATTTATGTGAGGAAACCTGATTGTCTGTATGGTCTTTTGCTGACAATTGGCCTGTGGTCAGTCACTTGCCTTGGGTCAAAGAGCTTTTCCTGTGTTTTGGTGACATTGAAATTGAGATGGTTTGTGCCACAAACTTCATGAAGGTGTCTTATGTCATCGTGGTACACAGAAGGGTACATGTCCTTGTGGAGAAGGCTCAAAATCGCAGTATCATCAGCAAATATAACAATATAATTATAGTGGTGTGGTTTTCTGCAGTCATTAGTGTACACTGTAAAGTGTATAGGTGACCATAACCTTGTAGGACCCCTATTTTGCTGTGTTTAGTCTGACAGTGTCCCATTGGCCTTCACTTGCTTTGTCCTATTAGTTAAAAAAGAATAAAATCAGTTTAAGCAAGCGTTTTGTTCTCAAGGTGCTTGGAGATAAAGTGAGAAGTGCTGAGAAAGGCATCTTGACTGCTGCCACGTCCTTAAAGACAATTGGCATGTATCTAACATTGGCTCAACTGCCTTCTTGAGCTGTATTTTTCTCCACATTTCATGACAATCGAGGTCAAAGGTACCAGACGATAATCATCATTCACTGTGGCACTGTTTTTTTAGGCACTGATGTTATGACTGACTTTTTCCACAAAGCTGGGACAGTGCAAGTGTCTAAGGACCGCTGAATATCGGACACCCTGCTGATGTCAGTTCTTCTGCACAGCTTTTGAGCAAAAATGCTGGCAGTCCATCTTGGAATGTGGACTTACTAGTTCACAGCATAATCAAAAGATGCTGAACACTCGGTGAGTCCACTTCTAGCCAGCAGCCAGGATCAGTTTCTGGCAGAGACTTCAACATACACTCACTCTGTGTAATGGAAAAAAAAACTCACAGTGTGCCAGCTGGGGGCCAGTGAAGCAATTTGTGCTGGTCTTTAACAGTCAACAACAGAGTGTTTTGCATGTTTAGCTCTTAGCATAGATATATTGTGTTTGCTCCCGGTCCAGTTGCTTGCAAAAATAACAGTGGTTACCCTTGTCTAGAAATTAGTTGTGAAGAAACAAAGATGTGAGTTCAAAGCAAGCTAGCTCACACCAAACTGACTGGATGGTCTTATTCTGCAGGTTGTGTGATGGTAGGCATGTCTGAGACCCAAATATATATGCACAAGCACTGAAAAAGTGAGTTTTTTTTGGACCCTTCAAGATTAACCATAGGTCACTGACAATCCAAGTCAGGATGTGATACGATATTTCAAACAGCTAGTGAGAAATCCCATGATGCTCTGTCCCACTTAAATGAATAATTATCTGAGGGTCTATCTCGACCTGTCACCTGTGAGTGATTGTGGATTCGAGCCAGGGAGGGTGAATCAATATTTCATCACCAATATTGTATGTTGTTGAAATTAACACGCAAGGACTCATGATTGTGATTGAGGAGCAATGAGTCAGTGCCTTTCTATGCCCCCCCACCCCCACCCGACCTCCCTCCATCGTACATAAGGGAGGATTGCAAAATAATACCCTGATGTAGTCGCTTACTTTTTGCCAAATCCAATTTTGAAAACAATTAATTTAATGGATTATATATGTCTCATTCTCTGGAGTGTGCTGTACTAATGAAGCAGGCTGCGTGCCTACTGTGATGCAGCAGGGTAAGATTTATGAAAGTGCAGGAGTGGTTTTTGGCGAGAGAAGCGCTGTGTCACCATTGCAGGACGAACACTGGGGACTGTGGAGCATCCCAAGGCAGGTATGCAGGCTTTGTCATACTGCTGCAGTGGACAATGGTGCAAATGAGGAACCAAGGGGAAAATCATGTATCAACAAGCACACTTTGAGTATGCAAATATCTCAGCATGACACAGCACATTTCATGCTGGGAACTGGCCTGCGCTGGAGATGGAAAAAGCAGAATTTGCATGTTATTTTCACATGTTGCTGCCGCCGACACCAAGGTCCTAAAGAGCTGTATTTTACAGGTCTCAGCCATGTTACCATGTTGCTCGTCTTGTCTGAGGAAATTAACGCTGAGGATGTGACAAGGCATCCCCAGCTTCTTGCTGCTAAGCAACGCAAGGGATTTCCTAATATGGTGAAGCACCCAGGTTGTTCTGCATGGAGGGGCGTGTCCACAGCGCGTGGAGCTTCCTGCTTTTTTCCCCTCCACGCTCATTGTGACAGACTTTTCCTGCGGTGAGTGTTGAGTTTGAGTTTAACAGATTATAGCTTCAGCAGTGAGTCTGGCTGATTTATTGTTGTAGGATTAATGCTTGCACGCTTGTATAGTAGCTGTTTGCAGAAAAAGCGTACAGACATTGGTTCCCTCTACTGCAGCAAATAGATCGGGACTGTTCCACTCTTGAGTGTTAAAGGGTGTGTGTAGTCTAATAATAATGTGCCACTATAGTTTCAGCTTGCAACCGCAACGTCATCTGTGTGTATCTATCGGACCTGTAGGAGCTTTGTGATATTGGTAAAACTCCGGTGGCGCACGACGTCGTGGTGTTGTTCTGATGTTTTGCGCAACACACTCCGTCTGATCGCAGTCTACCGGGGCCGCTGTGGAGAAGTCGCTTCACCCTGCTGCTCACTCACAATTTACAGCAAAGTTTTGTCGTGCGCTACCGTGTATCGTGAAGGTTTGCTGCTCTCTTCACCGCAAACTTCTGCCTCCCCCCCCCCCCCCCCCCCTCTTTCAGATCTACGGTTTATTCGAAGGCATGCTGGAGAAACTTGAACTAGATGATGATGGTAAGTGTCAACCTACTGATACAGTCCTCTCTTTTTACTACCTTTTGTGTGGCGCATTGTAATGTTAGGGTGGTTTCAAAATGTTGTAGATATTCCAGCGATGTTGCCAGCCTAAGGAGACATTTGAAGTAGGCGACATATCAGAAACATGTGTAGAATCTATTCGCAGTGCGCCTTTGCAGCGTCTGCTCAGTCAGATCCACAGAGATCAGCGACTCATCCGATGAGAATTTATCAGAAATAATGGCTTTCCACAGGCTGGTGCCTTCACTGTTTTGTGATCATCCAATCCTATGAATGTCTGACTTGAATATTTGTTTGAATGAGAATTTTGCGCAGCAGTAGTCATGAATGATGACGCATGTTGGCGCAACATGAGGCTGAAGCTACTTGCATTTAAAAGAGATATTCAACAGGCCTCCCAATTATGCTAATTAAAGCTTTTGAACATATTTTCTTATATCTTGTGAACTAGGCTGCAGTTGAAGATTATGCATCATTATGCAAATTATGTATGATTAATTGATATACCATTAAAGTTAAGTAAAGTTAAAAAAAAAAAAAAAAAAAGTAATGACGAATTGCAATCACAAGTAGAGTCCAGAGTGATGTCTAACCATCAGTTAGATTTTCAGTTTAAAATGACATTAAACAGGGGGAATTAAAGCATCTTTACATCTGAGGAGCTGGAACAAGCAAATGTTTCATTGTCACTTAAAAATAAAATATTTATATGAATATTTATTTCAAACCAAATGTGGAAAATATGACTGTTTCATCATGTGCAGGGGACTTCCTACAGTACATTACATCCCATGTTTGTTTTTCCATTATTTTGAGAGAATAATGATCAGTAAGATGGAGCATTAAAGTGGCAGTAAGTGGTCCAAACCCATAATGGTTGTTTAGGCTTTGAGCATGTGTTGTTTCCAAGCCCTCATTAAATATTCCCTGTGAGATTTCTCCTTCCTCTCAAAGTGTTTTTCTTGCTGTTTTCTTCTAGCTGCTGAACCTGAGAGTGATATTTACATGCGCTTTATGAAATCCCACAAGTGCTACGACATTGTCCCTACAAGTTCAAAACTGGTTGTGTTTGACACAGCGCTTCAGGTAAGTGTGGTGATTTTGACATCTCTATACTTTAACTTCCCCTTTTTTATGATAATGCTTAACATGGATGACAAAGAGTGAGGTGTGAGTTCACAAACCTTCAGAGACACAGCAGAGTCATTGCTGAAGACCAGTTGCAGCAGTACTATACAGCATGTGTTAAAAAATCTTCTACTGGCTGAAGAATCTTAATTTTAAGGGCAACCAACTTTCAGGCTAAGTTAATATTCAATAGGGGAGGAAACAGTATTTTGCCTTGGAGCAGTTTCTATGAGATGGTAGATGAAACTGTCGTAAAGCTGTTAAACTGTAATCCCAGAGAGGTCTTGACCCCTTTGATGTGTAGATCTTCAACCACTAAATCAACTGAAGGCAAAAGGTTAAGAAACTTTATCTAAAGGAGAACGAAATACTAAAAGCAGATCAAAACAATAGAGGCTTTAGAGCGCACTTCACAAAACATGTCAGAAAAGTTATTTTCTACTCTTTGAAAATGTGGCAGAAACCAAAAAGAGTAATGTAATGATGATTATGAGTCAATTTCACATGTAAAACCTTTTTATTTAAGAAAGGATAATTAAATCTTGTTAAGAATTTGATAATCTTACATGTCATTTCCAATTGTTGCTTTATAGGTTAAGAAAGCGTTCTTTGCCTTGGTAGCCAATGGTGTGCGAGCAGCTCCACTATGGGACACAGAGAAGCAAAGCTTTGTGGGTAAGAAGCCCTAAAACTGTAAAGAAATAGACTTTGTTGTCTCTTCAAGTAATGATTATTACAGTTTGTAGAATCAAGTGCTGTAATTTTATTGGTAGTTTATGATGCGACATACCTGCATATAAGATTTCCTACAAGAGCTTTGTAGAGCTTGTTAAATACTGGTAGTCATTTAAAAGAAGCTTGAATATTTAGTAACAGTGTTTCTGAGAATGTCATAAGTTGATGTTTTGTTTGGTTTGGTTTTCCTGCTGTTGTGGTCTAAGTTGGTATGTTTAAGCTGAGTTTGAATTTAAAAAGATTGCTCAGTTACAATTTTAAGTATTTGGACCAGATAATAAGAAAAGGGTTTCTAAAGGCAATGCAGTTTGCAGATTTAATTGTTAAGCTTTTAGTCAAAAATCTCTCCACAGGGAACACAAAGATTCAGTATTACACATGAGAAAAATGTGCAGATGCCTTTTTTTCTCCTTATTTGCTCTACGGATTTGACTTTAGCACCTTTATGAGTCTGCAGTATGTGTGTGGTCCACATATTTTCTTTTGAGAAAAACACTGCAGCTGTAATGTTTCTAATTTTTTAACAGAGATGGAAAATGTCCTTGCTGTGCTTGTGTGCCATTGCTAAATGAATACAGAGGAAACACTGTGTATTAATGCCGCTGGTCATGGCTAGTGGAGCATGATGCTATATTGAGCAGAAGTCATTAGAGCTGCCATAAACCATTAAGCACAGCAGTGACTACTCTGTATTGACCAGTGCTCAGAGAGGTTGGAGAAAATGTTTAGCAAACAAAAAATAAATAAATTACTGCAGACCTTCTGTGAGAAAGACAGTTTCAAAACCCAAACCAGCAGTGAATTGGCTTTGTTGTGCTGTGTTTTTTTCTCCTGCATAGAGTTTATTGCAAGTCAGCCTGTGATGAATAATGAATGCCAAGTCAGCATGAGGATAAAGCACAGAGGGTGGGGGGAGTCAGCGATGTGTTGTTTGAACCACGCCCTTGTTAGCTCTGTCTCTTCTAACCAATTGCTAAACGCCTGCAGGCGGGTCAATGACGTATAAGGATTTTCAACAACTCAATTTTAGAATAATAAAAACAAGCATATCTAATGCAGTAGTTCAAACATTCAGAATGTTGTGCACCTGACAATTCATATTACAATTTGAAAGTGATTTTGATCTTGAAATATCTTATATAAATAAAAGATCATAATTTACAAACATTTAAAAAAAATTCAAATACTTTGTTTCCAAACACTTTATATTACTGAAAACTTGTAAAAAAAGATGTGAAGCGTGTTAAGTAAATTGATTTATTTCAAGATGAATCATGGTCGCACCACATGACTCTTTAAGGCCAGTGCCAATTAATCTTGAAAAACCCACTAAAATCACTTAATTTCAAATGTATAATATGGATCTTCAGGTACACAACATTCTGAATGTTTGAACTACTGCATTAGATATGCTTGTTTTTTATTATTCTACAATTGAGTTGTTGCAAATCCTTATACGTCATTGACCCAGGCACAGCCCTGTATGTTACATTCAACGTGTTTAATGTCTGTTTTTAATTGCAGGAATGCTGACAATCACAGATTTCATCATCATACTACACAGATACTATAAGTCACCAATGGTAGGTCCACTTAAAAGATCATGTTTGCTTGAGACATTTCCCATCAAGAATTTCTGTATGGTTTCTTTTTAACTAAATTGGTTTTTCTTGTTATATTTCAGGTGCAAATATATGAATTAGAGGAACATAAACTTGAGACGTGGAGAGGTTAGCACCATGTTCACACTTTCATGTTGTTGCAGCAAATTGTTTTGTGGGCAACAGTTAATATACTACATCATTTCATTCCTTGCTCCACAGAGGTTTACCTTCAAGCAACATTCAAACCTCTCGTCAACATATCACCTGATGCAAGGTCTGACTTTAGATAATGAATCTTTTTGTTTTGGTTCAGATCAGTGAGTCTGAGAAGATTTCATTGCGCTAATCGTCACTGTTAATCGTGTTTGTTGTGTTGCAGTCTGTTCGATGCAGTCTACACCCTCATCAAAAACAAAATTCACCGTCTGCCTGTCATCGACCCAGTCACGGGGAACGCACTTTATATTCTCACACACAAGAGGATCCTCAAGTTCCTCCAGCTCTTTGTGAGTCCAAGCACACTTGCTATTAGTCTGTTTGTGAATAAGTGTTTAATTAACTTGAACTTGAAAAAATGATGGGTGATTGTGATTCATTCTGCTGAGAACTTTTGAAGTTCCCCTCATCTATGTCCCACTTTCATTTCTCTGCTGCCCCCTAGTGGTTAATGTTGAAATTAATAGTCTGGCTGTATTTTTTGGTGATTAGTATGAAAAGGTGATCACCCTTAACATGCATTCTTCTCATTTTATCTGTGTTTGTGTTCTCCAGATGTGTGAAATGCCAAAGCCAGCTTTCATGAAGCAGACTCTTGGGGAGTTGGGCATTGGTACGTATCGTGACATCGCTTTCATCCACCCGGACACGCCCATCATTAAAGCACTCAACATCTTTGTGGAGAGAAGAGTGTCTGCTTTGCCTGTTGTGGATGAGTCAGGTAACATTACAGACTTCAATATTTAAGATGTATATTTGAACAATGGTGCTAATGAACTTCCCTTTTTACTCATTGGAGTTTGTTGTGTTCTCTTGCAGGCAAAGTTGTGGATATTTACTCCAAATTCGACGTGATTGTGAGTTGAAATTTCTACAATTTCTGTTAAGAATGAGACAAAATGCAGACTTACCTTCTATGATGTGTATTGGCTCACATTGGACAACACATGGTCTTATTTGTGTGCAGAACTTGGCTGCTGAGAAGACGTACAACAACCTGGACATTACAGTGACCCAGGCTCTGAAACATCGCTCTCAGTACTTCGAAGGAGTCATGAAGTGCCATAAAATGGAAACAATGGAGACAATTGTGGACAGAATAGTCAAAGCTGAAGTGAGATTTTGACACACACATACAAATATACGTGGAAAAAAGTGTCTCAAAACTAATCTGTGAATGTGTCTGTGTTTTTTAAATTAGGTGCATCGGTTGGTGGTGGTGGACGAACGCTCCAGTATCGAGGGAATCGTCTCCCTGTCGGACATCCTCCAGGCTCTGGTGCTCAGCCCAGCAGGTATAGATGCTCAGAATCGCTAGCCCCAACTCCCCTTCTGTCCTGGACCCTGAGCTTTCTCCCCACCCCACCCTCTAACCCTGTCTCAGGTAGGAAGAGCACATGATTCGTTCCCAGCCAGCTCTCGCTTGTAGCTGGCTGTAGGGAGGCATGGTGCTCGACACCCCGTTTGTCCTGCTGGATGCCACTGTGTGGATTTTTGTCTCGGGATGACGAGTCCGTCACTCTCTGTCAGGACATGATGGTTAAAAAAATAATTCCACCGCTTTCTCACCAGTGCATTGAAATATATTTGACAAAGTAATCAAAGTTTTTTTCATTATATGATACAATGATGTCACAAGGGGTAAGCAGTTTGATCTCCTCTATGTTAAGAACACCACTCCAAGCATGTGTGGAGCAAATTGATGGTAAATCTGGTGCATTTCCTTCCATAGTTCTGTTTGGATTTGCATGAAATACTGATATACTTTGAAAATACTTTGTGTGCAATGAGAAAGAAAAAGACCTAAAGTTTCATGGATGTCAGGCAATGCATGTTGACATCGGACGGGTAGCACAGCAACATGAATTGAGGACAAAGTTGGTGTCAAAATGAGTTTATTGAATGAAGACTGGCATCAGGTCTATGCAAATAACTTGGATAAGTCTTATGTTTAGTTTAAGCAACGATGAATGAAAGTTGATTTGTCTTACGTTCATCCCGAAGAATGTGACTCTGGTTGAATAACATTACCCAAACTGTGTCCAATGCACATGAAGAGCTCATTGTTACTTGTTTTGAAACCTGAAATTTACAGTTTTAATTGTGCTGCTTTTCCACAGCAGTTTGAATCACAAATGTTGGATTGAATATGAACTAAGGCTCAACCTGTCCCACACAGAGGCTTCATATATTATACATTCTGCTCACTTACAGTATGTTTGGCTTACATTAATGCAGCTGTGTTTGCCATTAGCAAGCTCCACTTGGATGTGAATATGTTTAGCATTGATGTGGTTGAAAGTAAATAACAGACGCTTGCATAATTTTTGTGATTCAGTGATGGACGCTGTGTGTTCAAGGCTGCAGCAGACCAGCAAAGTGCTGTAAAAGGAAACACCACACACACACATTAACTGGCCCTCTTTTTAAATGATAGGTTCGCAGTTTTTCAACCGAGGATTCATTGAAATATTTACATCATCACTAATATTTGTAGATTAGTGCGATCTCACTTTAGTTAAATTTACCACTCTGTTGCAGCTTCTCACTGGGGTGAAACGAAGGCCAATGGAACAATCCTGCAGGGCTTCAAAAAGAAGGATAAATCTTGTTTTTGAAGACAGGGCACTCAGTTTAGAAAAAAGTCTATATTTTCCACAGATAAGAAGACAGCAGCAAATTATGCTGACTCTCACTTTTGTTGATTGGAGTGGAAAGTTGTGCAATATTAAGTCATTAAATCCTACTAGAAACACATATCATGGATTTAAACACTTTAAAATTGTGTTGGTGTTTATTCTTAGAGAAAACCTGCTGTGGAGTGGTAAGTTTGTCATCAAGCCTTGGTGAGAGTGAGTCATACATTATGATAAATGATGAGCAATATTTTAATGAGGTCTAGATTTAACAACAAGCTGTCGTTAAGCAGTAAATGCTACAGCGCTAATGTTATAACCACATTTCTTTCTTCTTCTCCTCAGATGCCTGTAAGGAGGAGAATCTGACTGAGTGAGAGGGAGGAAGCATCAGCTGACGTGGATACGTGTTGGGAGTAAATAAATTGAGAGGTTGAGGTAGGGAGCGTGAGGCTAATGGGGCCAGTCTGACGATCCTAGAGACGCCTGCAACTGATGCACTATAGAGGCTTGGAAACCAAAGAGCTAGACAGCTGAGTGAAGTGGAGTTCCTGTACTGTGGATTGGGTTTCTGAATGTATCCTTTTTTGTTTGTTTGAACACTGATCAGATGAACACACATACAGTATACTGTATATATACTATATATATACACAGCCACAAGAACACACACACACACACACACACACACACACACACACACACACACACATATGGACAGATGCATTATGGTCACCTGCCTGGGAAAGTTGAGACAGGTCCGGATGAATTAGGGCTTCAGTGTTTTAGGTTGTGTAGTTATTATCATGCTGCCGTCATCAGTTGTCTCATTCATAGTGCACTGGATACTGAATGTCATCACCTCCAGGAAGGCAAATCCTCTCCTGAGTGTTTGCTGTAGAAAGGGGACGTTCACAGATGCAACTTCATGTTTAGTAGCAAAACTACACTTCACATACAAATTGGTCATTTTTTAAGGCTGTTAGAAAAGTGTTGGCCAGTGCCAATATAGAGGGGTTGATGCCCAGTCTTTATTTGTGCCTTTTGTTTGCCCTGCCTACACAGCTCAGTTTAAAACTGACAGTATTTGGACTTTTTGTTTTCAAATGAGTGCAATTATTTGGAGGTTTTAAGAAAAATAATTGTGTGTAATATTAAAGTAAGTGGCTAAGTGTACCTTCTACTTCCAATTCGGAATAGATTTACCTTTCTTTGGTTGCATTTTCCAGACCTACATTTTAAAATCTTTCTGTTTTGAATAGATTTGACTCAAAAAAAAGAAAAAGAAATCATGAATAAAATCAAAACCATTATGGCACAGAAATACGCAAAGGCAAGTGCAACTGTAAGGATTCAGTCAGCCAAGAACTATCAGCGGGTACTTTCACTTATTTTACATCAGTAGTGAGTCATCGTGGCTTGATGATGCATTTTTGTAAAGGTATGACAAAACCGAAAATATGTCTTTTTAGATGCTTTTTTTTTTTTACATTTACTTTCAGTGGTGTCCTAGTTTTGATGCTTCATGTAATTTGATGCTCACAAACATGCAAAACAACTTGGTTATCTCAGCCATTGCTTGGCAGTACTCATCTCCACCTATGACTGTAAATAGGATCATTTTTCGGTAAACATGTCACAGAAAGCTTTATTTTTATGAATGTGTCAACATGTTTAAAGAGACTGCAGTTTTAATGTTATTTTTGTAAATATATTGTGGCAATATGTCCAGTTCAAAGAAACTTTGTATCAGATCAACATGTACTGTAAATGTGCAAGCATGAGAAACTACACTTCAGCAGTATGAATGTTCTTTGTTTTACTTTTTTCTATTTTTCTGGCTGCAGAAAAATAAACAGACAATGAATGTACTTTAAAGTCACGTTCTTACTGTTTGTTTTTTTCACTTGTATATTCATGCAATATATCATATCAGAATGACTTCACTTGAACTTCTAAATCATAATTTGTAAGTGCATGGCTAAATTCACCCATTCATCGTACCTATTTAATACACAGGATGGCCATCATGGCCTTTCATGTTTGATAGTAAAACACAGCTAAGCAGAATCTGGAATTTCTTGATGACATTTTTATCCCAGAGTTGTACCAAAACTTGCTTCAACCCCTATTCCATTTTACTTTTATTTGCCTTGAACTTTGTCCCCCTATTTGTTAACTAGTTTTTCATGCACTCAGTAGCAACACATGCTGTTTCTGTTACATCTGACTCCTGTCATTGGGAAATTGAATGGGGCTGGAAGGTTTCTAGTTATTGCGGAATAAATATACCAAAGATGAGCCTTGCTCTAATCCCATTTGCGTGTTTTTTTTCCTCATTCTCACAAATACATCATGTCATGTTTTTTTTTTGGGGGGGGGGGGGTTTCAAATTATTTGACCTACTACACAGTCTTTTATCCCCTAGTGACTGTAGTGCACCCTGGGAAACAAGTACTCCTTGATGGGAATCATACCTCTAGACTACTCTGCATTTTACTACTTAACACATACTCATATGTGTTAAGTTTAAAGAAGTGAAATTATTGTAATTAGGCAAATGTGTGCTCTAACTAAACTTAGACATCCATCTTTGGCTTTGATGTTCACTCAGAGACCAAACCCGACTGTTGAGTTATAGTGTTGCAATAGTTTCCTAATTTTGCATTTTTTTTTTTTTTTTCATGAATATGAGGAGCCAAAACACTGGAAAAGTAGCTCCACAAAACAAAATTGGAAATGAATTTAAGTGGTTTCACTGACATGATTTGTGGTTGGTAGTTCTTACATCACATTTGTCTGCTTTCCAGCTTTCTGGCCACATTATGTGATATTTAGATGCTTGTCTCAACTTTTTTAACCCTAATCCTAACAAAATATTTAACATACATGGGATTACTGAAAAAAACTACTGTAAGAAACAGTCATCATATCAACATTTCTTCTCAAAACATTATTAGTTATGTAATTAATGTCATCTGAAAAAATAAAAATTGGACAGTTACAGTTAATTTGCATGTTGTGTAAAACAAAACAAAAGTACCAGTATATATTTACTGGTACTTTTCTTTAATACAAATTGCAACTTGAGTGTATCCTGAGTACAATCTTTCAACAAAGCCTTCAAAATGACTGAAAGTCAGTGTCCCTACACCCCTGATAGTGTGCATACTTTAATTTAGGACCTATGCCCACCATTAACTAAATAAAAGTAAATAGTTCCAGCTATAAAAAAAACTATGCATGGAATTGGGTGTTTTTGACTGGGGTCCCCCAGGACTTCAATACATTGGTATTTTTAAAAAGCAGCAATTAAAACAGAAACAATGACAGTAGGGCATTAGGAACAAATTGATTGACAGAGTCATGAAAAATCGGGATGATAGAACAAAGCATCTGCAATATATAAAAGTATACCTCGGAGGTGTCTGTCGGTAGGATTAAGGTTAAAAATGGAACCACTGTTATGCCAGCCACAGACAGCTGAGCAGCCATTACGAGAGGAACAGGCAACCATGTGCCACAGAGTGCCGGGAAAAAGCTGTTTTTTATTTCAGCTGATCGTTACAGCAGCTGAAGCTTCATGCTCTCTATTTGAATGTGATCTGTACCGTGAAATCAGCTGCGGCTAAAGCAAAAATGTGCAGAATCTTGGCACTTCTCAAAGTTTCTCTGACCCTTTTGGAGCATTTGTGAAGAACATGTTGGTAACAACCACAAGGTGACACTATAGCACACAGTTCAGGCAGCAAAAATCAGTTTCTACAGGTCATCCCATCATGCTGTAATAAGTAATGACCTCTTTCTCATTGAATATTTACATTCCAATATGAATGATTTCTGTGCAGTGCAGTTTTTTTTTTCTTCTTTAATCTCTTTTAAGGAGATGGCCAGATTTCAGCAGGAAGTTTTTAATGCAGTGACGGTTGCTTCTAAATTAGGCAAAGGTAGCCTACTGTGAGTGGATCTGATGGACTTCCAAATGAGGGGTAAAACTGGACCAGACTTACTCCAGACAATCCGCTTTGATCTCCCAATCTCCCCTGTGATATCCAGCACTGGGAAAGGCTCCTCTACACCTTGTAGCCCTAAAGCAGAAGAGGCAGGAGGGCTTCACCCTCCTCCCCTCACTGCCCATCTTTCTTCCTTTCTTTACACATACACACATTCACCATCCATCCACACCCACACTGGACTCTCTTTTGAAAGTCTCGGGCCTGATTTAAAATTCCTCTTCAGAGCGTGTCATGCATTTTATATGCATGGTGAGCAGGGGGAGAGAGAGGAGGGATTGCGTGGGGCTCCAGCCCAAATGAACTTCCCTCTGCTGTTAGTCTCCTCGGGGATATATACACACACACACACACACACACACACACACACACACACCACCATCACCACCACTACTGTCTTTCACTCCTCTCCCCTCATTTTCTCGCACCCACTCAACTCTTTCAACATTAGTTTTACTGCATCATGCTTTTCACAAATTCTACTGAGCAGCAAGAGTGCCGTAGCCTTTGAAGACAAGTGTGATCAGAACAGAGGCAGCGGGTGTAAAAACCTGGCCTCAGGGCATTTTTGGGTTTTTGCACTCGTGTTTAGCAGCGTATGGAGCAGAAGAGGGAGGCTGACAAGTGCAGTGTTTGGGGACAGCTTTGATGTCTGACGGGGTGCGGCTGCTGCTTTTCTTGCACAGTCCTTCACAAGGAGACTGTCACGTTGACACGACTAGGCTCAGAACATAGCTGGAGATAGATAACAGATAATCAAAAGAGCACTGTTGATACACTGCTCTCCACCTAAACATCTCTTATTCTCTTTCTGTCTTGTTGACATGCACACATGCTGACAGACGAAGCTGTGAATTGATAAATCAAAATAAAATGGAAAAAAACAGCAGAAAGCAAGAAGTTGGACTGCAGCTACTGTTTGAAAAATCTGGTTTATTAGGAACAATATTATCCCCGCTAGCTTATCGTGGATATATCAGTAAACAACAGAAACACATTTCACTTTTTTTTTTAAGTGCTACAGGTCTGCAATTATAGACAGAAAACAGTACAGCAACGATAGTGCCTACATTCATAAAATGCACAAAGAATATAAAAATTACAGTATATTGCTGTTTAACTGTTCCTATTCCTCCTCACAAATAATCACCCTCTGCATCTCTTACACACACACCACTGGGAATATCACACACCATCAGCTGTAATAGTGATAAAAGGTTTAGATCTGACAGGTCAACATTTTTACACACAAGCACTGAGTTATCATTCCAGCACAAAGTTGATAAAAGTTAAGCGGATATAGTACAGTAACACTAGACAAGCCCTCCACAGAGAGATCATAAAACCTCACTGAACTGAGTCTTGGTGAAGTCAAAGTGAAGCAACATGTATTCTCCTTAAGCTACTTCAGTATTTTTTTTTTTTTTAAGTAAAGGATCATACAAGTTAACTTTGGTTTCCAGCTCTCTAGACCTACACTACTATGAATTTGTGGCAGTTTAAGCTGCAAGTAAAAGTGAAATCAACAGTATAGCAGCCTTAAGCCATTATTAATACGACACAAAAATTCACTTTTACGTTTTTTTGTTGTTTTTGTTATGATAGCAGCCAGAAAAATGATGTAGTTACAGTGTGATTCAATAGGACTGAAAAAAGTGAAAACAACTGATTTGTTTAATCAAAGTACTGTTTAAAAAATCTGTGATTTGGTACCTCTCAATAAATAGAAAATGCAATTCCTTTGTTGTTATTTGTTATCTTTTGCACCATTCTGATATAAATATGGTTACACATAGTGATTATTCATCATGTGACGCATCTTTCATTCATGCAGCAAATAATTTGAAGAGAAGGAATAAAAACTACTTTTGTACAACTTGCTGAACGATAAAATATGATGGAGCCATTTCGGAAAGATTTCTGTCAGACTGTAACACAAGACAAATATCGATTTAAAGAGAAAAAAAAACAGACTGAAAAGGAACCAATCAATGTTGCATTTGCAGCCGGATAGAAGAGGGACATCTCAGGTTCCGGCACACGGGACACACACTGGCTTTAGTCCTGAACTGAAACCCTGCTGCCATGGTCTCCCACACAGTTTATCTGTGGGCAAGAGAGAGCGAGCAATTTTCTTTTTTCTTCTTCTCTTACCACGTCAACAACCGTCTTTGTCAGAGTAGATTCTAACATTAAAGAGTCTCTGTGGGGCCTCAGCAGCTGGAGGACAGATGGGTGAACCTGGGTGAGACCAAACAATCTGACCACAAATGGAGTAAGTGAAGAGTAGCAGAGGTAGAAAATAACAAAGGAGGGATAGATTTTTAGAATTACTGGGTGCTAATAGGAAGGCCGGTGACTAAATGAGTTTTTAGGGCAGAGGATCAATCTTGTTCACTTACTTGAGGAATGCACACTTAAAATCTCTTACATTTATGTTGCTCCCTTCTTAAGATGCTAAATGCAGTTTTTTCGTTTACCTCGCTCTTTTGTGCTGTTCTCAACATTTCTCTCAGCAACAGATAACATTTATATCTGCAACGACAGCTTTCTTCTTCACGTTTCTCATCCTTGAAAAAATTCCATTCTCCTCTTTTTGTCTGTTAAAACTACAGGACTTGGGGATTGGTGCGCTGCAAAAATTAAAACCAACATAAGACTTCTCGCAATCGAGGAGTTCTGAAAACTCTGCACGAAGAAAGCTCAGTCCTCCACTCCGCTAACCCATCCTTTATTAAAGTCCAGAGAGAGTATAATGGTGCTGTGTGTTCTGACTTCACTGGAGTTGTCTGAGGAGGGAAATCAGTAGACACACACTGCACTGGTTGTAGCAAGCTGTTTCCATTATACATTCTGAGCAGCTGTTGTGTGGAGGAAGTCCTTTGAATGACGGCTGCAGGGGGGGTAACTGGAGTCCACAGTTCAAACGGGGTTCTTCACCCTTACAAGCAGGGGCGGGGCCGTGGCCACTTCCTCTCTGGTTTGGGGCGTCATCATCATTGTCCTTACACCCCCCTATCATCTAGGCCTCCTTCAAATAGAGGTACCGCATGAGCTCCCTTTCGCCCACACTGACACATGCAACGTCTACACACTAACACTCAATGTTCATGCTATAACTAGTACAGAAGCAGGCAGAACGAAACAAAACAAACAAAAAAAGATGCATGCCACTGATCCCTCCTTTCTCCTCAGTTGTGCTCAGCTTAGTCTGATTACATCTAAGCTGCCAGTGTTCAAGATGTCCTTTGCTCTGTACAGGCTGTGCATCTGGTTCCTTTAGTTGTTTTGATTTGTGTCTGTTTTGACATGAAGGGGTGAGGAAGAGGGGAGTTTCTGAGAGAAGGCTTTGAAGAGAGCCAGATTCGGAAGTCTGAAGGTTGTCTCTGAGGGGGTCAGGGGCATCTTTAAAAGGAAACAGAAAAGGAGGAAGAGGAAGAGGAGGGAGGGTTGAGAATCAAGTTGAGCTGATAGAAAACAGGGCTGATTCACTTCTGCGTAAGATATGCTCCGATGGTGAGGCTCGCTGCCCCGAGTGCAGCAAGACCGAAGACTGTCTTGATGGAGGGCCAGGAGCTACTGAAGACTGAATCCCTCTGTCTGTCATACAGCTCCACAAAGGCATCCTAAAGAGAGACACAAGAAGAGAGACATGGTTATATGTTGTCAAAGAATATGTGTTTAGTTTTCAACAAAATTTGACTCAAACAGATTAGAAGTGCATTTGTCTAGGACTATATTCAGGAGCAGAACAATACACATTTGGTGTGTGAGTATTTATGTGGAATTGACTCAAACTAAAATAAAATGCCCATGTTCGATGAAAAGAACCTAGGGCGACAGTGTGACTCAATGATGTATTTTTAATAGCATTTGGAAAACAATGAAGGTCTATAGAACAGAGGAAGTTCACACAGGTAATACTTTGGTTTTGTTTTCTTCATGAGTTTTCTCCACAGTTAGAAAAAAATAGAATACTGTCATTTTTGTAAAGAGTCGGTTCGCCCAAATCATGAAAAAACACATTCTCACTTTATATTAAGGGTATCTAAGCATGCTGAGAGGCTTGTTTTTTCTCTCTCTCTTTTCCCCCAGATTTGATATAAATGTGTCAATGAAGGTGAAAGGAATTTGTGGTATGTTTAAGAGTCTACAGTCATACACTTGCAGTTTTATGAGGATTTTACCCCCAGCACAATGTTTCTTTGAGTTAAATGTTAATGTCAGCAAACTATCTTGTTCACAAGGACAATGTTAATGTGCTGGTCTAATTTTTACCATGTTCAACATTTTAGTTTAACATGTTAACATTTGATAATTTTCACTTTACAAAAAGTAACAGTAAGACTGATGAATGTCATTAGTTTTGCAGATATTTAGTCATAAACCAAAGTATTGAAGAAACTGGACTGATGACCTGATGATGGCGCTAAATGAAAAGATAAGGGATCATTGAAGTGATTACAGTTCGTCATGAGGGGAATATGAAATATCTGTAATGGCTATCTGTATAATTGTTGTTTAATAGATTTTAGTCTGGACCAAAGTGCTGGACCAGCAGACCAACATCCCCAGAGTCATGCCGCTAGTCTAACAATGGTTACTCTTCAATAATCCAAAAAAAGTGGACACAGATTTTTTTCTCTCAGGATTTTTATACTGAAGAAGGCAGTTTTCCAAAATACTGATCTTCATCTGATCAAATAAAGTCATCTGAGTTCTGAGTGTGCAGCTTTTTAGCTTTTTTAATGTGTGCTTGCAAGCCAGCAGGTCAAGAGAAGAGGTGTGTGCTTTCTCTAAATGTTGTACTCTTAGATCATCCATTGGGATTACTTCTTGGGTAGGAAGTAGCTCCAAAGAGAATTGATCACAGATAAATCAGTAGATTATCTTCTCTTCTGTGTCTGAAAAGAAAAGTTGCTAATCAATTCTACAACTCTGTGAACACCACATATAAAATTTCATTCACTTCTATTATATTTTTAGTGGACATGGAAATCTCAAAGGCATATATCTCAAAACCTGAGAAAATAAAAACGAATTTATCAACATGACTAGATACCACTGGAGATAAGCGTCAAAATATGTTTTTGTAATTTGAGTGAACTGACCCTTTATGATGTGAATCCCTTCAGCCGTCACCAAATATGGGTGGAAATAGAGTGTTATTACACCCATGCTGCAGGCAGATCCATTACTGTTCATCACCTCTCACACCCTCCCACACACAACCTCAGACGCCCCTAAAAAGCATCACGTGCCCAGATACACCAACTAAACAAATATGGGAATCACCAAGAGAGCTTATTCGTAACTACACATCTTTCTTTTTTTTTTAGCATAAGTGCGAACTCTGCAGCTCTTGGGTATAAATATATTAATGTTACACACATGCTCATAGGGTGTTCTGCTTCCTGCTGCTTGCTGGAGTTCTCAAAGGAGGACTGTTACAAATTGAGAATGTGTCTGTGTGTACGTAAGGAAGGTTTGTTGAGAAAATGCTGCGGCTGTGTGTCTAAAACGAGGAAATACAGACATCTGCTCATAGGCAGTGACAGCAGGAACAGCTGGACAGGAAGTCATACTGCTAAGCCCTCCCATCCCCCTCCCATCCCCCCACCCTCAACAACCACCACCACCACATGTTCGAGTAGATTACCATATATCAACAGTTTCCTTTTAAATATCAGCTCTTTTATTATGAAGCAAACCACATCAGTAGCAGCATTAAAAGGTTGTGCACTGAAGCTCCTTTGAAGTTGGTGTTTTTAGCTGTAATTTGACCTATCTGTGAACAATAGTGAATTGTTAAGTTTAATTCAGCACAACATTACTGTGTCAGTTCTCATGGGGATCTATTATAATTCTATTTTAATCTGTCTTGATTTGACTCAATTTACCTACAGTAAATATGTTTTGTGTAACTCTAATGCACACTTCTTTTTTTTTGACCTTGATCTAGTAGGAGAAAAACTGGGTTATTAAGTGTCACATTTTAATACACAGCTTCAGTTTATCAAACAAAAGCCCGCACAGGATTAAAAAAAAAGAAGAAAAAAAAAAGAAGAAGTCATCCATTCTGAAATTCTGTGGGGAGACAAAAGTATTTCCTGTTGCCTCTCCTCCCTTCCTGTCCTGTGGCATTCCTGAGGCTCGGGGGCCATAGTCGGTGACACAGAGGAGGGAGGATCAGCAGATTCTTCCCAGTTTAGGCCCCTCTGGTGTCAACACACACCATGCTCTAAAATCAGCCGACAATATCTTTAACCACATGGTATTTCCTTTGTTACAGAGCAGTATTTAAAATGATCCAAGGCGAAGAAACTGATAGCAGAGTGTCAGATAGTTTCATTTTGGAGAATGAACAAGCCCTGTCTTTCAGTAATGATACCCCCACCTCCTCCCTGCGACCCCCCCAAAGATATAGCTATTAATTAGAGAACAAGCTCTTCAGTCAGACCCCCAGCTGAGAAGAATGTGTTGGTTGGCAAAAACACTGCCTCCCTCTTTTTTTTTTCTTTTTTTTTTTTACACCTACTCCAGGAAAATAACGGATTTTCTGAGGCAACAATGCAAACCAGCCACTGGCTCGGACAGCAACTGCGTGTGACTGACCGTTACTGTAGCAAGGCTAAAAAAAAGGGCAAACTCATGATGCATGTCCTCGATATGCCCCAGACAGTCGGCATAGATTATCATCTATTTAAGTCTGAAACAAAAGCGGGCCAATTACGGTAAGAGGTTCATAAGAGCGGTGATGGATGAATCCACAAGGGCATGGACGGTAATAACTCCAGACTGAGTCAGGGGAGAGCTGGAAAGTAGAGATAGAGGAGAAGGCGGGGGTGGGGGGGGGTGGGGGGGGGGGGGGGGGGGTCAGGTGGATATCATGAGACTGAGGCATGCTCCACTTCAGCTCTTGGAACTTTTTCACCCACACGTTAGCTGCCACAGCCATGTGAGTAGTGTGAAAAACAAACCATGGCACTTTCTATTTCTACCTCCCTACCAATCCCCTCTCTCTTCTCTCGCTCCTTCAGAATTGACTTGCCATTATGAAAGCCTAAAGAAAAACAACCATAAGCAGCTGACAGAGGAGGGCACAGAGAGTTGCCAAGGACAGGAAAGGACAAAACATCAGCATTTATCGTATCAACAAAAGACTCCATAATCCTCAAAAACGTGTCTGTGCCCCGCAGCAAACCATCTGCCGTTGACAGCAGGTGTGCATCTGGGAAATAAAGTCAGGTTTGCAGCTCTCTACAGTGTTCATTTTTTGGATCAATACCTTTTAAAAAGGTCACAGCAGCCCTGCAGAAACCAGGGATCCAATTGGAAAATGCTTAGCCAGGTTTACACACTCCCTTCCCAACATTTTTACTGCACACAATGAAACCCTCCGAGAGAGAGATGCATACAGAGGAAAAGAGCACAGGACTTTAGAGGATCCCATGCTCAGACATGGGGTGGCAACTTGCTGCCCGAGTGTCATGGTTACCCAGGCTGGAAGCTTCACACATGATTTGCTTTTCCCACCAGCGGGAGAGAGCCTGTGCTCAACCTCTGATTTGTTTTTCACATGATTTAGACCTCTGGGTTTTGCTCTGTGTCTTTCTCTCAACACAAAGAGATTTTACACTGTTGTCTTCCTCTGATTGGCCTTACGCAATCTTAAGGGCAACAGGAAATACCATACATTTGCCAGTTCCTTTGGGTATCCCCCGTCTGCTATTGGGAACCATCCCTTGCTTTGTGCAGAAGATAATGAGTCATCTTGTGCACTTGGCTAGCTCTGTTAAAACCACAAAGCACTGCTTTGCCAAAACAGAGAAATGATTAGGCAGTTATCTCTGTTTTGGGACAATTCTGTGGGTAATTGCGGGCAGAATAAGGCTGAGAGAAAGGGATGTGGGTTAAAGTTCAACTTGTAATTAAAGTGCCTGTTGTGGCTTCGCTGCTATTTTCACCTCTGAACTGAGCTTCTCCCCATGCTCTGTTTATTTCCTAAGCATTCACATGCTAGCATACTTACAATATTACATACGCTGCTGCTGCTGCTGGCCCTCTTTGATTTTCTAATGAGGTTCTTGCAGACTTCTCCTCAGCTAATTAAAGTCAAACAAAACTCCTATTTCAGGAGCCATGGAATGCAAGGAAGGCATTAATATCATATAATTGATCTGTTTTGATCAGTTATATCTCTCTCTTTCATTTATTATACATCATTTTATTTGTTAATGCACACACACACATGGAAAAAAAAACCAAAAAAACACCCCACTCCAGACACAATAGGTGATAGGACAGCAACCTCTCGTCTGGCAGCAAGGTCAGCTCAAATCTCTGGAGTGTCATCCATCGACCGGCCGTGCAAAAATTGAGATGACGGAGGAGTTTGTTGCAATACTCATTACCCAGTAAATCCCCCTGTGTCAGCGCCGCCAAACAGCTTGGAGCTGAGGACACTGAGCTCTTCACTGCACTGTGACAACATTGCAATACTTGGAAACAACGACCGCAAAATGACGACAGTCAGGATGGAAAGCTGTACATATCCTAAACATATGCCAAGTCAATACATAAACATTTGGTAGCGTACGTCGAGGTGCTAAAGCTGATTTGCATCCTTGCATATCCACACAGACCAATTGATCAATGAGTGATTTGACAAAAAACTACATTTCATTCAAAGCAATAATTCATGCTATGCTAAGCTAAACTAACCAGCTGATGACTGTGGCTTTATATTTCATCGACAAATATGAGAGTGGTATTGATTGTCTCATCTAAAATGTGGAGCTAGTCCTTTAGGTAATTCTTTTTAACGTGAAATGTGACACAAGTTCTGGTTCCAGCTTTTACATATGAGAATTGCTGCTTTTCTCTCTTTTTTAGTATCTGACATTTGGTCGGGCAAAACAAGTAACATTTAATGTCAACTCAGGCTGTGGGAACCTATTTTACTTTTTTTTTTTTTTACATTTTACAGATCAATCGATTCATTTAGATAAATAATTTGTACATAAATCAATAAAAATTGAATGCAGGCCTAATCCAAATGATGGTTACTAATTTCATGGTTTTTCTTTAAGGTAGTGCTGAGATCTTTCTTCATTATTTTTTCAATTACTCCAGTGTAGACTTCAAAAGCACGATTTTTACACAAAACACAAGTTTTAATTTGTGACAACAAATAACACATATTCCATGAGAAAACTTTGCAGTTGAATAGCTGGACCAGCAATCCACATGCACAGCATTTAAAAATATTCAAACAATACGGAAACTGTGGAGTTATCTTGGTCTGATCAGATCATGCCTTGAAACAAGGGAGATAACCTTTTTCATTTCCTCCCCCTCGAGTGTCACTGAAAACTCAGGTTTATACTTGGCAAAAGAGTCATTACATTGTACTCGACCATAAAGGGAGAACCAATTTTGACGTTGGATGCGACTCTAAAGGCTCATAAATATTCAAATTTCCATCAGCAGCACCAGCAGCATTTGTGTGTTTACAAAACAGCTCGCTCCGCCTGTGGGTGTTGGCATGCTCCACTGGAACGTGAAATGTGATCGCCAGTACATCACCCACACTGCTCGTGACACTCTTCTTTTTTTCTTTTTTTTTATTGTCTCCATTATTCATTGTCTAAACTGACAGATTAATGAGAATTGTAACTTTACACATGAGGCTTTGGTTTCTTTGGAGATGAATAACGCTTCAGTAAACCTGGTTTTATCCCATTACGGAGGCAGGAGAGGAGAACCGCTGGAGTTAAACCGTCCAATTTGTGCAGGAGCGCCTAGTTTTTCTGGGTTATTTTGGGGTGAGAGTACAGACAGATTTTGAGTTGAAAAACATTTTGATCTATTCACTTGACCTTGACTGGACAGTTTTATGAACCTCATAGGCTGTTTATTCTTGTTGAGCCCATCGATTTGTATTGAACAGCTTTGATCCAACATGAAATGGTAGGACTGGATGACCTTGCTGGCTCAGAGTGAGGTGAGGATAAGTGTATGGATGCAGATTGTGTTTGCTCTCCTGTCACCTGCCCTCCCACCTCCTCTCCTCCTGCTCTTGTGGTTTATCGGCATCTCTGCACACCTTCTTGAAGCTCAGAGTGTATCATTTTACAATCAGTCGCTTCTGCATGCAGAGCAAAGGGACATCAAAGCATAGGGATGGCAGGCTTTTCTCTCACAGTAAACCAGACATCAGTAGCTCAGTCAAAACCTTGCTTTCATTCTTTTAAACAAGATACTCCTCTGATTTTGACCTTGAAACCTATTTCAGTCTTCACAATTGCCAAAACATGGGGCACAATGACTCGCTCAAAAAGACACAATGCAACTAAAAAGGGGATGTCTGCCTCTTCTGAGGATGTCTGCAATGAGCCCATCTGGCCCTCAGCGGAGGAGGAAGTGACAGAATCGAGCCGGACGGAGCAGCATGACTGCTGTGTTGCTATAAATACAGAGAGCCTTCATTTCAGCTCTCAGTTCAGGGCTGCCCAATCTAATAAAGCTCCTCTCATGTTTGCTGCTTGGCCCCGTTTAAAAGGCCACTGATGACGTGAAAAAGCAAAGGAGAGAATAGAAAAAGGGGTCGCTGAGTCATCATCCACACTTGCAGAGGGTGGTGTGTTTGGAGTGCATTAAACCTGGGTAGAGAGGCTTTCCAGTAAAGACAGGATGTCTGGCATTTGGGTGTCTAATAGCTCCAAGGAAGCCTTGCATAGAACATCAGCTGCGGTGGCGTGTTTGTGGCTTCAAAAAATCCATGTAAGCAGTGTGAAAGCCAATAAATATAGTCAGTTTTGCTGAGATAAATAGATGTGTATACTGTAACTGTCCATTCCTGGGTGGCTTCGTTCGATTGGTACTCAGGAAATGAAAGTAGTATCTGTGGCATTTAAAATATGTAGTCAGTGGACAAAGAGGCAATGCAATGCTTCACCCCGCAGTTAATGATTAGACATTGAGGTAAAACATTCACATTTCAAACTGCTCTATCGGCTTTAAATCAGCGTTGGATTGCTATGTACAGGGACAAGAGCACCACTTATTTTGGCAAAACAAGGCTGAGGCTGATTGGTTCAGATAGAAATCTCCGATAGAGACCGTGGGAACCAGCAGATTCCCAGGTGGCCTGTTGCTACTCATGTGACAAACAGAGCCCATGGGAGAGGCTCATTTCCTGTGACAGGGGCGGCACGCTGCCTCAAGTCTTAAAAGTCATATCCACTGACCCCTTAAGACCTCAAGACCACACAACCACCATCCCAACAGGCAACTCCGGTGCAGCTGAAAATAGACCGGGTGATGTGAGCCAAAGAGGACTACTGTATAAGGAGTAATGAATGGGATGTGTGGGAACAACATCTGCAGCGGGGCTTCATGCTCGATGCAATGTGGTGGTGATTGTTCTGAACTTTCCAGAGAAATGAAGTCATTTGGTTTTGGATTTTCATGAAATGATGCATTTAGCTTTTTCTCCATTGTTGTGGTTTTGTGTGCTTGCTGTGCATCAAAGCTTTTTTTTGTTTCGAAGCCTGATGTAACAGAATAACACAATCCTGATGTGAAAAGGGCTTTTTTAGACAGGAGTGACTGGCTACCTCTTTGTAAAAGACCTCAACAGCTCAGCGAGTGTTAAGTCACTTCCTGTGCCAGACGCTGTGGGGATGACATCACTGTCTGGTTTGAGACTATAGCTTCTCTGTGGTAGAGCCAAGTATGGGTAAATCACAGAGTCTGTGTGGGTAACTAGGGAAAGACTAGAGGCAAGCCAAACATGTAGTCATACTAATACCGTGGAGAAAGGGAGGGGGAGCAGCAAGGGAGAGCTACAGTTGGTTAGATACTGTAACTAAGAGATTTGTATTTGTTTTGAACCATTAACTGACTCCTAAATCTGAGCTCCAAATCTAGGAAAAAGCATGGCGTAACAAAAGGGGAAAGTTTACTGTTCACAAAAAGTGGGAATGTTGTGATTTTTCCTTTGATGAAATCCCAACCTATCCCTGTAATTTAGTCAACATTGCTAGACAAGCTGAGTGTAATAACATCTAATAGAGAATTAAACATGTCAGTAAAGAAGAAAGTAGTGGAATATCAAAAGCGAGATGCCCAGTGCCTCACGTAGTCTCCGCTTTCATCCAGGAGACATTGTGTAAAGCCAGCCACTAAATGAAAGCTTGTCAGTTTTGGCAAAAAGATATTGTAGCAGTTTACGTGATTGGCGTACATGGGGCCAGGTTTCAGGTTTGTTCTCCGTGTACCCATGTAAATGAGAGAGGCCGCAGTCTGGGAAAGGGCACGCTGCAAGCAGAGCACAGCACAGCTCAGCAGGCAGATGGAGGATCTCAGATGTCCCATAATGTCGGAGAAAACAATAATCTGTTTGATGAGAAGCTCCCTCAGGAACACCTTTTGAAGTGGAAAGAAGAGGAGCTGACACAAAAGAAAATTTCCACTAAGTCATAATAAAAGCAGTTCTCATTGACTGTTGTCATATTTGCATCAGGAACTTAAAAAAAGAAGACGCAATGTGTGATAGCAAAGAAAAACTTAATATGGGAAGGAAAGCAGCTTTCCCACAGACTTGAGGACTGAAATTGTGAAATGCGTGACAACACTTCTCTATCCTGCATGGAGCATGAGGTCATTTTGAAACAAGGGAAGGGGAAGTCATTATTATTCTTACACAATTCAACTTCCGACGGTGATATGTAAGCATATATCCCAATGCGTCTTTTTGTCAACTCCGTTACAGGCAACCTCAGAATGAAACCCAGACACTCTTTGGCAAGAAAACTGTTCCTCCTTCCTCCTTCCCCAAGGAGCTGGGAATACTGGGGAAAAGTTCAGTGACCCCTCTCAAGCAACCAGCTGATTTTCATCCAGGCTGGGGGAGAGGAATGAGAGGAATGCATTGATGTGTGGAAACAAACAACTGCACTGTTCACTCGAGAGGCCTTATATGAGACAGAATGAACCTTAAGATAACCAGCAAGGAACACAGCTTCACAACACGCTTGCATTATGTAATAAAATCACACAATCCAAACACTTTTCAGTGATGGATGAATGTAATTAAAGCCCAATCAACTATATAAGCATTATTTCTTTTCCCTTGCTGGTCCTTGTTTCCTTTATGCCTGAGTTCAATGTGACTCTGAGAGACCTTGGAAAGAGCTATGTTGAGCAGCATGTTGTAAAAGACTGATTGTTTGAACTATCTGAAGCAGGTTGGCTCACATCTGAGCTGCGTGACCTTCCCTGTCTGTGTGCAGAGACCAAAGGGAAACAAGCACAGCCCACCTGATGAATGATAATAAGTTGCCTATTGTGACAGTGAAGGTCTGGTGTGAAAATGTGTGGAAAGCTAATAAGGCACATGCCAGTTTTATAATAGAGGTTTTTTTTTCATCATTTACTCCCTGGAATAATCCATGGAAAATGTCATTAGTGAGTTGAGTAGTCTTGATGCTGGTGTGTGCTGATTAGAATATTCTGCCTCAAACTGAGACTTTATATCATACAGATATGTATAAGATATGTAAATATGTATATAGTGTCTATGTTGAGCTGTGATTGTTGAAAATTTTCTTCTAGATTTTTTATTTATGCTATGTAATGGCCATGTGGTTGTTGCACGAGTACATTCCTCTGCTTTCTAGTCAGCAGATGTATCAGCTGAGTATCAGATGATTGTTGAGTCAGATGACTTTAACAAGCAACTTCATCCAAGTTTTCTCTATAAACATTTATGAAGTGAGCTAATCTATGTCTCCCATTTTCTTTTTAACAGCATGAACTCCAATTAAATCAAAAACATTTGCTGTACTAACTCCATTTCTCTTTGCTCTTTCAACCCTGCTGGTGGCCTGTTCATACTTTTTCCATACTTTCTCAAGCAATTACCCAGAAATCTCCATTTGGCTGTAGCTGACGTGGCAATCAGAAGTACTGGACTGCCTGTTTATAGCGTTATAAATCTCCTCTCGTTGCCACTCAATCTCTTCCTCCTCCTCCTCTTCCTCCTCCTCAACCCTGTTAGCCTCACCTTCTGATCAAAGACACCTTGTGAAGTCCAACCATTTCAACCAGGAATCCAGGAGGAACACTGTGTACTCCCATGAGTGCAGGAATGTGGACTCACATTAATTCAAATCAAGAAACAGCCAATGTCAAGAGGTCTGAGTGCCTGTCCTGATAGATAGGGTGGTATCAGAAAATTAGCTTGCAAAGTCAGCTGATTGTGTGCACTTGGTGACAAATGAAGTTCTTTTCACAGTGATATACTGAAAGTCTGTTGATTAAGAAGAGAGAAAATAGATCGTTTTTAGGCTTTTTCTCCTTTTTTTCTTTTTCTAACCACCAAATGCCATAAAATGTGAAAGATAAATGAAGCACTTTATAGGTCAATTTTCAGAGTTGATTAAACTGGTTAGATTTGCAGACATTGTCCTCGTCTAGACATGTCACAGAGTTAACAGTCCTCTATAAAGCAAAATGGCGCCTGACATAACTGAATCCAGGCATCATAAACATTTGCTCTGACATAAGTCAAAAGATGACTGCATCGTTACAACATACAAAACCTTAAATCATTACTCTATTGTCAAAAAAATACCAAAAATACTAAATAAAATACCTAAGAAGAAAAGGAATCACTGTCAATTCTCCTATTTTCAACTCCCCCTGTTTTCTTTGAAGTATCTGTCATTATTTGAAGTTGTAATGACAGCTCAACAACCAATTAAAGGCAGCACCGTCAGAGTCGACCCAGTGAAATTGATGTAATATAACACCACAGCAATATTGGGTATGCCCCTGCTGGCATGATATTCCTGTCTGAAGTAGCATGCAATGGCAATCGTCTGAAAACAGCAGGGGTTATCCTTGACAGTGACAAAATGTCTGTTCAGTGCCGAATTTGGTTGTACCTATGGGAGGACGGGAAGGGTTTAGCATGCTGAGGAGTTTCATGTAAGTAGAGTTTAGCTGATCGCTGCCCTGAAACACTGCAAAGCAGCAGCAGAAGCAGCAGCAACATTCCCTTGGCAATGCTTTTATCTTCCGAACATCAGGGGTGTATCATTTTCTCTGCACCTCAAACTTAATCAGTCACCATCAAAGGTGACTGCCAACAGGGCAGTGCTGTGTGAGCTATGCCAAGAGGGAGAGCCCCCTGGTTGCCACGCACCAGCCAAGAGCCAATAGCATAAAAATGCTAAAACATGGGTCCTCTCAAAGGTCTTACCACAGAGACACTTTAATCTTTGGCATGGATTTCAATACATCATATGCACAATCTGATATACATCTATTTAAAGACACTGTTTTGCTGCCTTAATTGAGCCTTACACAGAGATACCAACACAAACCATCTGAAATGCTCAGTCAATGCAACATAGTCAAGTGATATCTGAGCAATGGCTGACCTCACTTAGTGTCTCAGATTTCCTGAGGGCTATTTGCTCTGCTGCCAAAAATCACATTGCGCAGGGGGTGCAGAGAATTATTTACCCCAGACCTCCATGGGACGAGGCAGAGAAATCTATTTACTAATCTATTTTCTCATATCTATTATCTGGCTGCTGTCAGTTTTTGGGAGGGCATGTACTCAACATTTCAGAGAGGAGCCAATGCTGTTTGTTAATGGCCAGTGCTGTGGCTAGTTGCAGCGGGAAATCCCTGTGGAAATGGTAGTGGTGTGTGCAAGTGTGCGTGTGTGTGCGTGTGTGTGTGTGTGTGTGCAGAGGCTGGATGGCACAGTGAGCAGAAAGCAAGGCACCCCGGGGCCATCTGCTCCCTGCCATGGCTCACATGTCACCCTGTGACAACACAGCATTATTGATTCACACCACCACATCCGCTTTTGTGTGTACACGCTGATGTACCACAGTATATGTGTGTATGCATATGCGTGTAAGTATGTACACAGCCATTTTGTGGACAGCAAATAATTGATTTGCACCAGTACATCCGCTTCTGTGTTTGCCTTCCTGTGTGTGAATATAAACTATATAAACCTTTAAGGGCCAGTTCACCCAAAGACATATTATCCGACTTGCTGTGTTGGCTTTCTGTAAGGTTTTATTTTTATATCAACAAACAGCCAAAAAGTTTGGATAAACCCACTACAGCGACCAACTGGTGAACACTGAGGTACATTTAGCAGCTAAAGAGACAGACAGTTTGTCAGGAGCTGATAGAAATCTGACCCCAAACTAATGCTAATGTATGTCTGTAATTGCTGGATGTGCAAAAAGGCAACTGTTTGCTAACATGGTCGCACAATCAGGGGATAATATGTCAGTGCTGTCTTTACTGTTTGTTCTGTTGCCCCCAAGTGGCCAAAAAATAAGTTATTACTGCATTGAGATCTCTGCTGCTGGGTTTTCTGTCACAGCTGCAACATAACAGAGGTGAATTAATTTTTGTTTGTGTTCATCATAAACAAGAAAAAAATTTCAAATTAAAAGCCCCTCAACAGCAATATTTTTGGTACTCTGGAAAGACCATAAACCTTGCTGCCAATCTTTTTTTATTGGGAATATTTCTAGTTCTCAAGGAAAATCTTGCACTGCTTGGGGTGAGCTCTTTTTCTCCGTGATTTAGGTGAACTGATGTTTTAATGGCTATTTGGGTTACACTATGCATGCAACAGCCTTTGTCTATGTGAACAGGAAAGAAATATAAGAGACACTCCCAGCTGTGTATCCAACAGTGGCCATTGTTGCACTAGGAATTAATTGAGAATATAAAATCTGTTTAAAAAAACCCTTATGGGGGTTTGTCCCAAAAATATCTACAGTAGCAAGACAATGGGAGGAACCATTTAACCTTGCCCTATATTGATATGCTGCACAGCTTGCAAGGGTGTGCCCAATGGCAAAGTCAACTAGTGTCTCAGTGGGCTCCTCATTATCCAGCTCCCACCATGACAGGAAAGGTGGAAAAACTCTTTTATCTGTGCCTCAAATGGTTCATTAGGAGTTTTTTTTCCACACAGTTTGGCAGTGGGTTTCTGATATGAACATGATAATTGCACAGAAGCAAACAGGATTGGGGATTTATGTGTAACATAACAATTAAAGGACCACATGGGAGCAGTAATGGTACCACATCTATATTTAGAGGCTTCTCACATGTCCCTGCATTTTTCAGGGATCTGCAACATTACCTGACACTGAAAGCCAGGTCTCAGGGTATTAGTGTGTTGTTCGTGTGGGTCCGTTGTTGTGTGCCTGGAGGGATTTGGCACGTGTATGTGTGCAAATGAGTGGAAGGGTTAGATGCAAACAGAAGAAGAAGTAAGATTTTTTTTTTTTTAAAGAAGAGGGAAAAAAGAAGATGTTATCTCTCGACTGGAGCGCACACAGCCAGGGTTTTACTTGATGGATATCCATTTAGTGTCTGAGTTTATCTGCTCTATGTATTATTCATCAGTGTGTGTTCTGACTGGGATGGAAGTGCCTTTAAACAGCTCAGGCACGTGTACCTCATGAAACAGGAAAACAGCAGGTTGTGGTGATTACTGATTTAGGCAAAATAATAAAAGGAAACACAATCATATGGGTGAATTCACAAATACACACACACACATACACGTGGTTCCTACACATGTACCTATACATAGAATTGTGAGAAATGTGAAAGACTAAATAAACAAACAAAAACCATGCTCACGTCAGCACGCCAACCGCACACAGTGACTCCTAAATGAACTACGCTCAGCTGACATGATCACCCAACAAAAGAGCAAATTGCCCACACCCTTTACTGGCCACTCAGGAAAGAAACACCCAGCTCGTCTCCATTATTTATTTACAGTCGCAGTTCCCCTACAGACATTCCTCCGGCTCTCCTGAGGAGGCCCAGAAATAAGCACACAGGACAGGACAGGGTGGAGGGTCTCTGGGGAGAGGCGAGGTCCTGGAAACAGGCACAGCTTTCACAAAAGCACCAGAAGTGATGTCCCTGAAACTGTAACAGAAGAGTATTTCTGTGCTAATCTTTGCTGCTGTTAAAGTGATCTGCACACACAGCAAAGGTTGCACATTTCTGGCGTGCTTGTGAAATGCTCGGCATGTATGGAATGGTTAAGATGGTAAACATGACATAAAAACAAGGAGTGTCATGCTAAGCTGTAAAGACAAAAGATGAACTCATCAGTTTAACCATACATTCATATAATGATATTTAAAAAAAAAAATCTTTTATTCAGATGAATTTAGTCTTAGAGAGACAACACTGTCAGTTTCTTAACGTCAACCTTCTATTATTATGACTGACAGTATGTCTCGAACTCGAGGATCAAGATGAGCTTATTGGCAGAAAATACAAAACAGAGATGCAGTTCAGATTTTGAATACAGAGCTAAATTATGTATTGCGCGGCACCAAGCTGCAACTAAAGCTTGTTGTTATTTTATGTAGTGAATATCAGCCTTTCTCTAGCTTTAAGAAAATGTTTTTTGGTGAAAATGCCTATAAAAAGTTTGAATTTTGTATCATTTATTTTTGTAAACAGTGTCATAGAAACCTACTGTAATGAAAGTGAGTGCCACAAAACTTCACATGTAGCAATGTTTGAGTATAAAACATCATGTCCACATCATTCAGTGCCCTAGAATGACTTCTGAACACACATTCATGCAGGTATGGACATGAATAGACAAATGATGTCACTTTCTTCAATGTAAAAGTGAAGATAAAAGTGAAATTATGTCATGTTATGCGGCTGTGGTTCAGATACAAGGAATCTCATGGATCAAAAACTGACTGAAGTAGCCTCCTTATTGTTGCTCAAACTGCAGCTTAAGCTATAAAGGGTTAACTTTCCAAAGTATTCGACACACGTGAGTGTTTGGAACAAAGGTCTTTGTGCTTTGAGCATCTCAGAGGAACAGATAGCAGAGAGACTTGAGATCTCTCCGGGCCTTCTCCTGAAAGAAAGTATTCATGTCAGACTGATTCACAGAGTTACAGCCCTGAGCTGCCTGCGTCTGTAGGAAATGTTTCTGACATTACAGTTGCCGGGCTGACGGGTGTAAACACAGCGGCAGATGGTGAGAAACCGAGGCCTGCGCAGCAAAAGGGGTACAGTGAAGGGGGGAAATCTTGGCTGCTTCAAGCCAGATTGAGCTCTTTTATGGTTTACAGTCTCCATTACAGCGCTAAGAGTCCACATGAAGCCATAACATAAGTTGTTGAAATCTCCAGCCTTAGTTACATGCGCTTTTTGCTCTGTTTTGTAATGATGGGGGGAAGGAAAACCCCCTAAAATTGTGTTTGCATGAGTAATCATTTATTCGTTTGATTGCTGGAAACAAGAATGCAGAGTTTGTCCCACACTCTAATTTGTGAGGCCCGGATGATAATCAACTACAAATCAAGAAAAGAAAAAAAACAGAAACGACTGCACACAGAGTGAGAGGAGGAAAGGATGGATCAGTCATAACTTATACAGCTCGTTATACTGTAAAAGCGCGTGTCCTCAAAGGTGGATCCTTTCATTGTCAATGGAGACATGTTTTTGTTAGGAAAACAGTTCAAAGCCATGGAAAGCGTAGCCTTGAAGATTCCTTGAATTGTGCCACATAGTGTTGGCTTGTGTTAAACAGATAATATGCATCTTGGAGACACAAATTGAACATAAGTGAGATCTCATTGTGAGGTCTTTTTTCTCTCCTGTGAATGTTTGCATGTGCCTCCTTTGTGAGTCAGTTTGTTTGGGTTTTCCCCCCCCCCACTCTGCCGACATGTCACCTATATGGAGATTAATGACTTCCTCGCTGTCCCAGATCCACTCAGCCTCAACGAAGGACGAAAGGGGTGCAGCCAGATGCCCACAATACCATGGCAACATGCAGGTCCCACCCGTCGACTAGCAGATTGTGACCAGGGAATCCCCCACAGGATGGACCCAACCCAAGCCAGAATACATTGTCTTCACACACACACACACACACACACACACACACACACACACACACACACACACACACACACACACACACACACACACACACACACACACACACACACACACACACACACACACACACACACACACACACACACACACAGAAATAGGCTACCTGGATGGCAGCATTCCTCAGACAACATGATACTACTGTTTGAGACTTCAAAAAGGGTCTCCTTCCTTCCCTCTGCTAAAAGACATGAATAACTTGAAACACAAAAAAGAAATGATTTCTCGATGTCATCTGTGAAGCAGTTCTCGCTGTTTTTCTCCAGAGCACATTTTGGCATTTTGCACAGTGCGCCCCCTCCCTCCCGTCAAATGTCTGAGGTCAAGCATATAATTTCAGAAGTCGGACGCCGTCTGCCACTTTGTTCAATCACTTGGTATTTACAGAGAGCACCTGTAAATAAACACAGGTGCACAACGTGTGGGTGAGGCTGAAGCCTAGATGCAATCCTCCCCTGATGAGTGCAATTTCTGTCACCACAAAGGATGAATTTATTCAGGTGGAGGGTGTTCAGAACAATGAAAGGATAGTGTTACAGGGAAGTAATCAGTGCAGAATGGGAGCTGGGTTTTACAAATACAATGACTGCTTTGTTATTTCTACAGGGCAGTTAGTTTTTTTTAACTAGAGTATATTTGACTCACCGGGGACACCTAGACTCAACAACGATTAGTGGGCACTCCTATTTTTGCGCTAAGATTTTATCACAAACAACAGGAAACAGTATGGCTGATAGAAAGCTGTTTCCACACCACTCTCACATGTCAAAATGTCAGTGATAGGTTGATTAGGCCCCAACTTTTGTTTTAAGAGTGGTAGAAAACACAAGAGTCACCTTTTACACACAATAACACAATGGTCACAGCAAGTGACCACAAACACAATCTGTCTAAACACTCATATAATGATGTTTACTCAGTTTCTTCATTGTTAGGAGAATCTGTGCAAACCATCAAGTAAAATAATGTTTCTAAAAAAACAAAAAGCTCATCAGAGAGGTGAGGGACTGACATGATTTCAGTTTCCAACAGCCACCTGGCAGATGGTGGAGGAGACTGGCAAAGTGTATATGACCCAAAACGGATAGAGTCACTCAGCAAAGTCCAATAGAAGCAGATTTGATGTAGAAATGCAGCACAAATACTTTATAATAATCACGAAGACTTCAAAACCAACTGGCTGCCAAATTAGTAGCAGTCATGGTCCAATCCAAACAAGGCTGCAGACACTTCTGAGGAAACAGAGGTCATGTTTTAGTTTTGTTTTTTTTTCTGATATTTTTATTTACCAGAGAGAGTTATTTTAGAAACCAGAGAGCCAAAATTCAGCCCACTCAAGGGAAGTGTCTGATTAGAACTGTCAGATATTTGGGCTGTAAATTCATAATTTAGGAAGAGGTCAGAGCACAATCGACCAACTAAATTTTCATCTGCACCAAAGAAACATCCCAATCTCTTAGGTACAATAGATGCTCTTTAAAAGCATTCTTTACAACCAAACAACCCTCTTTGTTACATGCTGAATGATACAGTGACATTAATTATATTAGCCAACAAGTCAATACACACTGAGAAACTGGATTTCAAAAACGCAATCAAGAACACAGACAAAGCTCTGTGTCTGCAGTGTAGATGTCTGGTAATCACTGAAACACACACCTCAGGAAATTCCCCCACCTGACAGCCGTTCAAATGAATATAAATCAACATCAGTGTCTGTCAGACTCCAATATGTCTCGGTTGAAGCTCCGAAGCATTCAAATTATAAGTGCACATGAGCCAGTGATAGCATATTCTGTTTTAAATTGTTTTAGAGCCAAAATAATCTGGTTGAGTGGACATCCACCAAACTGACCCAAACTAGGAGCACACGCTTTTGAATAATCCTGAATAATCCATTGGATTAAAAGACTATGCTCTTTCTCTCTCCAGTGAATGCAGAGCAGCAGAGATACAGCCATCTCCGCCCAGCTGGAAAACACACTCTTTGATGACCTACATTATTGTACAGTGGGCACACAGTAGGCTCCAGAGACCTAAAGCAGGAATCTCAGCAGCACAACCTACGCCAGCTTCAAGGCACAGGTTTAAAAAGCAGACAAAAGAGTTCCAACATAGATGCACAAGAGGACTGCGTGTTAAACACAGCGGCTGCAGATTAGCACTCTGTGTTCCTGGAGGGCCCTCCCTCTGTTGCCTGCCTTTGATATGTGGCACAACCTGTCACCTCCAGGGGCAAAGCAGACTCAAGGGGAATGTTAAACGGTCCTTCCCTTTGAGATGAAATGTTCGATATGAATCATTGATGACCACCCCCCTTCCAAATTCTTACACCTTCAGGCTAAGATAACCGAGCAGCAGCACAAATGTTATTCTCTCATTAACGGCACCCCTGCTAATTAGAGGCTAATTCATGGCAGATTGGTTTAATGGCTGTTGTTGCTGCACTCTTCGCTGGGAACAGCAGCTGCAGAAAAGAAGAATTGTTGCAAACGATTATATGATATTGCATGTTTATTTCAGTTTTATTTCCTTCTGAATGTGTGCACCTGTGTATGCAGGTAAATGTGGTGTGTAGATGCCTCTCCTCATTAGTACTTGGAGCTTATGTGTCATTTAAATGTGCAGAAAATGGCACTGATAGGTGAACCCTGTCCAGCCATGCCTAGAGGCCTTGACACATTAATTCAATAGTTTTCTGTCCGCTGACATGTGCCTGGCCTTCTCCTTCCAGCTAGAACCATGACCTACTGCATCACATCACACTAACACTAGAGCACTTTACTGCATACAGCTTCAGAAACAGGTAACTGCTAAAACTGCCATTCAGTGATTTCTAATTGGATGCATTAAACACTGTTTTTGTGAGTTTTATTTCCCACCTTATTACATCGATCTGTCAGCTCTACCTCAAGACAGCTGCGTGGCTACCGATGTCTTTCCAGTTGACAGGGCGGGATTTATATTAGAGCGTCGGGAGGTGTGACAGAGCAGGCAGTCTGATTGGTCAGATAAGTCTGACAGTCAACATGAACATCAAATCATAGCAGCGCACTACTGAGGCCGTCCATCTGGAAGGTTTGCCCTGTTGTGCGTAATGGGCACATAGAGAGCGCTGTGGGTTGTCGTTAGTGATCAACTGAAATTATGGTTTCGATTTCACATGCCATGATCAGAATGCACCTTTTGATCTCAAGCAGACATTTATACCCCAGATGAATTCACTGGTTAAAAACCTCCTTAACCACAGCAGCAAAGGAGGACTTTTGCGCCCCCGTGGCACACTACTGCAAACCGCTCAACTACACGGCATCACACCTACCCATCCCCCGTTGTCTTGTATCCAGCTGTAAAGAGATCCATTTAAATACTCCGTCATCCAGTCCGCGATGTTGTCCACCTGCGATGTCATCTCCTCCTTGGCCGCGCACTCCACGCACACCGTGCTCCCGAACTCGAAGAAAGCGATAATCCGGCCCCAGTTCACCCCGTCCCGGAACAGTTCGTCTATGACCTCGGCGAATCTCCTCTGCGCCGTGTTGGAGGTGAGATACAGCTGCCGCGACATCTCCGTGAAGTCCGGCTGGTATAACCTTTCAAGTTCATCTCCAGCCTCACGCAGAACTCTGTGGATCGCGGCGTGCGGGTCGGACTGGGGCAGCCGCTTGCAGAGGTGGGGGATGCTCTCGTTTTCGGGCCCGGTGCTGGCTTCACGGCACCGGCGCACCAAAGTGGGGGCAACTACTGACCCATTATTAGCAGCGTCTTCATCTCGGACATCATCAAATCTCCACACGTAGCCGCTTTTTGTAAGTTTATGGCAGATATACTTTTCCACAATATTGCGATTATACTCGTTCGCCATTACGGCTTAATTTGGCACTTTCTATGTACAGAGGGTGTCCTAAATAAAATGCATCGTGACCAAATGTGTGCACTGTACACTGCTCTGCACAGGCTTTTTCAAAAGTCGATTATATTCGAATATAACCGATGCAGCGCGTAATCCCACACATGGAGCAAATGCTTCGTGAGTTGAAGAAAATCCCCGGAACAAAACTCCGCATGAAAAAACAAAACCCAAAACGTCTTAAAAGTCAAACAATACTGAGTCCATGTCAGCAGCAGTCTTCATTTGCCGAATCCTTGGAGGGACACTGGCGACCTTCTCTTTGCATAGAATCCAATATGCGGAAGAGGTTGGAGTAGTGCTGATCTATTCCTGTGCACATCACCCAGACGGGGAAGTGTTGCGACTAAAAAACATGAATGAGAGCCAAAGTTGTACGCGCTTAAAGGGGCATTAAACGCCGCCAACTGTTCTAGCACCGTTTACGCACAGCCTGGTGCGGGACTGTGAGCCAGACAAGGTCGGACTGAGTCCTCATCAGTCCACGATTGCTCCTCATATCCTCTTCAGCTCCCTGCCCACCTAGTGGCTCTCGACAGCGAAATGTTCTTGACGTCATACGCTGCGCTCGGAGACTCCAAGTGCACATGAAGAACTGCAGTAAAAACCACTAATAGCTCATATCGTCATAATTGCTTACAATCCATCAATTTTATGACTGAATACGAGATAAAGTGTACACAAATTACAAATATAGGGTTCTCATTCATTTAGCTTCTTATTTAGACAAAAAAAGAAGCTCTAAGATCCTGTTTAATTCATGAATGCAGGAACGTCCCATTCTGAGGGGCTGCTTTGATGTGGTCCAGCCACCCCCTTGTGGATGGGGCTCAAAACCTGCAGTGCAAAAATTAATTCAGGTTCCCTCTTCTCTCCGATTCCCTCTCTAGCCTCTTCGAACCTTGCATGCCTTCATCCTATGTTCTGACAGTACACATAAAACAGAGAAATAATCATCTTCTGTGTATCTGAGAAACCTGCTTTGCTCTGGAAATTCCCCTCATGGAAGATTAAATCTCTACTTCTGAAACAGAATACTTCAAATCCCATAGCCCTCCCCAAAAAACCTCTAACTCACCCATACTGAATTCCTTCTCAGAGAGGGAAATGGCTCTGACAAAGCTTTGACGCCAGGAACAATTTAAAACAAGAGCACACCCACAAATTTAAAAAGGCATCGTCAAATCAAAGACGAGGATTTTGGATTTTTTCTCACAGGCATTTATTTAGTTTATCATGTAAGAAAATAAGACAAAGAAACGTTCCACTTCTCACAATTTCTTTCAATGGCACACAAGGTGAAGGTGTTAAGTTTTTTGGCAGAAAAAAAAAGCAAGAAAAAGATTCAAACAAAACAAGTGCATTATGACTTCCATGTTCAATACTTATATTTTCATATGAAGTATATGATGATGACACTATTAAATGGGGGAAAGTAGCGTGACTTACAGAACTCAAATCCTGACTGTATATTCAAACATATTGTAAGCATAGGCTTCATTTGCATAGCTTAAAGGTGTTAAAACAAAACTGCTTTTTTTATGGGCTACATGTTCTATCAACTATGTGCTGCTACCTCAAGATAAAAGAGAACTTCTGAAAGCAATAAATGTACAATTATGAAAAGCTCTTAAGTGCAGGACAGTGTGCCTTCAACCAATATCAAATGAGAACATCATCAAACAGGAGTCATCCATTCTCACTTTCATATCTTAGGTTTCAGTAAGGCGTCTTTTTGTCATACAAAGACTGGAATTGATAAAAAACACAAAAAAACATAACAGTTGGCATTGTACACTGAAAAGTCATATTGAATGAAATGGTAAACCACATGTGGGTTTAAGCCACATTGATCTGTGGACGGGTCCATTCTTGTAGCATTAGCTTTATCAGTAGTCACGTCTTAAGGCTTAGAATGGGTCCCCACACCGCTCCACAGCTTTAACAAACTAACTCTAAGATCAACAAAGCAGCAACATCAAAATTAATCCCAAATAAATGCATCTAAGGAAATTGTCTTAACACATTTTGGCATTCGAATATTAGTGTATTCAAAAAAATAATATTCCTATGTTCTGATTTGTATGCTTTGTATTAAAGTACATTCTCCCTATTTGTGATGGACCAAAGGAAGACTTGCGTCGACTTGAGTCGACATTGTACTTTCTCTCCCTCTATTTGTAAAACAAGAAGAAGGTCATATGGTTAATACTATCTTTTTATTTTTTCAAGGCTTGACAGAAATCAGGAGGGAATCGATCGTGTCATTTAGGGAATGACAAAGTCCCAACTGTGAGTGACAAGGTGACAGCAGGTCAAAATCAGAGGGACAATGATCACTCTTCCATGCAAGCCCCTCTACTATTTTGGCCTTTATGTAAAACAAATCTCTAGCGCCCTCACTAGACCTACAGGGAAATGACTTGAACCAGCGAGTCTTGCCCTGACCTGACACAGATCACCCCGGCTGATTATGGATCCCACTTGGACCTTCACTGGGGTGGCTGAGCATGTGCACTGACACATAAAACTGCATGTAAAAATGATACACATCCTTTCAACACATTTAAAGAAAGAATGGACGAAAAAGTGTATTAAACTTGGTCAAATTCACAAGTGAAACATCAAATCACCTGTGCTGGTGTTTTTTTTCTTCTTCCTCTATCCATCTGTTAACTTCATGGCTTCTACCCATAGTACCTGCTTTCCTTTCTTAAATAAACTGGGATAATGAGAAAATAATATGATGAGTTTATTCCCGAGACAATAAAAATCGAGTGGCTTTTCTCTCCTCAGGGGTTGGCTCAGTCACAGCAAACAAATACACAAACACACACACAGTTCACTCGTAAGTCCTCACCCCAACACTGTCTGCAATTTTTGGATATTTTCTGGAAATTATGTTTTTGCCCGAGTTAAATTTTAAAATCAATTAAAAACATCACACACTCTCTCTCTCTCTCTCTCTTATAACTCTGAAGAGAACTGTTCAAGCTTAGTTCACGCATAGAGCACAAAAACAAAACATCCCGCAGCATAAACAAAACACTGAGGGTCACAACCGGTTTCAAACACAGAAGTTATTCAGTCAAAAAGGAGGGTGCTTTGCCTGCAAAGACTTGTGGTACAAGGTGGTGGAGATGTAGGGGCTTATTTGGAGAAAACAGTCAATATCTTAAACAGGTGGACTTAGTTTTCGTGATACATGCAGCAGAATGATAAAAAGTGAGAGCTGTCATTCTGGTTTTCACTATTGCCCCTGGTGGGAGAGAATTTCAAGCCATATTTGGCATAACCGGTCAGACAGGCTATCTACTGCTTTCCCTCTCTGTGAGGGTAAAAAAACAACAACACTGTGCGAGTGGAGGCAGAGAGGCCTGCGATCTGTTCTGTCAGTCGCTTAACTACTTTAAAACAAGCCTGCGGGATATTTATTCTGCCCTCATTCCCCTAAAGTAAGGCTGCTCCCACAAAAAGAAGCATGGACACATTAAACTGAAAAGTCACTGGAATGCTCTGAGAGGATAGAAAAATGAAAATGGCTGTGAACGTCTATGGAGGAGTTGCGTCACTAGACAAGCAAAGAGTAATCATCTGCCACTTTATTTTCATCCCACCTGTTAAAATCAGAAACACACACTCAAAGCTTGGTCTTTTCCCCACCTACGGTTGTGCACAGGCTGGAGGAGGGGATGGAATGGAGGTTGTGAAGGAGGAAGAGGAAGAGGAGGAGGGGCATTGGGCTGTGAAGCAGGTAAGGCTGTTTGTTACTCCCTCTTGTCAGCTGCTTTCGACTGCTCCCTCTGAATCATGCAGCGGCGTACAATGCTGTCAAAACTGCCCAGGTAGAATAGGGCAATGGTCCGAAATAATCCCATAGTAACAATCTGTACAGGAGAAGGAGGTTAGAATTAAAATATATCAACCACACTCTGGACGAGCACTGCTTTTGTGAATGTTAGTCCCATTTATTATAAATGCATCATCTCATTTTCAGTGGGATCAACATAATGGACATAGCTGTACCTGCTGAAGACCTTCTGTGATGGAGGTGACAGGTGACATTCCACAGGTGAGGGCTGACAGCATGTAACCATCAGGACCCACAGAGCTGTTAAAGTTCCCTTGCTGTGTGATCAAACAGAGAAACATACAAAATAATTCACTAAGTGCTCACTAAACTGGACAGGAAGAGTGTTGGCTCAGTGACAGACAAACAGAGTGTCTTACCACTGCATCCCGAACTATGATTTTGGCCACTTGGTCTGGTTGACAAACTCCAGAGGTTTCAGAGATTAATTTGGTTTCTAGAGGCTGTGATAGAATATGGATAGATGAAGAAATGACAATTATTTTAAATAGGTGCAAAAATAGATGGAACAAATATCTCTAGAAAAGAGTTATGACTTTGTATGCGATGTATACCTTTGTTTTGTTCTCCTCAGCCAGTCCTGGGGTGTCTGTGTCAGGGGGGTAGGCCACAGTCACATAGATATTGTATGGCTTCATCTACAGAAGGAGAACAGCTACATTAACTCAATATGTTATAAGAATTTTACCATGGCGACTACGTAACATTTTATACACAAAAGGTCTTCAAAATGAGATAAAATGAAATATGTGCTAGAACATTTTAACTAGGCGCACTGTGAAGTTGACTTGCGCTGAAGCGTTTACTTGGTGTGTGGTGGAAATCTGTGTTCATTAGGGTGTTGAAGCGAAAGAGGCCAAAGACTCACCTCCATCTGCAGCGACTCTGCTAAGCCACGCAGAGCAAACTTGGATGGGGAGTAGGCGGTGTATCCAAAGAGGCCAATCTGGCCTGCTTGGGAGGAAACGAACATGATTCGGCCCATTCTTCGCTCCTTCATGGTGGTTATGACAGCCCGTGTCGGGTAAACGCTGCCCAGGTAGTTCACTTCCATCATACGCTGTTGGAAATGTGGCCAAGGTTCATAGAAATTATCTCTTCTGACTGACAGCAACCCCCCTTTCTTGGCAAATGTGTATTACATAACGCGCATTTTCAGGCAACTATTCCGTAACATGTTGGTCTTGTGCTTGATTGTTTTTTATAAATCAGACAAAAGTTTTTTAAGTAAGCCTGTCACTCACATTGGTCTGACTGATTGGAAAAAGCTGTTACATTATCTTGTTATGAGGCTGTATTTTCCATATATAAATAAAACAAAATGATTTTCAGGAAAGTTTAAATATAAAGCTTTACTCAAGAAATGTTTAAAATAGAGTAGAATAAATCTATAAAATAACCTCCTGTTAATAGGTTAGTTGTAGATTGGAGCGGTGAAAATATTTCAACAGCCTATAGACTTCTGAGCATGTTTGTGTGTTGGGTTACACTCTGTGGTACCTACTTTAAAACGGTCTACCTCCATTTCCTCAAACTTTCCAGAAAAGGATGTGCCAGCGCAGTTCACAAGCATATCAACAGGACCCAACTTCTCTTGAGCCTGCACAAAAAGGAAAAAGCCAATTCAATACAACAGAAATAAATAATCAAAGACAATCTGAGATGTTCGACTGTTGATGAGGATAATATGACCTGTTTTATTACACTTTCCACCTGGCTATAATCACTGGAAACATCCACTGATATGCAGAGCACCACCTGAGAAAGAAAACTGTATAAGATTTTATATAATCTAATCACATCTGTGTGAGCAACAATACAGTCATACCAGGTGAAGGGTCTCAAACATATGTCTTTTTCAGAAAAATACACGCTTAAGCCACATACCTGCTTGTCATTGATGGCGTATTTCTCCAGCTCTTTCTTTGCTTGAAGCAATTTAGCCTACAGGAAGGAAAAACTGCATGTTTAATCCCCTACGCCAGCTCATGCGTATGCTTATAAACATGTTACTCCTTTAAAATAGCATTAAAATGTAAGAAATCATCAGGACATTGATGCTCATGTGCAGTACATGTATTACCACAGAGTACAGTAAGTTCTCTACTTGAGAGGAGAAATAATCAAGATAATCCTTCATTTGACATGGAGCAGATTAATCTTTAAAATATGCTGCACCAATGTTTGACATTAATTTGTTGGCTAAAATAACAAACAGGTTAGGACTAAGATAGACACAAAAGACTGATTGGTTAAATATGGTTTCTACTGACCTCATCTCGAGCCACCAAAGTAATGAAAGCTCCTTGTCTGTAGCACTCAATTGCGATGCATTTCCCAATCCCACTTGATCCTCCTGTCACCTGAAAATTGAAATGTTGAAAAAGATCATTGATCAGAGGTCAAATATAGAGTGGCTGTTCAGCGCATAGACTGTGGCGGCAAGTAAAATGCGAATGCTATTATATTTAGTTATTTATTTTCAATTTAAGTTATTCATGCATTATGTATTATGAAATGAATAAAAATACACTCAGCGGACTCAGTTCATTTAGTAACTACACAGAGCTAAAACTATCATGCAGTCTAATACCACAGCCCTGTGAGAAATGCTTCATTTAAGGAGATCATAATGGTCACTTTTTGTTAAAAGAGTTTCAAACAGATGTTGATTCATGGTAATTTAGAAGGATGTAAGCTTATCACCACCTCAAGCTTATCACTTATCTCCACAAAGTTAAACATAAAGTTGAATGAACACCTCTAACCCAGTTTCAACAACAACAAAAAGAACATTATACATTCATCAAAGTGTGATTGGTTTACTCAAGGCAGTTGTGTTAGACAGTTTTAGCACATAGGAGCACCCTAACAATCCATAAAGTGAGTTAGTTTAAGTTGCTAAATTAAATGTTATTCAACACATTTATGTGGGTGTGTCACTCATCTGACAGTTGACGACCGTTAAGAATAAGGGCACAGAGAAAATACATTTTACCGTCAAAAAGTTTTAATGTTTATTTACTGTTAAATAAGTGCTTCTAAGACTACGCAACCTAGTCTTACAACGTAAACCCAGCTATCTAAATACCTAAAACTTAGCTATAGTGATAAATTAAGGTTAGCTACCGTTACCGACCTAAGTAGTGAAGTAGCACTCTGGTGCACTTACCACGACGTGGGCCCCGTTCAATTTAAGAGGTTTGGGACTAATAAGAGGCGATATCATGTATAACAACAACACGAAGGCAACAATGAAGGCAGCAACTACAAGAAGCATGATGAATGGCAGGAGAAGCCACCAGGAATTGATGAAAAGCCAATCCGTGATCGTTGAGCTCAGCGCTTCTTCAGAGGACATGGGTGAAATCTGGCAGTCGTTAGCTTGTTTGCTAACTAGCAGGCCAGCTTCTGGGGTCCAATAACGGAGCTACGAGGGAGGCGGCGACCCTGGAATAGGGGGTTGTGAAACGCAGACCTCGGAGGAGGAGTTGTTCCAGGGTTTGGCAGTGAGTCAAAGAGGTGTAAAGGCCAGGTTAAAGTTATGCGGTGGACCTTGGCTCCCCAGGACAAAGCACAGCCTGCATAAACCAAAACAAATCGAACTGTGCACTGTAAACGGACACCTAACGGCCGTACTTGGTACTTGTAGTTCTTAAACCCAGTGTCTCTGTGGAATCCCTAAGCCGTGAAGTACCCATGAACCACAACTCCCACAATGCAATACTTCGCTTCCTCATTCGTCGTATCCGTGTCAGTTAGCTACACCCCCCTTCACACCCAACCGACTATAAGGTATGTATAATGATAACTAGGACAGTGGACACTAGTTCAGCTTTTCATCATGGACCCACATCTCTATTGTAAATCTTTTTCAATTATGAATTTGTTATTTAAAAAAAAAGTAAACAGCTTTTCTTAACGTAGCTATGACTTTTATTTACATTATGGAAACGAAACAGAAGAAAATCGTATGCATGGGTGACCTCTTGATAAAGAAAATGCTCAAGAATAGACTAAGTTATATGTATAGACATATACAGTAAAAAAAAGAAAGAAAAAGAAATGATGTTCCCCATCAAAACTCTAGCCCTAGGAGCAAAAGAGTACAATTGTGTACAATCTTAAAAAGAGAATACATGAAATGTCGCAAGTATAATACATTTCTCAATTGTAGTGACAATGCACTCCATATCTAAGCATCACAACCAATTCAGAGATAACCAATAAAAATAATCTTGCAGCTTTTCTAGAAGGCACATTGTGCACATTGCCACTTATGGCTACATAAAGTTCATGCTTTCAGATGCATGCCTATGTTGTTAAATGTACAAGAAGATGATCCCTCCGCCTGAGCCATCAGTATCCAACTTTAAACACCAGTCTTTAATCTAATTTTCAGTGAGTTCTTAATATATAAGGCTTAATTTGTTTTGCGGTTAACAATGATCAGCAAAGCCTGTGGATAAAAATGAACAATATGTACAGTATGCTGTGAAAAAGAAACCCATGAGCCAAAGTGAGAAAGTATTTGAAAGCTATCGAGTCCTTGAAAATGATAAAATAATGGTCTGGCACCTTTGGTGATCCATCCTAATAGCTGTGTAGAATTCAAATGACAGTAAACACCATACAATAGTCATTTGTTAGGAAACTGAATCGACAATCCAAAATTGCCCCCGGGCCTAATACAGTTCCCATCCTGAGTATCCCTGTCTCAAAACTATAATGTCCATCACCTTGAGACCATGAATACACATATTTTAGCATAATGAATCTAATGAACTCATGCCCAGTTTCACCTCCCCAGCCTATGCAGCCTTACAATAACACATTCCACAAAATACAGTATACATTATAAAATGCTTGTTTTTCCATAATACAAAATAGAGAAGATGTAAGGGGCATTTATTAGTCCAGCGTGATATGCCCTGACTGGAAAATAAGGACACAAGAGCTAGTCCTAACAAAATAAATTAGTTTTATTTAAATGGCCTAATCTAAAATGTGTTGTTGTATGCTTGCTTTTAGATTTACCAAGTTTCTTGGGTATTTTTTCCTCAGCAATACCTTTAATGCATGATTCAAACAACCCTTTAAATTCCACATATTGTTTCCATTATTTTATCTCAGCTTCTTTGGACAGTGGTGAATATCAAATAAGACTAAGTCTTCTACCCTTTCTGTGGTTATCATATTTGCAAAACAGAGCATTAATCTTGCCCACATATAATAAACCACAAGGCTTGATGGATAGTTAGGATGAGACAGAGAGAGAAAAAGGGACTAGGACAGTAAAGAGAGACAATCGCATTTCCTTTGCTTTGGTTTGGCTTGCTTCAAACATCCTGCCTAGCCTTCTTGTCCAAAGTCCTCTGTGAATTTTTTCAGTTTGTCCAGATCTTGTTCATTAACTGTTGGCTTGGTGTTGGACAGAGACCTCAGCATGTCAGACTGAAAAGAAGAAAAAAAAAATTAACACTTTTTATATGCAGGTATATTAACATAGAAATTTAGGCAAAATATAGTAGTTTTCTATCCTTACCATGCAAACTACAGGTTCCAAGAGCTTTTCCCCGGGGACCTCCATCCATGTCATTTCAATTGCCTGGGGATCCCCAGGTGAGCAAGGAGTCAAGAGGTCATCTACAATAATGTTGGGGTCAGATCTCGATGGCCCTCGTACCTTGTGAAACAAAAATAATTCAAAACATAGGAAAGGAAACAAAAGTGACAATTAATCATAGTGAGCAATAACACATAGAGCATAAACCAGTGACAGTTGTGTAAAAAGGCGTACCCGTTTGAAGTGTGTTGCTGACTGGACCTTTCTGACCGGCTGCATTAGAGCGTCTCTGACAATGATACTGACATCCGCACCCGAGTATCCATCTGTTTTCTTGCCCAGTGTGACAAAGTCAGACTCAGCGAGAATGGTGGCGGTGGAGCCCAGATGGAGCTTGAACATGAAGGAGCGGGCATGCTCTTCGGGCAGCGGGATGTAGATCCTCTTTTCAAATCTGATGAAGTGGTAGTATTGATGTACAGTGAGCACAAGTGAAAGACAACGTGGTCACAACAAGTGTTCATCAACTAATAACAAGTACCTTCTCCTGATGGCAGAGTCTAGGGTCCATGGGATGTTTGTTGCCCCGAGTACCAGCACTCCTTCATTGTCATTCCCCACACCTTCAAAAAAAGAAAGTAAAGGTCAGGGTAAAAACTATCTCACTGACACATGATGGCCCCTCTAGCTCTCCAGCTTGCTACAGATTCATGACTACATGTTACATCACATGTTCAACACTTATGAAACATACTGTATCTCAAACAGACAAATATAAGCCATCTAGGTGCCTCAAACTGGTCTGTATGTTAAAACATTAATATTCAAACTTGATCACAAATGTGTTAATTCTGGGTTTCCCTGCAGTGTTTTACTGCTGATGTGTGCCACCTCACGTAAAATGAATACACTTTATTGAAATGAAATAATTAAATTCAAAAAACAAATAGCAGAAGTGATATTTAACACAGCATCTGCCACATATTTAATGTGTGGTGACTGTTAAGTTAGTCATCTGCAATCTAAAGTAATCATAAGATGAGATGTTTCAGGATCTGGGTGGCATCTTGTAAATTACGCATACACATATAAGGATTCTGTGAAAATGTCTAAACATGAAACACATATAAACAGAGCAATTAACAGAGATCACAATTAAAAATAGATAAGCAACCTTCATCTTTATGTAAGAGACTGATAATCTTTTGAGTCCACCCGCATGATTTGTCAATTTATTTTATATAACCAAATATATTTGCAAACTGAATCCCATTAAGGATGTTTAATGTATGAAATGTTGCTCTATTATACACATTTTTCACTTGAAGTGAGATTTAGTTAAATCATTTCTATAAACTAAAATAGTTGGAGGAAGCTGAAGTTGGAGTTTCACTTCCCGCCACACCTCAATTAGTGATGTCATAGCAGGTGTTTTTCCCTCACCTGTTAAAGAGCATATCTCTGCTGACATCTGTTTGAAGGTGTGACTTGGAGTGCGTCATGTAGTATGTTTGATTCTGAGCACTGATTTATAGTGCTGTACAAGCAATTTTCTGTCCCATATGATTCAGCGCTCAGTTAAAATTTTAATTCTTTACGCTTTACTTAATAATAAATGAGTTGCTAGGGAGAAGTTGTGAGAAGAGTCCACCCACTGCCATTGTCTGAAACAAAGGCTAGGAACCTTTATCTGAATGTTGAGCCAACAACCAACCAACCAAATACTTTAAGGGTGCCCATCAGTGCCTTGTAATGTGCCCACTGCAGCTATAATTGTATCCTGTTGTACAGCTTGAGTTTCTATGGGGACATATTTGTTTGTCCCTCACTATGTCACAATAAAGATTCCAGTAAAATGTAGGAGACAGAAAGGGCCTGAAACTAAGTTTTACTCAGTGCATAAACATGAATTTTTTTCTTAAACTGCCATTTACGTTTCCACAGCCACAACAACTATATCTTAAATTAAATAAGACAAGAATTTTCATTTTATCTGTGGTAAAACAATCACAAAAAACTGTTGTAGCTCATCAGACTTACCCTGCATCTGAACCAGGAACTCTGTTTTAATACGGCGAGCAGCCTCACTCTCGTTCTCACTTCTTGAGCCGCACAGGGAGTCGATCTCATCAATGAAGATGATGGAAGGCTTGTGCTCTCTTGCAAGGCTAAAAAGGTTCTTCACCAGTCTAGAAAGCAGATGAGATGCTTTGAGTGAAGTAAAAAAGCAGCATGCTGGATCATATTTATATATTTAACGCATGTTTCTCTGCATCATTGATGATGCAACTCACTTTTCACTCTCTCCCAGCCATTTGGAGACAAGGTCAGATGAGGAGATGGAGAAGAAGGTTGAGTTGTTTGCCTCTGTGGCAACAGCTTTGGCCAGATATGACTTTCCTGTTCCTGGAGGTCCAAATAGCAAGATCCCCCTCCATGGAGTTCTCTTTCCTATTAGTCAAACAAATAGTTACTTTAAACTATATTAGTGGTTGAGGAATGTCAACAAAAAAACATAATTAATCCCACAGTGATGCACTGTTAATTCTGCAGTTTGCCACAACAACTCAAAGCAAAACCACGTTTGATTCTGTCATTTCAGAGCAATTATGGGCTGACCTTCCTATGTAGGTCCATTAGATTAAGTACCTGTGAAAAGGTGGGGGAATTTGATTGGAAGAATGACAGCTTCTTTCAGTGCCTCTTTGGCTCCTTCTAAACCAGCAACATCATTCCACTTGATGTTTGGCTTCTCCATAACAATCGCACCTGGAAAAACCAAATGCTGAGTTTTTATTGAGATATTCGCGAAATCGTGAAATTTTATGTCACCTGCTATCATATCAGACTATTTTAAGCCTGCAGTAGTCCTAATATTCCTAAAAAGGAAATTCGGTACTAACCCGAAAGCTGATTTTGGAACTTCTTTTTCTCTGGATCATCACCTTCATCACTTTCATTCCTGGGCACACAAACATAATATTATAAAAAAAATATGTAACTTTGACTATATTTTTCGATATGTCATAAGGAACACTGATTTTCCATCAGATCTGAATTAGCACACATATCCCACTGCCCCACCCACAAACATACCCTTTGTCATCAGACTGTGACTCTTTGACAGGCTTAGCGGGAGGAGCTTTCTCTTTCTTCTTTAGATACTCTTTCAATTTTTCTGCTCTGTCCAAGTACTCAGCACATTTTGCCCGGATACTCTGTTTTGCTTTGTCACCCTGGGCTTCATCTGTAGGGAATTAAAAAGAAGGTGCACAGAAATTATTTCAGGCTTGAGTATTTGTTTTCAGAAGGACATCACCCTCCTTTTAGCATTTGGTATATGAAGCGACAGTGCTATTAACAAAAAAAATGTAATTGGTATCAAACACTTCTTTTCAGTACACTCACTATCATAACTTTCATGACAGTGTACACAATGACTTTCTTGTCACTTTGGGAAATTTGAGGCCACATGTAATTAGACCTACAACAAGCTACCGCCATTTCAAGAGGGATGACGTGAATATCATATTCTGACTCCTATTTGGGAAAACAGCTGTTATCATCAGATTGCAGGCACAGTACACTTAATGCCAATGTGCTGTCTAATGTCTTACATTTCACTACATGAAGAAAGTACTGGACAGCAGCTTGGTACAGACGCAGAGCCTCGTCGTAGTTCTGAGCTTTATCCTCTTGAGCTGCCTTGCTGGCAAGATCAATGGCTTTCTGAGAATAAAAAGACAGAACAATGTTAGTTATATGGTACTGTTCATAATACAGATGAAATAGACATGTAAAAAACTTAAGATGCCTAAACCAACCTATGCAAAGTAAATTAAATCAGATAAGATTATGAAATTAACTTAAAACAGAGATGCACCGATACCAATATCAGTAGGATACTGACTCAAATAGCTGGATCAGGTATGGGATACCAGCACTTTGATAAATAACAATTCTGTCAATTTATATCTGTATTTATTTGTTACATTTTGTTTTACAAAGTTATGATAACAATGTACAAGTCAAGCCTGATGTTGTCTTCATAACATAACATAAAAAACTGATCCCAGTATCTTCCACAGAGTGAGGCATACGTATTATTAATTAAAAGCACTGTACTCGGTATCGGCCGATACACAAAGCCCAGATATTAGTATCAATATCGGATCTGAGGTGTCTCTAAGTCTGACATAAGGGACACATACTTCAATCGTTGTGTCAGTGGCATTTCTATATGCAGCTAAAATGTAACTTCATATTTCACGCATCCCGTGTGATCACACGACACACACTGAAGTATGAGTGCCTGAATGCACTTGCTTTCACTTCCTTTTGGTGACCTATATATACATAAAGCACAGTTATAACAATTAGAAGTTGTAAGACAATCTAAAGAATACAAGGCAGCTGTTCTGCTTTCTTTTTGGCGTGGATGTCCTTGTAGAGACCAAATGCAACAAGCAGGCAAACAGCGCTAATCTCATTAGCTGTTTTGTCAAGTTAATAAAAGCTCACGGTGATGTTATACAACAACTGGCAGAACTGCGTGTACTGTTGGGATGGAAAACATTAGCTTTCCCCTTACATATACGCCACATTGTAGGCTTTTGGTGGTCATTTTGTTGTTCACATGTTAACTGTCGAATTAAAGCCTTGGATAGCTAACGCAAAGTGAGCTAACACGGCTAGTTAGCAGCTAATGATGCAAATGTTACGTTGCTTTACATCTTCGGGAAACATTTCTCCAGAACGGCAAACAATAAAAATAGACCAGACGTTTCAGATTCACAACTAAGGTCACTTTGTAGTTTTGGTCGTTGACGTGAACAACTTTGTTAGCTTATTTACACGTTTTAGCAAGCTCTGGGGTTGGTCCTCAACTTACCTGTAAATTATTGTTGGTAGCCATAAGGGCCGATCACTTGTCCGATAGTAGAAACGAATGTAGCACCGCAGTGAGTTGACAACTTTTAAACACTTTGGTTTAGACTCTAGCCTCGCGAGTAGACTGTTAACTGGAAAATGTAGGTCTTTCTTAGACTTGTTTTCGTTGTTTAGATCGTTCCCGAGGAGGATCGAGGAGGGAACTTCCGCATTGAAAAGTCGATATTGGCGTATACGGTATGTGATGACGTCAAGACGCAGCCTCCTTCAGAGCTCAGTGTCGCGTTTTATAAGGCAAATATCACGAAAACGTACCTCTAACATGTTGTATTGTCTACTTTTTATATATTTTTAATATTTTGCAGTTCTTGTGATCTATTTTGCACCTCATGTGGCTTGTTGTGTGGTGTCTGTTCTATAATACCTAACCCACCCACCTTATTTCGAATTATCTGCCAATTTGTCTGACACTTTCTCTTGAATTAGGGTTAAATATTTTTTTGAAAGAAGCAGTCCACTCATGCTGCAGCACACCCACACAGCTTTGACTCAAAATATATTCTGATTTTATCATCATAGAAAATGATGTCCACTAGGGGCGATTTTAGAGCCTTTTTATGGGTGCTCAAGCACCCCTAAATTTGAAAACAGCACTCCTAAAAATTAAAAATTATAATTGTTTGTTTTTTTCTAAAAATTATTTTATACAACTTTAATTATTTTGCGAGCCTGTCTGTTAGAGATAGGACAAACACTTATGCTACAGGTTCAAATGGTTTTATTTTAACAGGTTTAATGTACTTTGGATAGTTCTGTCATTAATATTGTGTTTCCCTCAGGATTCATTAACTATCTCAGGGTCCTCTTTGTAGAAATCTGGTTTATTCTGAACCATTATTATTATACACTATAGTAGACCACTGTACTAGGTATTAATATGTCTCGTTGTAATTTCTGTTATCAAGTGAAATGAGTAATTTAGCAGGGGGGTTGAACACTTGCAGGGCATTGCATATCAAATTCTCATTAGGAGCTGAGCCCCCCTAAAGGTCTGATCCTAGAATCGCCCCCGGTGTCCACAATTGTATTGTATATGTACAGTCACCGGCCACTTTCATAGGTACACCTGTGAAATCTAATTCAATCCATACAACAGATCTTCCATAAATTCTACTTTTTTGAAATGTATACATTTTCAGTTTTTGTTGACATTGTCAAGACGGTGATAATTCTGCTTTATGTTTAGTATTGAGGTCATAGTGGGTGATGGTGGTGGACCAAGGTGCATTATATTGAATGGTGTTCCTAATATTTTGTCCACTCCATTAACATATATGAGAGGGGCAAAATATTAGGAACACCATCCACCAATTAGTACAGCCTCAATAATAAACATAAAGTAGAATTATCACCTTCTTGACAATGTCAAAAACTGAAAATGTATAAACTTTTTAAAAAAAGTAATATTTATGGCAGAGCTGTTGTATTGGATTGAATAAGATTGCACAGGTGTACCTAATGAAGTGTCCGGTGACTGTATTTAATCTCTGTAACAACCTCTTTATTCACAAGGTACTCCTGTAGTTCTTCCACTCTGTCCAGATACTGTTTGCATTTATCCCTGATCTTCTGGTTGCCATCTTTACCCTGAGGTTCACCTAAAGGGAAGGACAATATTTTTCTTTAATAGCATTCTGCAAAGTTATTCATTCTTGTGACAGACATCTTATAAACAACCTATCATAAACAATGAAAGAAATGTTAGAAATAAATACTGGCACATATGCACACAAACAAAAACTGTTAATAGATGAGTGACGACCATATAGATGCTTATTGTCCACCTGGCATTGATATGCAGACAGTAAAGATGACCTGATATGTCACAATTTATGTAGATGTGGTATGTAAGTGTGACATTAGATGTCATGGTGACTCACGTTTTACGATGTGCAGAAAATACTTGACTGCATGTTGGTAAGAGCGGATGGCCTCTTCATAGTTCCCAGCCTGGTCCTCCTGTGAGGCCTTCTGTGCTACAGCAATAGCTTTCTAAATGAATGATAAATGAAATCGCTACATGAAAGAGTGCACGTGAACCTAAAACCTTGTAATTTTGCAGCATTTTAGGTCCCATGCTGCATCAATCTGCTTCAGCTGAAACAAAAGTAATATGGGGCTGTGTTGTTATAACAAATGGCAGTGAGTACCATATAACCTATCAACAAATCATAATCATTTACACAAATGTCTCTACTTTGAGCTTGTGCTGAATATTATAATTTATTGACTGACTACTAAGTTACCCTGTGACCCTGTACATAGAAGATATTTTCACTTGTCATTGCAGAAAAAAACATCAAGTGTAATTAATAACATTAAATACCATTGAACCTGCATGCACAACCATGGAGCTGCTTTGCCAATATGAAATGTGGTTGTTATTAATGATGTCAATAACACAAACGCCTTTTATCAGCTTTGCTATAGGAGGATTTACTTTTTCTTCATTCATGTTATAATCAATTTAATCATTTAGTTCTCAGACTGCTTCTCTTTACTAAGTAAAAAAAACAGAAGTAGGCTGTGGCTGTACTCACCTCATAGACATATCAGCTTTGCCTTCATATACAGTACATTCTCAATCAGTTAAATACATGATAGATATAGATAGCTAGATAGATAGATAGATAGATAGATAGATAGATAGATAGATAGATAGATAGATAGATAGATAGATGGTAATACTTGAACTACAACTACCATTTATCAATTGTCCACATTCTCTGCTTAAATCGTTTAATTAAATGTGAATGAATGATATTTCACGGACTGCCATTGAATCTGTGGACTCAATGTGAATAACAATTGTTGGTCAATGACAGAGTTATGTCAGCTCTTGCAGTGCAGGAACATTGTTGTCACAACAATGTTTTACACTCATGCTACGACACACTTGTTCTGGGCTACAGTTAAGTAACATACGAAGAAATAAATAACTACACACGTACATTTGAAATGTCTGTTTTGATATAACTAAACTGTCACAATGAATCCCGTCAGACTGCATACATGGATTATGACACACTCGATGGATTTGTTCCTATCCTGAGTTGCTGCACTTGATAAACGCTTCTCCACAGACAAACATGGGACTTCCACTGAGGCATGTATACATCCTACCTGTAGATTTGTGGGCTCCATTCGGAGTCCTGTTATTATCAAACAACAGATTCAATCCGCGGTCCTCGCCAGTCTTGTTTCGTTTATCCTGCCTATGTCATTGTATAACAAGTTCCTGTTTGCTTATCACTCCCTCATCTCTGACACAGGCGTCCCAGAAAGCAGCCTGCCCAGTTAAAAGAATGGCAACGATGCTGGGACGCGGAAACCCTCCTGCAAGTGAGTCAAGGCTCGTAACTGTTGTTGTCCAAGTTACCAATATAAGAAACACAAGCTGCCGTGCTTTTGTTTTTAGTTTGCCCAAACAAAAACAGCTGCTTACGAATGTCACATCTGATTTTATTGAGAATCCTCTTAGGGCCGTCAACCTGAACAATAATGCACAACAGAAAACAGAACATGAGTCGTAGTTGTAACTCAGTATGGAAGCTGTTGTTACAGAAAGTCGAAATGTAAAACCTGGGATTTAAGCGAATGTGCGCGTGCGCAACATTAAAAAAAAATCACTAAAAAACCCCCAACAAAAAACCCAACACACGTCACTAGTGAATTTCGTGTGATGACCATGAGCTCCACTAGAGGTCGCCACAGGACAAATTTAAAAGGATCAATAATGTTTAGACCCCGTCAAACAAACAAACAAAAAAACAACAAACTACAAGTGGGACCCTTCGTCAGTTTGAGGAAAATTAGTTTTGGGTGTTCTTCTGATCCCGTGATAATTACTGTTAAAACCGTAAAAACGGTTTAAAATACTATTATAGTAATATTATATTATGTAGAAATTATCATACAGCTGTCTTCATCTGCCACATTTAGGCTACCACATGACAATTTAATTTAATATTCCAAATCTAATATTTCTGTTTGGGTTTGTACAGATTTTTTGCTTTGTATTTATGTTTATAAAATAGAAACCTGTTCAGATTGACTCATAAGTCATAATACTGTAAATTTAGTGCAATGAGTGTCTGATTTGATTAACACGCAGCAACTTTACACTGGTCCCTGAAAGATAATAATAATAATAATAATAATAATAATAATAATAATAATAATAATAATAATACATTTTATTTATAAAGCACTTTACCTTTCCAAAGCAAAACTCAAAGTGCAATACAAGAACGTTTCCCTCAAAGTCTCATTAAGCAAATAAAAAACTATATTTTTTTAGTAACAGCCTAGGTAAGAGGGTTTCGTAATATTATTATTATGAGAAAAGAAGATCATAAAACAAGCTGCTGCTGGGCAACGCTGTGTAAACTGTGTTTGGGGACCTTTGGCCCAACACGAAGGATTAGCGTCGAGCTCAGACCATCGTCAGCCTGACACCTGATAGCTCCAGTGTGGCGCACAGTTTGGTGAAGGAGACGGAGAGCTGGCGTTATTCACTTGGAAATATGCTTCCGACAGAGAGAGCTTATCGCCGTCAACAGCAGAGGATCATCTTAAAGCTTTGTTTGAAATTAGAGGATGTGTCGTCCTGTTGAAAGAGCCTCACGCGTAATTCGCGCAGCCCATTAGGCGCATTTCATGGACATCTATAGATGACAAAACCTGCACACTGTGGGTTGCTCTCAGCATCTACAGGGATCACTGCTGTGGAACATGGCGAGAGGGATGAGAGGAGCTCATCTCCTCGCTGTATTTTTTACCTTTTCGATTATACTTTTCAGGGATACAAACGGACAAGCCTCTTCTGATAGCTTGATAGGTTTTAGTTTGAGTCCTCCGTATTTCAACCTCGCTGAAGGATCTCGTATCTCTGCAACAGCAACCTGTGGTCAGGATGAGGCTGGGAAAGCGAAATATGAATTATACTGTAAAATCGTCGGAGGACCGACTAATGGACCTCCTACTCAAAATATACAGGTAAGAAAATAATATGGGAACTAGATGCAATCTTACTTAAGCGTTCTGTCCGTGCGTAAAAGTGGCACTATACTCGCACTTCAGTAGAAATTATATTGTAGTCTGGTATAAAATTGAACACGATGTTAGATTTAACAATGAGCTATTTAGTTATTTTTTGTGAATATTGTGAATTCTAAATGGCTTCTGCGTCTTTGTAAAGGTTTAGAGCGCTCCGGGGAACCCTGACAACTCTGCCCTGACCAAGTTGTACAACTGCCAAAAATAGTTTTACACCATTGCTGTTGAGTCCCAAGTTTTCAAAAGGAAATTCCCTTTCAACAGTGGTCTTGCCACCCTCACAACTTTTTCTGTAGTGCCCTACATTACTGTAAAAAACACCAGTCTCACAATGACATGCCTACATCTTTTTTACAACTCAAGGCTTGAAAGGACTTGCAATATTGGTGCTAATATTTTTTTCATATTATGGTGTAGGTTAGTTGGTGCCTTCATTCAATGTGAAATGTGCATGCAGTTTGCTGTGACCATTTGGCTGTGAGTGTTTCTAAATACCAGCAATTTGACACCATTCAGGGTCAATTTTGTGACTACTGCAAATCTGATGACCCAAACAAAGCCTCCCCGGTGTCCAACGCCATTGATGGGACAGAGCGGTGGTGGCAGAGTCCTCCTCTCTCCAGGGGAATAAACTACAATGAGGTGAACGTTACCCTGGACCTTGGGCAGGTGAGATTATCATACTTTACTGTGCTATGAACAGCTGTTTACCTGCTGCTACCTGCAGTGTGAATAATGACTGCCATATTTTACTGGTGACAGTAAAATATAGCACCTTGGTGTTACAGACTGAATAGAGGGAAAGTATTTCTGTTTTGGCCCTTGCTTTGCGGCTGTGAGACATTTGGAAGAACCCTTTAAAGTGGTGTGAAATCTTAAATTTAAGTATTTTACTACTTAACTTTATGGTGCAACATCTGCTGAATAGGAAGGAATTTGTTTTGATGTTGTATTTCATTGACAGATATTCCAAAGGTGTTACATGATTATGTTTTAAGTTTGAGCTTCATCACCCCAGCCGGCAGTGATCATGTGAATAATGTCCTGCAGTTGGATGCTTGCCAGGAATCGGATTCATGCCCCTTTGCCCGCTAAATATCCTTCCATCACTCGACTCGTGTCCCTGGCAGGATTTTGGCTCATGGCCCATAAAATTGCACCTCACGCTCAATTATCTTCTGCGAGGAAAGAGAGGAATTCTTTCTCAGGCTAAGGGATCAGACGGATGTTAAATCAGATTCGAAGTGCAGGTGGAGGCTTGGATCTCTTATGTGATGAGGGTTTCTACCAGTTCTGGAGTAGACTTCAAACAGAGGGCAACAATAGAGCTTCTCTGCACGCGTGTTGGATGGATGGCTCCAAGTGGGCACTATGTCAGACAAAGGGTGTTGGCTTTTCTATCTCTGTTTTTAGACAAATTGAGCTGAGCAAAGATCCTACATGGCTAAATATAGTCGACGTTTACAAGTGGATGGACACATGCAGGGCCTTCAGGGATGTCTGACTTTAATACGTGGTAATGCTCAGTTTATTTGGGAGCAGGGAAAGCAGCATTATTGCATTATGGTGTGCTATAAAGAGCATGAATAGATCTCTGACTATGACTACCAACACACACACACACACACACACACACACACACACACACACACACACACACACACACACACACACACACACACACACACACACACACAAACACACACACACACACACACACACACACACACACACACACACACACACACACACACACACACACACATACCTGTCACACACAATATCTGATGTAACCACCAAGACTGTAAACAATGCTCACCTGCCACCCTTGCATCTTAGCCCATACAGTTATTTTGGCGCCCAAATATTTTCTAACCTACAGTGTGAGGGAAACAAGTCTGTGTAAGCAGCAGAAAAACGGACTTGGTGAGACAAAGCCTGGTATGTGTGGTACAGATTTTTGGACTTGCCAGCAAGTACAGACTTTCAGCTTCCTATCTTTTGGTGTAACAAACCGGAAAACTTGGATAAACAGGATAAATTTTGTGGCCAATGAAATATGTGGGCTGGGCCCAGCTGAATGGGTTTTGTGGTTTCTTTCAAGACCTGCACAGGTGGCTGTTCTGCTGTTATCTATATTGCTCTCCATAGATATTTTAGATAATGGCACACAGCAGATGTTTATGTTAAAATGGTGGGGTTCAAAGAGAGAGGCCCTTTTCGACAGAGCTGTTTCCGGTGGTACGTTGAAGGAGATTGTTTAAAGCAAGGTCTGTCTAGTTTAAAGTTAGAAAATCTGATCAAAAGTAAACTAAATTGTTTGTCAAATGAATTAGACCGGGGCTGTGCATGAAATACAACTTTCAACATTATTTAACAGCCTATTTTCAAGTCTTTGTCACTCTGTAAATCACTTAACCTGATGTGTCAGATGGTTTGTTACACAAAGCCACCTGAGAAGTTGCCCATGGAGACTGTTTGGAAAAGGACAGGCAATTTCAAAAAAATACTTGGCAGGTGATTGGATGAACCATCTGTCTATCATGGTCTATCACTGTCTTACCTTGCAAGGCAGCTGGATTCACAAGATCATGAAATCATGTTAGAATCTTCATAGGACACTGAACGGTCTGAACAACCGGTTGTTTGCACATGAGCACACAACTTGAAGCCTGACAAGATGGATTCTCACGTAATCGCATGATAATGTTATCCTGTGAATCCAGCTGCCTTGCAAAGTAATAATACAAAGTAATAGTAAATACACTCATATGTCCAGAACAAGTAAAGCATTCCTTGTGCATCCCATGGTATCTCCACCAAAATAATGGCTATTTTTCCTGGAACTTTTGCCCTTGTTAAACTATTTAAAGGACACAGTAGGCAAGCCATAGTTCTGGTAAACATTTACACCACGTATCAGACTGCCAGTCACTCCTTTTTTCTGGGGAATGTATTTTAGGAGCCCTGACCACATGTGCTTATCTGCCTGAGTGAGCCCAGAGTAGACCATGTGAGGCAAACATACCAGGGCTTACTGCTGTCTCTCTCCCATTTGATCAGACTGAGGTGCCTCTGATTGGTGGGTGTCAGGTGCTGAACATCAGACATTTGTGGTTTAAATTAAGTTTTTTGATTTGTGTCTGGATTGATGTCCAAGGGACTTACTGGCATTTTCGTGTGAAGTTGGCTGTGGATTATTTCTGTTGGTGACAGGCGTTTGTGTTGATGGTGGAGCTTTGTATGGTGGTTTTGTGGCTTTAAAGGGACTCCGAATATAGAGCATCTTGTTGTTTATCCATGATTTAGAAGTTGTTTACTCAACAGGTGATGATGTTGCTTATACTTGCTTTTCACTGTGGAGAATCATAATACAGGCAAGAAAGTTGGAAGATGGGAATGATCTGGTTCAGGTTAGCGCAATGGCTTTGGCTCTGCTCACAGATCTGCAATCGTCAAGAGACAAATCTTCCAAGAACTAAATTTGAGAGACTTTCCCTTGGAACCTAATCCCCTCTCTTAGGGGTGCACCTCCCACTGGAGTTGATTTGAATGTTTTATTTGCAGTCGTCGCCCCCTTTTGTGTAAGAACCCTTCTAGGCAGCATTGTTTGACATCCCATCTGCACTCTCAGACTCCCACAAAGGTTTGCTTCTTTTTAAGCCTCACTGAAAGTGACCTGCCCTACTCTTTTTACTGCATAAATGGATAGAAAGTGAGATGGTAGCGTAATGTGGTGGTGAGAAAGTACTTAAACAGAAAACACTCACACACACACACACACACACACACACACACACACACACACACACACACACACACACACACACACACACACACACACACACACACACACACACACACACACACACACACACACACACAAATATTCAAGTCTTATGCTGAAGACATTCCACTTTCCCTTGACATCTCTTGCTGAATAGACATTCAGCTATAACCACACATGATGCTGCATGCAAGCATGATCTTGTTGAGACAGATTCATTATGCATGGCTGCACTGCATCCTTCCAAATATATGGGTCAAGACGTATAAGGATTTTCAACAACTCAATTTTAGAATAAAAAAACAAGCATATCTAATGCAGTAGTTCAAACATTCAGAATGTTGTGTACCTGACAATTCATATTACAATTTGAAAGTGATTTTAGTGGGGGGTTTTCAAGATTAATTGGCACTGGCCTGAAAAAAAAGTCATGTGGTGCGACCATGATTCATCTTGAAATATCTTATCTAAATAAAAGATCATCATTTACAAACATTTAAAAACAATTCAAATACTTTGTTTCCAAACACTTAATATTACTGAAAACTTGTAAAAAAAGATGTGAAGCGTGTTAAGTAAATTGATTTATTTCAAGATGAATCATGGTCGCACCACATGACTCTTTTTAAGGCCAGTGCCAATTAATCTTGAAAACCCCCCACTAAAATCACTTAATTTCAAATGTATAATATGGATCTTCAGTTACACAACATTCTGAATGTTTGAACTACTGCATTAGATATGCTTGTTTTTTATTATTCTACAATTGAGTTGTTGCAAATCCTTATACGTCATTGACCCATATATATGTATATTATAAAACATGTAGAGGTTGTAATCCTAAATGAGATGTATATGTAAATCAAAAAGACCAAGAATGGGGTACATTGTTGTTAAACATTAAGTTTATCCTGCTGTACATATAGAGTACGCCTGGTAATAAAAATTTGATCATACAGTGCAGCTGGTTCAGTGTGACCCCAGAGACAAGATCGACTGTTAAACATGTCCCTATTGCTGTGGTGACGATAGAGATGATGTAAGTGCCTGTATTTAGCTTGGCTGCCTGGGGCACCAAGCCAAACCAGCAGATATTTACTACTCCACCAACAGCCACCTTGTGTTAGTTAGCTGTAGCACTCTGGCTGGGAGAGTACATCACGGGTGACTGTTGGACTGCTGTTTCTCCTAAATCTGAAGTGCTGATGTGGAAAGCTTGCAGGGTTTAAAGTGGGATCTGTTCACCTTTTCAAGGCCTTTGTCGCCAATTCATACATGAAAATGCTAACCAGTGGTCACAAGTCTTTTTTTCCCTTGATTTTGTTGGCATAGACGCCTTTATTTATCAGTAGACTGACTGAAAACATGGGAGAGGGGGTGTGACACACAGCAAAGGACCTCCGATCGGGATTCGAACCGAGGTCGGCTGCGTATATGGCATGCGCTCTAACCACTCGACCACCTGCGCACCAAGGTCACAAGTCTTCTGACGCAGGCACTGACGCAATGGCATGTGTTAGATACCAGAAGTTTTCCTAGACCTGTTTGATAGGGCTGTTTCATGAATAGTAGTATGCATCAGTCTGCTTTCATTTGAGGTCACTGATATATGTGAGAAAAATACTGCAATATTATACATATTGTACTGAAATGTTAGTATACCATCCTTTATCAATTCACTGGCCTCTTTGTAAATAATGTTAAAATCTAAACACACTGGTGCTCACATCTTATAGCTAAATTTGATGATGACGCCTCATTAATAGTCAAACATGTAGTAGTCAATTCAGAAAAGTGCTCAGACATTTTTGTATTAGCAGCTGCACCTCAGGCTTTGACAATGAGAAAATTGCTAACAAGTAGAAACTTGTAGGGTATATACTGTATGTTTTCTGTTACAGTTCTCTTTTAGCAAACTGCTCTTTGGTTGCTGTATCACTAATTTTGCCATGGAGATAGAGAAAAATACACTAGACTACCCCACTCCCCTTCCACCCTCCACCTGTTGCACACAGACAAACAGTTGTGCATTGCATTGTTACAAAACTGGAGGGCAACTGCCCCCCCCCCGGGCTGCCTTGTGTTCTGTCTGGCAGGGATGATCCACTCTAACAGAAGGTGATGCCTCCTCTCCTTTGAATTGCATTCTTCTGATCTAACATCAGACTCTCAGGAGCTCACTCAGATGGCTTATATATGTCAGGATTGTAATTTCACTGGTCCTCTTGGCTCTGTGGTGCCCTCTGGTTGGAATTCAGGATTAGGAGATGCAATATCTGCTTCTTGACTGCACTTGCTGAAAATGTACTTATGCATGTTACATTACCAGCTTACATCTCATGCCTGGTTCGCATTACATTACTGTAGATAAGATTAGATCCAAGATATTGGATATAGTTTCACATATACCACAGACACCACACTTTATAAGAGAACGTCCAATGAGAAAATCCTACTCAGGCCATTTTACATTACACTCCATTTCATCAACACAAAGAGATTATTATTGAAGAGATCCACGTGGCAGGCACAGCAAGGAGAATAACTGGCAAAGGGTCACGCAATCACACTTCTTTTAATATCATTGTTTTTTTTGTTAGTGTGAACTGCTCCTCCCCTGCTCTGTTACCTCAAGCGCAGGCATGTGTGAAGTTAGAGAGCAAAAACCCTGTGTGAGGCAGCAGGGCTGCTGCAGTTCTCACTCAAGGGTGTGCATTTATCATGCTTGAGCTGTCTCTCTCTCTCTCCCCCTCACACACACACACACACACACACACACACACACACACACACACACACACACACACACACACACACACACACACACACACACACACACACACACACACACACACACACACACACACACAGACACAAACAATCACTGAACCACCAGGGGTCAATAATCAAGACGTAATAATACACACATAAATACACACATGACATGACATGACACAAGACATATCATGGTTAATGAATTTAGGAATAATGTTTGTGTGTGTTTGTCAAAATGCATTTACACATTGCTACAAGTGTACTGAGGAAGGGGAAATGTTAATATACTGTTGTTAAAATGGTGTTTGGTCATGAGGGACTCAGTGTGCTGTTGTGTTAATTAGAAGGTCAAAGGATGTCTGGAAACGTTATACTTTGTATATGTACCACTATTGTAGGGGGTCAAGGTCTGGAATTTGAGATGGGGGTAGAAGGCAGAAAGAGTAGGTGTCAAACAGTCCATACCTGTCACAGCTCAACCCCTGACCTTTCTGACACCCACCCACAGCCTCCTACAATAAACCTCCTGGCACAGCACTCTTGTCTAAAGCCTATGGCTGCAGAAGCAGGGAGTGGCAGAGGATGGCTCTGCTTAAGTATTCCAAGTGTTTTTGCCACAAACTTGTCAATCTGTTTCATGTCTTAGTACACCACTGGAATCCTGTGCTGGTGTGCTTAGCATGCCATCATGATATTTCATGCTCCCTTCAAACAATATGTAGGTACTGGACATATTTTAAGAGTGTGTGTTTAGACTGGCAGGTAAGAGCTGGAGAGACAGACCTGAAATTAAGCAAAGCTATGCCAGGACAGGCCCCATCTTCCGAGATCATGCTGTCTGCTTCCGACTGGGTTTTTTTCCGGAGGATTCTTCCTGCCATCACTCAGTTACTGGCATCGGTATGAGATACCACTGTTAAAAGCATTGCCACATTTAGGCTAGATGATAATTAAGTTTGAAAAAATATGTTGCTTTTATTATGACTTTTAAACTCTTTGCAAAAAGAAAGAATAAGTACAGTATATAAGTAGAATATAATATTACCACTGAGTCTGTTGGAATTATCTTTCACGTTTGACAACACACTGAACAACAGGCCAACTAATGTACCAGAACCAGGACAGAAACAATTCTCCATGGGTGATAAAGGCCTTTGTCATTCTTCAGAAACTGGAGAATTGTTTGTAGTTACCATCTTTATCAGTTCTGTATCCATGACAAGTGATGAAGAAGATTTTCACTGCTGTGCATTGCTGTCAGTGACAGGTTCCTGAAAGCAGTGGCAAGCTCTGCTTTGGGGGCATTAGGAGGGAAGGGGAATGTGGCGCTATGTTTGGAATCTGAGATGGGTCTGCATGCCAGCCAGCACGTCTCTGGCCACCCCTACCCTTTTTACCCTACCCCTCCAACCCCCCATCCATCTGCCTCCCTCCCCCCGGCCTTCCTTTTACGTCATCACAGCCCGTGTGAACTAAATTTCCTCCCAGTCCTCAGGAGAACCAACATATTGATAGTAGGCAGCTCAGCTTGTCTGCAAAGCTCTGCTTCTGTGTTTAGCAGGATGACAGCACACATCTTGTTTGGCTATGCCATTCTTCTTTTTTTTGTTCTTTGCGCATCCTGTTACATGTGGGTGGAAGTGTTCCCTGATTAATTTCAAGAAACACCCAATTCAAAGTGAGGTCAGCTTCCAAAGCTATTTGATTTTTGACTGCTTTGCTCAACGACAGCAGTGATTAAAGGACTGTCAAATAGACTATTTCTGGTTGGCATCCAAATGATTGTATTGTTTGTTGTAAGTTATTGTTAACATTTAAAGAAGGCCAGACTATTGTCCCGGTGCCCTCTGAACTTTCTCACAATCCATCAGCCCAAGAACTACTTCAACTTGAGGCTATTACTTCTCAGGGTTGGGAGCAGGAATCCATCAAGATAATTGTAGATCCTTCTTGACACAGTCCATGGCTCCACAGCAGAGTCTCTGCTGCGCTTTACTTTGCTTTGATATGTTAGCATAGCTGCCTGTCTCATGCAAGGAGAGACAGACACCTGAATGTTTCAAATGCCCACTGGGGTTTTCATCAAGGTGCTGAGGGATGCTGGACGAGTACGGGCCTGTCTTCATCCTTCTCAAAGAGAGACAGTCTGTAGAAATGTCTTGTATTTAAAGAGCACACTATTCTAGGTTGAGTTTTCATTCATCACTTCAATCCTGAGAGTATGTTCCATTTAGCAAGTTTGGCAAATATGCCTACAGGACCCTGTTTTTGAAACATGCTAAATGTTGCTTTAGGATCCCTGCCAGAATTGATAGAAACTCTGTTCAAGCCTCGCAGAACAAGGCAGGGGTGGGGTGGTCAGGTGCGGTTAAGGCATTTTGTTGACACAGCAGGTGTCACGTGCACGTTGGTGTCACAGGGTTTAAATGTCAAACCATGCCAAGTCCATGTCAGGCTTTAACAAAGACACCTTTTATTATCACAAATTACCTTTCCATTGTGCAATGTTCAATCAAGCTGAAGTCACCCGCTTTTAGGGCTTGATGATAATATTGATGAACTGCAAAGAAAATGCCCTGCACTGAGAGTCACGAGCCTGACAAAAAAGCTCAGTGTTGGCAGAAACAATCACTGACATATTTTTCTGCCCTTGTATGGTTCTGATGGGAAATAGAGATAGAGAGCTCAGAGAACAGATGTGGATCATGTGGGCTTAGCTGATGTCTTTTCACTAACCTGGCTGCACCTGCACCACTTTTATTGACTCTCTGATGACAAATGTTGGTGAATTGTTTGTGCTTTACTGTATGGCCACACAAACACTATTGAAGTAAAGCTACAAGAATTAAAAAGAAGCTCAAAACAGGAAGTCTTGATCTTGATTCACTCAAATTCTCTGGTGATACAACCACCAAGGCGGCCTTGTGGATTTCACAAGAAAGGAAATAAGAGTATTGTCAGAGCGGCTGGCCAAGACTTAGCCCTTACTCAATAGAGCAAGCACAGCACAGGAAACAACATTTTGCCAAAATCCGCTCTGTACAGTGGCTACCTTTTGTTTAGGCTGCTCTTTGTGTTCTGGTTTTTAGCTCTTCCATGTTGCGTACATCCTCATCAAGTTTGCTAATTCACCTCGTCCTGACCTGTGGGTGCTGGAGCGCTCTGTGGACAACGGGAGAACCTACACCCCCTGGCAGTACTTTGCACGTAAGTTCTATCCTGGTATTTGTATTCATGGTATTCTAAAAAAAAAAATCGAATTACTTGTTTTATGACTGAAATGTTGAATCATTATAATTACATTCCCCATTGGATTTGATGGTCAGATTATGGCTTGTAAGTACAGCTTGTAAGTACATCTGAAATGCATGTTGGTGAGTTTTTGAGTTAATCTCTTATGTTCATATTTTTATAAGTAAATGCCACTAATCTCTATTGTCAACTGTTTAACACAATAGTTATTAAGATCATCCCCAATTTTAGACAGTTTCTGTGTATAGCATTTGGTAGCAGGATTACTTTTCAGATGTAACAATGGTGTTCGGAATAAACTAAAAGAGGTTTGAAAGTTATCTCTAAAAGTGCAGTACAAAAACACTACATGAGCAACAAATCTTTAACAAAATGCAGTAAAAAACACAAAAACACAGATTTGGGGGATTATCAAGGTCTTATATCCAGATTGTTAAAGTCATCACACTCTTTGACAAGTGGTCTGTGTCTGAAATTACTCCCTTATTTACTCATTCACTACTGCATAATACATACATCCCACATACACTACATCTATATAATAGACACTAAATAGTTTACTAAATAGTGAGTAGCAAATAAAGATTTTGGACACTAATCATTGTCACTTTGCATCATCACCATCTGCTGTAGAGTCGCATGACAGTAATATTCACACCTATAAAATGCAAAGCATTGCATTGTGGGATTGTTAGTAGAAAGTAGTGTACATGCCATGGACACTATTTTTTTCATTCCATTGTTTAATTTTTGGGGCCACTATATAGTTGATTAAACACTCAGCATTCGGACACTCAAATAAAATGGTGGAGGGTAAATATTGTACGCTATGTACAATACCAGGTAAAAGTTTGGACAGTAAAAAGGTGGTGATTTCTGACACAGTCATGTTTTTTTAAAATGAAATACATCTTGACTTGTTATCGAAGGAAAACCACAGGTGTAGCTCATAGTGTTAATGATGGCTCAGTTTCCCAATTACCTATGACACTATGTACAGTACCAGAGCCCTAGAAAATTACACCTATTAATTACATACTTCTCCGCTATGGCAAGCCAAATGTTTGCTGTGAAAAATTCTCTATGCGAGGATGGATTATGGTTTGTTCAGTGGCTAACATTTAATCCTGGCACAGTGATCAGCCTGCTTAAAACAGTTTAAGACAGGAAGAATGTGTGTTTCTACTATGCGAAGCAAACATCATTCTAAAATGAATAAATTCTAGGATAAATATTATGATTAAAAACTTGTATTTTGTATAGAAAGTGGCAGGTGGTTACTTGCTATCAATATAAAACTTAATTACAAGGGCTATAATGCCATAACTTGTCCCAGTGACTCCAAACTACATACCTGAATACATATTCTAGATTTGCTGAGTTGGCATATGTGAGTCACAATTTCTAATATCTAGGAGGCACCTGTGCACACAGATTGCCAGGAAACACACTGTGACTCATTGGATTTGCAATCTCAGAGTTTCTCATTGCTATCGACTTTGCTTGATCCAAGCTCATGTTCATTCAGGGTCATAAAGTGCTCAGAACAGACTCTTCATGATTCACTGATTTAGCTTTACGTTTACTTTTGAAAGCAAAACACCAATTTTGATAAAGGAAATTTCACATTTTACGTATTTCACTTATTCTTATATAAACCTACATTAATGTGTTTAACATCACACAACATGATTTATAAATATGAGGCAACTTGGCAGCTGACTCTGACTCTGGCACCTGAACACAACATTGGGCAATGTTTCATTTAATTGACAGATAAAAAATATTTTCTTTAATGTTTTGGCAGATTCAAAGCATGAGTGCCTTCAAAGGTTTGGAAAGCAGCCCAATGCTCGTGCAGTAGATGATGATGACCAGCTCTGCACCACAGAATACTCTCGAGTACTCCCCTTGGAGAATGGAGAGGTAGAATATCATGTCAAGTAGTTAAATCAAATCATAAATGTTACATTCTCTTAGATATCAAAAATGAATCTGTGTGAAATGAATGCTGTATTGTGTAGGTTGTGGTGTCTCTGGTCAATGGAAGGCCAGGTTCCAAAAACTTCACCTACTCGCCGGTGCTGCGAGACTTTACAAAGGCCACAAACATCCGCCTACACTTTCTCCGCACAAACACCCTGCTGGGCCACCTCATCTCTAAGGCTCAGAGAGACCCCACCGTCACACGCAGGGTGAGCCATAAACTGTACAACCTCGCACTGAGGTGCCATGCTGGCAGACTCTTGTCTCCCATTTGGACAAGCCAAATTTACAGATCTGCACCGACTTCCTTATTGCTGACACAAACAAACTCCCTGCTCGCACATTTATCCTTTTCGAGGCATAATGCCAGATCTGTCTGTCCAGTCATTATGATAATTCCCTTGGTAGAGACAGCCAAGATGGTTTGGAAAGCTTCCACTGGTTGCAGGTGTGGGGTATGGCACTTACATGGCACTTCAGTAGCCTCAGAGTATTGAGGCCAAACCCTGTGTTTTGCAGATTTTTTTGCAGTATTGGCTAAAGATATTTTTTAACATAACTGTAGTGAAACTGTTGAGATTGTATTGTACAATTAATCTCTTGTAGATGCATTTCCAGAAATGTATCCTCAACATGTATGTTTATAACAGTGCAGTAATTATTTATTTAACATGGTAAGTATGAATGAGTCATGGATGTCAGCTGTGGATTCTTATCAATGTTTATCATGCACTGATTCACCCCATAAAGCTACCCTTAGCTCATGGGTTGTGGTTTTAGTTTGTTGTTTACAACATGTGTGACTCACCTCTGTTGCCAAGCCAAGCCAGATAATGGTCTGTATAATGAGTTGCTGATAACGCCACTATTTACCTTGAATTGCTGCTGGTGGTAAAATTTTTAAATTATTTGTTGACAGTATTACTATAGTATCAAAGACATCAGTGTTGGCGGACGCTGCGTTTGTCATGGCCATGCACAGGAGTGTGGTGGTAACCAGGACGACCCAAACAGGTTAGTAATCCTCTTCATCTTCAGCAGTGTTATGAATATTTGTTTCGATATATTTGTGTGGAAACTCCTGGTTGAAGCATGTTTCATCACTTGTTCATTACAACCTTAACCTTTTTCTTATGAGCTTATCAAAATTTAACTTTGAAGAATAACTTCAAACAGTAAATCCATCTCACGTGTTTATTCATTAGCAGGGTTACATAGGCATTTTGTACAATGAGTTCCACTTTGTGTTACTGGTTTCGTGAGATGATTTAATGTTGAAAAAGAACACAGAGATGCTGCCAAATGTAGAGATTTGAGTGATAGTGAATTGTTCTGAGGAAGGACAATTACCTCATTGACATCACCATTGTAAAGGACAGCAGCTTCTTTTAGTTACTCTGATTACTGACTGTGATGCTATAAATGGATGGTAAAAGAAAAAGATGATGATGTGATAAAGTACTGCTTTGAACCACAGCAGCCCTCTGTATTCTGAACAGGTAAACAACAAAACAATATAGGATTCTTGTATTGTGTATGTTTTATAGTGAATTGGCCATTTTAAGTGAATGTACCCATTGACTTTTTTAGGTGGAGTAAGTAGCTCTCGCTGTTTTCAGTGAAAAAGTTCTGATATGCTACATGCTTGGCACAAAGCAGCTAAAGAAACAGACATTACTATCAGGAGTTAGTGGAAATAAAAACAGAGTTAAAAAGGAGAGTGAATATAGCACTGGAGCACAACTCCAGTCCACAACTTTATAAGGGGATAATATGTCAGTGCTGTGTTTAGAGCTTTATCTGCTGCTGGTTAAAAAGCTGTTAATGTAGGTTTAAAGAGAGGTTTTGAACTACCAATATGTTATATCAATGAAATTCTGAGTGTCACTAAATCCAGGTGTTTCATGTTCTTTCTTCAGACGTCATTGCGAGTGCCAACACAACACTTGTGGTGACTCATGTGACCGCTGCTGCCCGGGCTTTAACCAGAAGCCATGGCGTGCTGCAACTTTTGACAGCCCCAATAAGTGTCAGCGTAAGTGTACAATGCTTCCTCCAATGTATTTACAAAATCACACTCTGCTACTACCCACGCTGCTAGCTCCTTGAATTACGACCCCAAGGGAGGACTGAAATGTGCTCTTGCCTCTGATTTTTAAACCTGCTTGTGGATGCCCTGATATGGTATTGTAGAGAGTCTCAGTGAAGAGTTGAGATGACATTCCTCATATGGTATGTGTGATGAACAGGACAGTGCACAACTAGCTCCAGGATAACCGCTTTTGTCTGCATAGCCAACTAGTCAGCTAACTAGTTAGCCTCCCAGTGTCCCCCCAGTTCCCCCATGCCAGCTTATCAGCGAGCCATCCAGTCAGCCAGCAGAGCCTGTGTCAGCTGGAATCTAATTGCTTTGGACTGTTGACAAGATTTTCCCTCCATGAAATATGACCTTGTAGCAGCCACAAAAGCAGAGAAAGCAATATGAAGAAGACTTGTAATCCAATCAGTGCACTCATGTTGTGGAAATGCCCCCTAACCATCCATAAACATTAATGTGACACTGGGGTGGTATACAGGAAGAGGATATGGGGTCTTGTTTAGTTTGGATTTTTATAGTTTCTCTTAATACTTAACAACCAGACATATCACTTGGTTTTGGAAAATGAGTAGCTTAAGGTGCTTAAATGCATACATGGGAGACATTGGTAATTTGCTGAGGCATATAGAATAATTGTATCTGTGTGTGTCTGTGTGTGTCTGTGTGTGTCTGTGTGTGTGTCGGGGGTTTCCTTCTTAGCCTGCCAGTGTTTCTCCCATGCCTTTGACTGTTATTATGACCCAGAGGTGGAAAAGAGTGGAGCAAGTTTAGACACCTTCGGCAGGTACGACGGAGGAGGAGTGTGCATAAACTGCCAGGTATGAAGTTCATATCAAGTCTAAACTGATTCCTCTGTGGATGTAGGGTAGGAAGGGGGGTATAAAAATGAAGAAAAATTCCTTGTGTGTATATCTTTATGGAGTCCTCCTCTATAGAGCATTTCATGTGCAGACAGGATTGTAAGGCCTAAAACATTTCTGTAATCTTCACACACTTTTCTCTCACCAATCCAAGAATACATTTTATTTTCTTTAATCAAAGTAAAGTGCCATGTTCACACAATATCTTTCTGGAATATGATACAGATTCAGAGAGTATGTCAAAGTGCTTACAAAATGTATCGATCTGCAGCAAGAAGTTTCTACTGTAGAGAGAACATAACGCTTGTCTAATGACATGTGCTTTTAGACGAATATTGTTCTGTTGACTTATTTTTGAGTTATGGCTAACACATTAGTTTTGTTTTCTTCTTCAGCACAACACTGCTGGAGTTAACTGTGAAAAATGCATTGAAGGCTTCTACAGACCTTATGGAATACCTCCTGCGTCTCCCATTGGATGCATACGTGAGTCATGTTTTCTGTTTTTCTTTTAAACACTGAAATGCACATTTTTAAAATAACATGTACTTAATTATTTAATAGAATTTTTAAAATGGTTTTAATTGTCATTGATAGTAGTTTATTTTTTCTTTTGTTTGCAAAAGCTTTGCTTGGGAAGTATCTGAGTGATTCAGAACGCTTTTGGAAATGTTGGCTGCATATGCAGGCTTATATTCACAAGTCTTACACTTGGGAATTATGGCTACCCCGTGTATGTGTGTTTGGTATTTTTCCTTATTCTATCCAGGGTTATATGTGGATCGAAATGATCAATGTATCACATGACATATAAAAAAAGAAATATAAACATATATACAAAATAAAATGCCTTTTGAGACAGCAAGTGTAGAGAAATGTAGTGAGACATCCTAATTTGGTGACATCTTTGGCAAAATGTCCTTTGGATATCAGTTCAAAACTATTTACTGCTTGTGACTTCTTTAATCAAATTTGGAAAATGTATGAATGTGTTGCTGTCTCGTGGAAGTTGATAGTTTGTGAATGCAATATTGTCTCTCTATGTAGGTGCTTGACCTACAAACCGATGACTAACAAGCGAAGTCAAAACAGCTTTATATTCCATACTCTGACAGAGACAGACACAAATGGCACCATTGCTCAAAGCACCACTGGCACCACAGCTTGACTTTTACTAAACTGGGCTCCCCTCATGTTTACATTACTTTAATGGTCCATGGCTGTTCCCTGCTGTATAAATAGCTGCCAGTTGTGTTTGGACATTAGAAAGTATTGGAATTAAACTGGTTGCCCTGAGCGCTTTGAAAAGTAAACTATAAAATCCACAAACTCAATTAAGTGAGCTTAACAACGGAAGGTGTTCATTTAGGCAAAACTAAGTCGGTTAAGGTTTGGTAATCATTATTTGCTTGTCAGATCCCACATTTTGAGACAATGGATGGTGGAACAGTTTCTGTACTTTTTACTGAGATTTCATGTTATACACAGGAAATGACTTTTTATTAGACTGCCAATACTTCTCTGCTCTGTTGATGGTAATTTATGTCCATGTCAGTGGTGTTAGGTAACTAAGTACATTTACTTAAGTACTGCATGAGATACTTTTTATATCTTCTCTTGCATTAATCATTGCAAAACTCCTCTGATTTATCTAGTGACCCCTTGTTGAGGTCTGACCCCTAGGTTGGGAACCACAGCAGCTACAACAGTAACATGCTGCTTACACACTGATGCATCAGTATTAATAATATAATGATGCCATATATAATAATATACCATTCAGAAGGACAAAATAAGTACTTTTACTTTAATACTTAAAGTACATTTTGCTGCTAGTACTCTTAATACACTTTTACTTCTAATGGAGTTTTTTTTTTTTTTTTTTACATTGCTGTTTTGCTTCTTTTACTTCACTAAATACTTCTTCCACCGCTGGTCCATGTTAATGCACATCAAAGCAACTCTTGACTTCAGTGTGCATTTGTATGTATATGTTCATCTTGCATACACACATGTGAACCCATCAGCCTGCAGTTGTAATGAAAGGACTACAGCCGACTGTGAAATGGGATCTGGAAGGTGCATCTGCAAACCACAATTTTCTGGAGACAACTGTGATCGCTGCGCTGACGGATACTATTACTATCCTCAATGCATTCGTAAGTTTACTTTTGCTTAAACTTATCAAATGCTAGAAATCCATTAATGTAAAGGGATGAATGTGGTAGGGATATCATTCAGGTGAGCAAAGTCTATTAGGCATGTGGCATGAATCACATCAGTGATAGCTGTAAATAACAGCAGTGTCAAAATGGAATGAACAGCAATGAAATTAAAAAAACAGTTCTGCCTTACTTTTGTCTTATTAAATCTTTAGAGAAAAGTTAAATATTTGATAAAATTGTCTCTGTGTTTGAGAACTGAACCCACCCTTTGATGTTTGGAATTGGTTTCATGTTCACCTTTTTTAAAGCTCTTTGTGTTTCAGTCTGTCAGTTTTTCCCTTGAGGGGAGAATGCTACTTATTTTGGACTCAGCTTATTTGAAAGAAGTATGCCTTTAATGTTGCAGGGATACATGTAGACGGATGTATGTACATGTTCCAGCATAGACTACCTTTATTGTGATTCTTCATGCCTCACCTCCATCTAAAAAAATAGACATAGATATTAGACACAGAAGAAGATGTTTCTCTATCCTATCTCATTCTGATCTAGCTACAGACTCAGGAGTCTGTAAGATTATCATGATAAGCCACCAGGTCTTTCATAATTATTAATTAAGTTTTTTTTTTTTTTGACTTGACATTGATTGTTTGTTTGCTTGGTTTGTGGGTGGACATGTGGCTTCTGTGTACCTGAACTTGTCAGTGTAAGAGTAAGATTAATGTTTTATACAGTCATTACACAGAAACCAACACATCTGAGGTCTGCCCCAGGTGTATTGTTTGTTATTTCATATAAACTTAAATTGTCGACAGATAAATTTAGACTTGGCATTTAAATGAGAAATAGATTTATTGTGAGATGTTGTTATTAAATCTGGGTCTCTCAGCTTTGGGCTGTTAGCCTGGAGATAGTCAGACAAACTAGTCTAAACATGTAGACACAGTTATTATAAGGCTGTCTGGGTGTCAGGAGATTTTTCTTTGCTGTTTTGTGTCACTGTATGAAATCTCTACATTTAACATTTAAAGCTAAACTATTTAACTTTTTAATGGCCTCTGTGGCCACAGGTAACAATTACAAGATAATAGTTAATGCATTGTGCAACAGTAGAACAAGAAGAGAAGATGTCAGTTACATGACAATATCAACCTACAGTTTGTGAACAATAGCTAACATTAGCCATCTTAAGCTCCAGACCAAGAAATGCATGAGCAGCAAAAACCCTGGGTGCATTGATTTGAAGAAGGGTGTGTTACATGGCTTAATATTTTAACTTTTTTTTTTATAAGGGGGAGAATATGTTATCTCTTATTTCAATGTTACATAGTATCACTTTAATTTTAGCCAACTGATGATATTGTTAATCATTGCTGGTGGAAGGCAATGAATATTTGCATGGAAGGATCACAACATTAATTGTATCAGGTTGTCCTCAAACTGCATTGCAGTCTGTTTAGTTTTTTTCCATAACATGAATTACGATTATTGCAGCAATTTTTCACTGAAGTAAATGAAGCTGACATTTGAGGTATAAGTTAATTACAATTTTACATCACTGGAGGTCTTAATTTTGTGCCTTTTTTTTGCTATCAGGGTATCCCGTATACCAGACGACCACCAAATCCCCTGCAGGACCCATTGTGGGTAAGTTCATTACACAAGTGTTAGCAGTGTTTCATATCAGGGTCTAACCTAAATATTTAAAATGTTGTTGTCAACCCTCTCTCGTCTTTTTTTCTTTCCCTTTGTAAAGGGCCCTCTGCCTGCCCTCCGGGTTATTTTGGCTCACCCAGCTGTCAGCGTGAGTATGATTAGACCTGATATGTTGTGCTAATATAGAGGTGTTTACACTGCTATGCAATGTTAACTACTTTTATTGCTTCTACTCTCTGCTTTTCCTTTATGTAAAAAAACACTGTTGGTACTGTATCCTTTTTAGGAGTTTTTTTTTTTTTAAAGTCCAGTCCATGACTTTTTTTGTCACCTGAGTCACATTTACTCTCAGGCAGCCCATGTTGTTACAGAGGGCTTTAGAGGACTGTGTAAGGCACCACAGAGTCTGACTTGGTTTTCAGTAGAGTTAAAAGTCACCAACATGTGGCATTGGTCAGTCAAAAAAGGATTAATTCATGCAGGCTCGACTAAAGGTCAGGTCATGTTTGTAGACCTTATGAAAACAGAACTGTCAGTATATACAGTATTATGTGTATGTAATAGGATTATTAAAATGCTGGTATTATATATTGACAGAATGACAGCAAAACAGAGTGATGTCCTTAGATAATCATTTCCATTATGGGGGACTGAAGTTCAAGTGGTCTCTGTCCTCTCATGATAGCAATAGTCATTTGGGACTGTTCAGTGAGAACCAACCAGTCTATTATTAGTTACGACCACCGTTCTAAATTCCCTTTTCTGGCTTTCTTCAAGCTGGGAAACCCATTGTTAGTAATATGGCATTTCAGTTAAAACAAAGACCTCTAACTCTTGGCTTTTTCCTTCTTGTAATTTCTCAGAGAATGTAGCCAAACATTGACTTTTCCTTTAACTTGTTGTTGTCTTTCATCCCGTGATCTGACTGGGAAGGAATTTCATCTGCAGCATTTGAAAAGCTGATTTTAATGTTTGGAAGCAGCTTAGGGGCAAAGAAAACTGTGGCAGTCTCTCCAGTGGCTGTCCTGTCTTAGTGCCAAGTCTATTCACATACCAGTACCAGGCGAGGTTTGGCAAGATGTGCTCACCAGTGTAACCATACCTCTTTGTGCCACAATATGAACAGAGTTCAACTGACAGAAGTATTTGTCATTCCTTGTTGTTTAGCTGGACCAAAGAAATAGCTCAGGCTCATTTATAAGCGGGATTCAGGGTTCAGCAGGGTTACTCATTTGAATTTCTATTTGTTAGAATTAAATTAGTTGAATTGAGTGTTAGTTTAATTGTTAAGATAAGCATTTGCTATGTGTTTGTGCGCAGAGTGTATATGTGACTACAAAGGGACCGTGTACGGGGTGTGTGATGCTTCAGGACGCTGCCTGTGCCGTCAGGGTGTGGAGGGGGAGCAATGTGACCGCTGTCGAGCAGGATACCACTCCTTCCCAAACTGCCAGGGTGAGAGAAAATCACCATGCCAATAAGCAGTGTTCCCCCACTGAAAATTACAACCTCATCATTGACCTTACGTTTGAACTAGTTTTTAGTGGCCGCAAGATGTTACACTGTAGATGTAAACAAAGGCAGCCAATCAGAAAAGAAAAGAGGGCAGATATTTGATATTTTGGACTAATTGCAGACAGTGACACAGTTAGTGTTAGTGTGCAAATAATTTAAATGGTTTGGTCAGCAACCTTGTACATGCTGTGTGCTTTATTACTGCACAAAATTGTGCATTTGTCTGCATGAACCTGCTTGCACTAGTTTCTGGAGCAAATGTGCTTTGTCCTACAGGCAGGGTTTTTTTTTTTGCCATTTTAAAGTCTAAGCTTGAAACCTTTGACACTGGAACCCCAATGTTATAAAATGACCATAATCTCATCTCTTATCATCCTTTCATTTAACCTTATCTAAAAAACATGATGTAAAATGTATAAACAACTTCCTTACACTTCCTATACAAATTGATGTTTTTATTTATCTTTGCTAAAAGCAGCCTGCAGCAGATAAAATGAATTATGATTCATTGTTTTGGATTCTAATGAGACATTAGGAGTAATAGATGAGGAAAAATGGAAAGAAACAACAGCTCATAAGCTTGATTCTCTTTCTCCAGCATGTCGTTGTGATGGAGCTGGTGTAGCTAACAGTGACTGCAGTCCGAGTGGCCAGTGTGTTTGCCTACAAAACTATGGGGGGCAGGAGTGTGATGAATGTGCACCAGGGTTCTATGGATACCCAGACTGTGCTGGTGAGTGGATTTGGCCCATCTATGTCTATCAAAGTAACTGCAATACATATACAAATTAGATGTTTATGATCCCTGTTGATCTGAGTGCTGTTGGAAAAAATGTTGCTGCTGGTTTCACTGGGCTTAATGTGGCTAATTCTCATGACTGTAGAGCAAATATCCACAGTCTCCCACGGCATCCTGTACAACCCTATGCCGTCAGTCAAATTGATTTATTTAATGTATTCTTGGTGACTTGACATTTCACAGACAGCCTTCTTCCTTGTAAGGAATCAGATTCCCAAGAATAGACAACAGGGGATCACTAAAGGAAATCTAATTTTGAAACCGCACATGTCTTTTTGGACGCCTTTGAAACATTTGAAGATCTTACTTCTACTTGCTTCCTGTCCTCCAGCCTGCCAGTGTTCACAGGAAGGCTCATATGGCAACATATGCAACCCACTGTCAGGTCAGTGCCTGTGTCTCCCTGGGGTTGTGGGCCAGCAGTGTGACCACTGTGCTTCTGGACTCAGGTTCCCCCAATGCTCAGGTAACCATATCAGACACAATTATACTCATAAATAGAGACATTTTAGGACCGAGACAGAAACAAGAGTTATCAATTATATTAACAATGTAATGTTTAATGGTAGAGTTTGGTAAGGATTTAAAGTTATTTAATGTAGTAGGAAATCTCACTTTATTCACCTTTAATATCACATTGCAGAAAACAAACCATACAACTAAGATTTAGACCTGTTTTTTCTTCATTGTGTATTCATTCTGTGCTTCCAGCCTCCATCAGTCAGTGTAATCCAGCTGGAACTGACGGCACTGATCCTCAAACGGTATCCAACCCTTAATAAACTTTAATTCTCTGATTATCACAGCCCAACCATGATCATGTTTTTTTTTTCAAGCCTTGATAATGGAAGTGGTCACAGCCTAAATCCAGCACAAACAGTCCTATCAATGGTAACACAGCTGTACTGCTAAAACATAATCCTGCAGACTTTTTCAAGGAAGTGTTATTTTCCCTGTGCTGTACATGCAATTAAAATAAAGGAAACGAAACTTCCTTTCATTTTGAAGAGGAAGAAAAACAACAACCTTAGGTAATGCTTGGCTGTTTTAGGGTTTCTGGATGGTCATTTCCCCTGTATTTATTTTGGAACACGTCCTATATTTGGAAGACTGCAAATGACCAGTCATTCAGAAAACTGAAAATGCAGTAAAATATGCAGACACAAATAACTATAACTTGGCTTTTATCAGTAGCTACAAATTTCAACAATATTTATATATCAGTTATGTCACTGACTCCTTATCTGTTGTTTCAGGGATCCTGCCGCTGCCTACCAAACATAGAAGGAACCTTGTGTGAAAGGTGTAAACCTCTATACTGGAATCTGATAAAAGACAACCCTCATGGCTGTATAGGTATGTGACTGCAAGTCTATTACTCGCTTACTTTTGTAAATGGTGCAAGAAGTGAGAAAAATCAACTAAAAAAGTCCCTTTTTTTCTCAATGAGTATTAGTTCTGATCGCTGACCCCATTTTTCTCCACAGTATTAAATCTCCAGTAGCAATCTGACAAGGTACTGATATGGGTCTTGGCCCTTCTTACCCAGGGGATATGTCAACATACCCCTGTCAACAAGGCCGGATCTGCCTTCCTGTCCCTCAGAGGGGAGCTGGGGAATAACACGTTAATACAGGCAAATTCCGGTTAACTGCTCTCAGTGTGGAGCTACAGCGGAACCTGTGATATATGACATTGTAACAGAGCAATAATAAGAACCCAGTGCCACATAAAAAATGTGAAATACCTCTGGACTTCTTCTCTTGACCCTTCTTCTCCCCCATGAAAAAGTAACTGTGTACTAATCCACTGAAATATACTTAATATGGGACTAATAAGGTGGTTTCTATTATCCAGCCAGTCAGGAAACAGCTTCAGGCTTTGTCCAGATATCTGTCTAATGTTACAGTTCTGCTCTTTAGCAAGAATGTTATCACTACTACGCTGCCTGAAGAAACAAGAAGAGAAAAAAAGAGCCTTTAATATCCTAAGAATGCCTCTGGTTGACAGTGGCCGGACATTAAGGTTTCTTTTTACTCGGTTGAAAGCAAGCAATGGCAGTAAATCATCTCCTCTGGACCTTTGATGTGCAGATCTCTGAAGATTGAAGGGTTTTGTGCTGTTATGTTTCATCCATGACAGTGACAAAATCCTGTAATCAGAGTCTATTCACCGCTGATCCCCACCTTCATACCTCATAACCTTTTCACTCTCTTCCATATCAGAGTGCCAGTGTGATGTGAAAGGGACCATGAGTGGTGTTGGGGAGTGTGAACAGGTGAGTATTTCATAATTACATGTGGTGACTGATATACATTTATTACACTAATTTCATTACAATCAATTCAGTTTTGACTCGACTCAAAACTTTGTAAAATTTACTTTTGGTTTTATGTTTGTATAGAGAGGTGGACAGTGTCACTGTAAGCCTAATGCATGTGGACACACGTGTGACACCTGTAAGGATGGTTTCTTCCTGCCACAGAAAAATAATTATTTTGGTTGTCAAGGTGAGTCATCAGGGCAGACTAAATTTAAGCCAGTCTAACATTACATCTTATTGTGTCCTTATTTCATAACATGAGCAGGTTCTTATCTGTAAGAAATTAGAGCAGACTAATGGCTCATTTTTTCTCTCCCTTTAGGTTGCCAGTGTGATATAGGTGGTGCCATTGGCAGGGCCTGTGATGAGGTGTCGGGTCAGTGTCGGTGTCGGAAAAATATAGTTGGCCGTAAATGCACTGAGTAAGACGTTTTTTACTTTAATGTTTAAAGGGGACATATCATGGTTTTATGATTTTCTGTTATCTATACACTGTTATGATATTGGACGTCTACATTGAACTTGGTCCAAGTTCCAAACAAAAATGCTCCCTGCAAGTCAAACATTTAGGGTTCAGCCTGCCCTGAAAACTTCTTATGTAATGTTACTACTCTACTTCCTCCTTGTGATGACATCAGATTGTTCGCGTTTGTGCACAAACAGCCGTCTGTTACATGACCTTTGTTGCTAAGGGTGTTCCATGGGTTGTCTGCATCTATTCGCATATATTGGGACCAGATTCTGGCTAGAACATGTATGGATATATTTGTGCAGTTTCCATTTCTAGTACAGGAAAAAGAAGTGAAATCCTGCTACTACTGTTTGTTTGAATTGAGGGGCTGCATAAAGAGCCAGTATAAGATAAATGAGGAGTTTTTGAACTATAAATCATGGAGAGATATTCCAGTAGAGCCCCAGAATAAAAATACAGACCTGGAAATATGCATGATACATTCCCTTTAATACAGTTGCAAATCAAGACAGTTATCGTTATTGCTTCACTTTGTTTTCATTTAAAACTATATTTACCTCATTAGGCCAGCACCAAGCTACTATTTTCCCACTCTCCATCAACTGAAGTTTGAGGTGGAGGATGGCACCACACCAAATTCTAGACCAGTTCGCTTTGGTTATAACCTCCAAGACTTCCCAGATTTCAGCTGGAGAGGTTATGCTGTACTTTCCTCTGTACAGGTTAGTTGATGCTCACAATGCATGTTCATGTGATTATACTGATCAATCATGACTGAATATTGTATATTGTTGGGACTACCTCTCTGCCACTTTAATAACTTTATAGCTTCCTTTTTTTAGTCCATTCTGAAAGCACAAAAAAACTTTTGCTTTTGCCAATGCACAAAAAGTCCTACTTGAAGCAGACGTTCCTCTTTTATGTCAGTGCTGATGTTGGAATGTGGACACCAGCTGTCCTAGGACTAACACTATGTCTCTTCAGCCAGAGGTGATCCTCATGCTTACCCTTGGCTTTCCTGGCCCTTTCCATATTGTAATGCGCTACGCCACCCCTAAACATAGGGGGAGAGCACGAGTGAGAGCAAAGATCTTGGTGGTGGACGAAGCCGGTTTTCAGTCTTGCTGTGACTGTAAGTGAAGGGCTTCATTTGGCTGCATTTCCTTCTCTTTGGCTTGCTCGCTGTTTGTTGATTAACCCGCCCTGTTTGCTGACCTGTTTGGCCCACCAGACATGATTTTTAACATTTCTCTTAACATAACCTCTCCATTGTCTCAATAATCCTGTGCTATCGCAGTCAGCAGTTTGTCACTCTTATCCCTGCAGAGTGAAGTCAGAGTAACAGTGCATGTTGACCCAAAAGATGGGAGGCAGCACTTATTCCGTGTGGTTCTGCGGTTCACTAACCCAAGCAGCAGCAGTATGACTGGTAGAATCAAGGCTACCAGTACCAGAGGCACTGCAGGTAAGGCTGCCTCTGAAAGTGACTCAGCTCTTACATTGTACAATAAAACCATCAAATCTAACCCATCATGAAAGACATCAAAGAACTAAATGATTTCCATCATTGCATTTATCTCTATGTTGGATCCTGATGCACATTAGTTTTCTGTGCTCTCAACTGTGTGTGTATGACATTTATGCTTCTGCAGGGTCAGAGCAGAGTAAGGAAGTAATATTCCCAAGGAGTCCTTCCCCATCCTTCCTCACTGTCCCAGGAGAGGGCTTCGCTGAGCCCTTTGCATTGACCCCTGGGAAATGGATCATTCACATAAGAGCAGAGGGGGTTCTGCTGGTGAGTCCTATAAAGAGACATTGATGTGGAAGAGCATTTCATGATCATTCCTCTGTTTATTTCTTAATTGAAGAAATAATAAATGTCTACTAGACTGAGTACTGACATACACATTGTCACTCTCACTCTCAGGACTATTTAGTGCTGTTACCTCGGGATTACTATGAAGCACCACTGCTGCAGGAACAGATCACCCAGCCCTGCACATACTTACCCACCGCAAACAGGAACACAAAGTAATTCACTCTTCATTACTTTTCAGATCTAGCCCTGCACAAAATATTCCTCAACATTAAATAATATGCTAAGGAATGCCTTACAAATATGCTCGACTTTAGTTCAACATCAAATGAAACATGATGATTACATACTTATCTCTTATCAGTCTTGCTGGTGGTAATCACTGTTTCTGCCTCTGCCTGACTGTCTCCCAGCTGTCTGTTATATAAGCATGTAGCCATGGATGGGTTTAGCTCTGTGCTGGGCTCACAGGGAGTACTCTCCAACCGGAACGGGCGCAGGAAGAGACAGGCTCGTGTGCAACGTCCTACACCGGATCACCCTGAGATGGCTGCTCTTAATGGGAGACAGGTGGGAGGGCCTGGAGTTACATTACAATACAGAGATGTATTTACCAGAGTTTGGTTTCAGTATTGCAGCAACTAACATGCCCAATTAGGTCTAAATCTTTTAAATCAGTCCTTGAAAATGCTTTCATACAATGATGGCTTTTACCGCCCATATTTTTTGTCTTTTTGTTGGAGTTCATTTTAATTGTTGCTTATGTTCCTTGTGGTGTCAACATTGTATGTTCTGTTATTTGTCCTGTAGTCTCAGCTCCAGCTCAGTTTACGTGTACCCCATCCTGGTTTATATGCTTTTGTCCTGGAGTATGCCAGTGAGGTGGACAGTGTCCAAAATGTCAACATACTCATCAGTGGCCAACCAGGTGGCCAGATCCCAGCCAGGGTCAACATTTACAGCTGCGCTTACAGGTAAGTCCTGTTTTTGTTTCACCAGCTTCCAAAACACTGCTTGTATTTTATTGTTAGTACTAACATCACAGTCCTTGAGAAGTTGCAGAATATATATGTTTTTAAGCTGTTTTTGTGTTGTAGTTTTTTGTGCCGGAGTGTGGCGGTGGACAGCAGTAATAAGGTGGCGATGTTGCAGCTTACTCATAAGACAGAGCTTCTACTGCAAACTTCCACAACCTCATTCCTGCTGGTGAGTGAAATGTTTCCACAGAAGAATTATCATAGTCTATAAACTAAACAACAACAAAAAAAACATCTGTTTTTGTCTGTAGTACAAAGTGTATGCAGTGCCTGCAGAAGAGTACTCCATTGAGTATGTGGAGCCCAAGGTGCTATGTGTCTCCACCCATGGCCGCTTCACTGAAGACAGGTAACTCACAATAAATATATCCAGTCACAAGATTTTAATAACACAGTCACACAGAGGCTTTTTCATCAGCCACCAATGTAGGCTGCAATTTAGGTTTAACGCTACAAAACTAGACCTTTATTGTGTTTTGTTGTTTTGAAATATGGACTCACACATCTGTTTTCCAGGTGTGGTTGCATGTATTCCCCCAGCAAGGCAAGGTCACTCACCTGAGGCTGAACTTAGGGTCAAATTCACTTTCACTTACTCTAAATGTACTCTCGCTCAGCACCTAATGAGCAGGTTAGATGTTACACTCACACATGTGTTTACAACAGTCAGAGAGCAGTCCTGTCATTTACTGCATAATCCACCCCATACAGTGTAGAGAAGGGGTGTCCACTGTCCAGTAGGCCAAAATATGTTAAAAAAAGAAAGAGTTAGAATTATCTTGAAAGCAATGGTTAAGTTTAGTTGGCTCACAAATGAACATGGTTGCAAGACACAGACCACAATGATTGTTTAATATGCAGTGGGCATTCTATGTATGCCTTTGTGTGTATGTGTGCTATTGACCAAATAAAAGGGTTGCCTTAGAAGTTTGCTTGACTTTTCCTTTTCTATTTTGATTCACTCGATTTTCCTATTTGACGAATCTGCTGCTTCCTTGACAATATTTGAAACAACATCAGAGATCTTATGTATTTGGAAAAGTAAACTCACTAAAAGGACTATAAGTGGAACAGTTTTTGTTGTGTACTAAGACAGTTTATAAGTCTGGGAAAATAATTCACATTTGAAGTACGTTTTGATCATATTGGAAGGAAATGAAGAGGATGTAAGATGTAGAATCAGATAGAATAAGAAAGATGCAGCTTTATTTCAAGGGACTGGACAAAAATATGGTTAAAAAATTCAAGCATTTTTATACACAATCCACTTATTTAAGGGGCTCAAATGTAATCAGACAAACTAAATAATCATAAATAAAATGTTTCTTTTTTAAAACCTTGTTGAGAATCCTTTGCAGGCAATGACTGAGGTCTGGAACCCATGAACATCACCAAATGCTGGGTTTCCTTATTTGTGATGCTTTACCAGGCCTTTACTGCAGCTGTCTTTAGTTGTTGTTTGTTTGTGAGTCTTTCTGCCTTACGTTTTGTCTTCAGCAAGTGAAATGCATGATTGATCAGATTGAGATCAGGTGATTGACTCGTCCATTGCAGAATATTCCACTTCTTTGCTTTAAGGAACTCCTGGGTTGCTTTCGGGGCATGTTTTGGGTCATTGTTCATCTGTACTGTGAAACGCCGTCCAATCAACTTTGCTGAATTTGACTGAATCTGAGAAGACAGTACATCCCTGTACACCTCAGAATTCATCAGGCTGCTTCTGTCCTCTGTCACATCATCAATAAACACCAGTGACCTATTGCCATTAGAAGCCATGCATGCCCAAACATCACAATGCCTTCACCTTGTTTCACAGATGATGTGGTATGCTTTGGATCACGAGCCGTTTCAAGCTTTCTCCACACTCTTTCTTTCCCATCACTTTGATATAGTCTTAGTTTCATCTGTCCAGAGAATGCTGTTCCAGAACGGTGCTGCTTTTTAGATTTTTTTTTGGCTAGGTCTAATCCGGCCTTTCTGTTCTTGACGTTTAAGAATGTTTTTTGCACCTGTATTTGCTCTTGTGAAGTCTTCTCCTTATAGTAGGCTTGGATAATGATATGTTTACCTCCTAGAAAGTATTCTTCACTTGACTGGATGTTGTGAAGGGGTTTTTCTTAACCATCAAAAGGATCCTGGGATCATCCACCCCTGCAGTTTTCTGTGGACATCCAGGCCTTTTTGTGTTACTGAGTGTGAGGTTTTTTTTAGCTTAGAATGTACCAAACTGTTGATTTTGCCACTCCTATCTCTGGTGGATTTTTTTTTTTTGCAGCCTAAGGATGGCCTGTTTCACTTGCATTGAGAGTTATTTTAATTGCATGTTGTAGGTTCACAGGAACAACTTCAAATGCAAAGACCACACCTGGAATCAACTCAAGACATTTTGCCTGTTTAATTCATGATGAAATAACAAAGGAATTGTCCACACCTGTCCATGAAATTATTTATGGTCCCTTTAAAAAGAAGGTGGTACATATCAAAGAGGTGTAATTCCTAAACCCTTCCTCCAAATTGGATGTGAAGTAAGTTGAATATGTACTGGTAAACAGGTAAAATAACAAAACTCGTGTCAGTGTCCAAATATACAGTATATGGACATAACTATATATGTAAGTGTTTGATTTGAATTTCTGAATATTGAGATTGGGAATTTATCAAAATTCAAAAGAGGATTGTTGGAGATCAGTGTTAACAGTCTTTAAGTAACAACATCTTGTTGCTGTTTAATTTTTCCAGTCGGCACTGTGTTCTGAGGCAGTTCAACAAACCACCTTCAGCCTGGATTTTGTATGCAGCCCGTGATGGGCAGCTATCTTCTGTATCGGCTGTTGCTCCCCAGCAAGTATATTATGAAGATGGGAGACGGAGACGACAGTCAGGGGTGTTCCCTGTCCGTGAACCTCATAGCGATGGGGTACTTCTTAAATTCCCTCAGGTATCAGAGTGAAAACCGTGTTTTCCTTACAACCTTGTTGAATAATTTGAATTTTTCTGGAGCTGGCTGTGCTGCTGGGGGCTCTAGACATTCAACAAATAACCTCTGCCCTGACATTAATTTTCCATTTCACCATGACTTTATAACACTAAAGTCGCCTCTTTATTCTTTTTCAGACGGAGATCAGTTTCACCCCTGAGGTGCCCCTGCCTGGCAGGTATATGGTAGTGGTACATTATCACCAGCCTGAACATATCTCCTTCCCTGTGGAGGTCCGGGTGGATGCAGGACGTGACTGGAAGGGTGAGTGTGTCTGAAGAAGTGGTAGGTTCCCTCCTGTCTGATCACATGGAATTAAAGAGTTTATTTGCTCCTATTGGATATAAGCGCGTTTATTCTGGCATTGACTGGGAAAGCCTCTCAGTGAGCGGTGGGAGTTCTTCTTTAAGATTAGCCCCAGGACTCTTGACAAGATAATCACAGCCCTTGAACACACTTGCCCATATGGCTTTAATGGAGAGACAGATTATTGTGGAGTTTGTTGACGTCTCTTTTCAATATTCTTCTAATCTTTCACTCTGCTCTTCTTTTGCAGGTTCTATAAATGCATCATTCTGCCCTTCAGTCTCAGGATGCAGAGAGGTAGTCATCGCTGATGGGCGCGTGGCTCTCGACTTTGACAAGCAGCCCTGGCAGCTGCCAAGCATCTCTGTGACTGTGCCACCTAGGAAGACCCTTATTTTGGTCAGTGGATTATGTGATTATGTCTAGATCACATTTACCCACTAAATTAAGAGATACATTTGAAAAAAATACAAACATGTTAGTGAGACATACCTTTGCGTAAAGTCTGGAGGTTTGAGGAGTCTTTATTTCATACTGTATTTGTTCAGGTTGAGTGCTTGGCATACTGAGGTCCTCTCTCCTCAGTGTTATACCATGTCCCTAACAACAATGAAGGGACTGTGTTCTACCTGGCAGCCACACACAGTTTTATAAAAGCTAAGCTTCCAACCTCTGTAAGGCTGTAGCAGGTTGGGCTTTTGCTTTTCTGCTGTTCACTTTCAATTTGACTTCTTCTGACAAGATGAAACAAAAATGTGAATAAAACACTACCATCCAAGTTTTTTTTTCTGTATCTAACAGATACATACAGTACGTTTTAAAGAACAAAACGAACCAAAGTGGAAGATTTTGCTGATATTTTGTGTGATTTTCATCATGTTATGATTTGCATCTTTGGACAGGATTATATCATGTTGGTTCCTGATAACAGTTACACACCAGATCTCCTGAAAGAGAAGCCGCTGGATAAGTCTGCAGATTTCATACAGCAATGCAGAGGAGAAGGGTTCTATATTGAGTAGGTATCCACCATGTCGGTAAAATAAGCTGGCCTCAAATCCATTTGAAATGGTACTTTAAGGATTTGATATGTTTATTTGTTTTGTTTGATAAGCCCTTCTTTCTTCTTATCAGTGATATATTGAGTCTTTTTTCAGGGCAATAATCTATTTTGTCAGCAGCTCCAGTATAGTATTTTTACAGCAATAAGCTTTGGTGAAGCAGATGTTTGTGTGAATAGTGCCCTCTAGCAGTGATGATTGACTATAAAATCATAGCTGTGTTTGACAAAGCTGCTTTCGTTTTTCTGTCCCCTCAGCCCCAGAACATCATTTCAGTTCTGCAGGGAATCTGCCCGCTCACTTGTAGCAGCTTATAATGATGGAGCTCTGCCTTGCAACTGTGACAAATCTGGCTCCACAAGGACTACCTGCAATCCAGTTGGGGGACAGTGTCCCTGCAGGCAGCACGTCATTGGTCGGCAATGCACAAAGTGTGCCACAGGATACTATGGCTTCCCCTACTGCAGACGTGAGTGAACATTTGCTTCATGAACACATATGCATGATAGAGCCTATGACTGAGGAGTTAAAATTTGTGGGGTATTTTAATGTAGTATGAAGTATGCCTATTGAAATCCCCTCTCCCTCTGCAGCGTGTGAGTGCGGCCACCGATTGTGTGATGAAACGACAGGAAGCTGCATCTGCCCTCCTCAGACAGTCAAACCAACATGTGATGTTTGTCAGAGAGAGACTTTCAGCTACCACCCTTTGGTGGGCTGTGAGGCCTGTGAATGTTCTCCAACTGGCATCAAAGAAAATACGGGGCGTGACTGCGATCGTGTCAGCGGACAGTGCAGGTGAGTGGAAACATACTCTTGACAAGGCTGTGTAATTAAACTGTGCTTTACAGCTCGTAGTTGTTTGATTTCTACTACAGAAACGTTATGTAAGTTAAAGCTTCATAAAAAAGAGAAAAAGTAACTTAATCAAAACATAAAATACTCTTAAATATTGAATGTAGTGACAAAAGAGAGAGCTGTAAAAAAAAAAAAAAAAAAAAAGAAGATCAATAAGATAAATGTTTTAAGTCACCCCTGGAAAGATCAATCTAAAAAAATCTTTATTTATATCACTATGAACTGAAACTTAGTCTATTTATGTTTAATTGCTGACTGATAAGATGAAAAAACTTGCATACACATATCCTTTCTTAATAATCTATTTTTACCAACAATTCTTAATTATATGATTGTATAATTAATTTAAAATCTGTAGCACTGTGCTGAGTAATGGTTTGTCCCTTACAGATAAAACGTCTCTTTCATTCCTTAATTTTTGAGGGATGAAAGAGTCCAGAGAGAGCAGCTTCTATTCTCACAGTGAAAGTGAAATATAATACTAAAACACTTAAAGTGATTAATAGAGGATTAATTCACAGACCAGTCATGGTGACAGTCTGTCTTTTCTGTTATGCATGTTTTCACTTTCAGCTTCACCACTCAGTCACTGTCATAGATTATGATTACTGCCTTTGCCTGTACACAAAGATATGTTCAAATACAGTCCTGATATTACAAATGTATAAACCTGATAAAATTGTATTGTAAATCACATCTAGGAATTTACTAAGGATAACATGTCTGTGTATTTTGATGTAGTTGCAAGCCTAGGATTGGTGGACGGCAGTGTGATCGTTGTGCTGCAGGTTATTATCGCTTCCCTGATTGTTTACCTTGTGACTGTAACCATGGTGGTGTCGCACCTAACGTGTGTCACTCAGACACTGGGAGGTGTCTCTGCAAGGTGAGCTAAATGGCAGCAAATTGCTGATCTAAAACAAACTCTTTTGTTCATTTTTGTGTATTCCTCTCGCCTTGTTCTGACTTTCTCTCCATCATTGCTGCCATGTTTGTAGAGAAATGTTGCTGGTGTGAGGTGTGATATCTGTCGGGAAGGTTCCTTCTATTTTGATCCCTCTACTCCTCATGGCTGTACCAGTTGCTTCTGCTTCGGAGCCACTGACCAGTGTCAGAGCTCCAGCAAGCGCAGGGGGAAGGTGTGTTTGTTTTCACTGCATGTCCATGATTGCCTTTGGAAATGCATGCAAAGCTTTCTGGCTAATAGAAAGTATGTGGTACGCATACAAGCTGAACATGAATGCATATGTTCAGGAAAATGACCTACAATAGCATAGCAGATCATAGTATACATACCAAAGTAGTTTTACTGGTGTCTGAGCACATTTTGTGGTGTCAGTCAGTTATTTATCGTTAATCATCGAACGCTCATCATGAGTCTTGCTGCTGTGATCTTAAGCTTGTGGAGGTGTTTGTCTGTTTTGAACGTAAATGACTGTCTAAAAAATAAAGAATTACTTGTTTCCCTTTAACACGTATATAATCCCTGCTGTTAGTTTGTTGAGATGCGTGGCTGGCATTTGGAAAGCCCCGACCAGGAGGAGGTGCCATCTGTGTTGAACACAGCCAGTAACACAGTGGTGGCAGATATCCAGGAGCTTCCTCCCACAGTTCAAGATCTACACTGGGTGGCGCCATCATCCTACCTAGGAGATCGGGTGAGTTGATGTAGGGATGTAACATAATGGCAGCTAAAAGGCTGCTGTTAGTAAATATTTACTAATGTTTAAATACGGAACCAGATACTTCAATAGTAATATAGTAGTTGTTATTTAATTCATAAATTGAGCCCAAAAAAAACAAGATTAAAAGAAAATTAAGTAATTTTGAGGGAGTTCGTCTGTGTTCCCTATGTTACTCACTGAATTCACTCAGTTGTTGAGATTTGATGATGTAGCAATATCACTGCATTTGCATTTTATTCTAATTAATTAAAGCTCAATATCCTAGCTCTATTTTGACCTATTTGACTTGTAGTTGTGTACACACAGGTTTTCAATGTAGTGGATGAATGTAATGAACAATGTAGGCACTGTATAGTTAATTTTGTTCTCCTATTTAAATTATTTGGTTCATATTATTTTGTTTGATTTGGGATCTATTAATTGATAAACTGGCTCCTTATAAATTTTGCTCTAATGGACACAACAACATTGATCTCAGTAAAATGGTGACCAAAATGGTGTAATAACTGATAACTGATGTTATGTGTTATATGTCTGAAATGTCAAAAAAGACCCGTGAATGCATGAAAACCAAATTTTCCTTTAAGCAATATGAAAATTCAGATAAGTTGACAGTTGTTTCTTTCTTTTCCTAGGTTTCATCTTATGGTGGTTACCTTACCTACCAGTCCAAATCCTTTGGCATTCCCAGAGAGGGAATGGGTCTAATGGACAGAAGACCTGATATCCTGCTGACTGTGCGTAATCACAGTGCCCCCAGTTTCTTCTCTCTCAGACTTCTAATTTTTCTTTCATATATCACTCACTTCATTTAATCATCTCTGTATTTGCCCCTAGGGCCAGGAAATGACCCTGATCCACATGGCTCCACATGTCCAATCTCCAGACAGACTGTATCAGGGTAGAGTCCTTCTCATAGAGGTAAACAACACAATAGTTCTCTTTTTTGTCTCAAGAGTTTGTAGGCAGTGATGTTCATTTAGTCACACAATACAGAACTACATCCTTTCCTATTTTTAAGGCCTTATCAGTAGTGAGGAATTAAAATCTGGATCAAAAAAGACATGTGTGTGTGAAGTTTAATTTTAAACAGGAAGGTGTTGCTACAAGAAAACTCAGTGAATGTCTGAAAAGTTAAGGGTTCAAACAGATAAACTAAAGAAATCACGATTCACCCGTGTCAAGCATAAATGTTCATACTGAAATTAAAGAAAATCTTGCCAGTCTGTAAGTGTTGAAATATCTTGTATTAAAGTGTAGTTGTAATATGTTGTATATATATATACACACATGCACAAAAACTATACTATTGTATATGTGTGTATATATGTGTGTATATATGTATATGTGTGTGTGTGTGTGTGTGTGCGTGCGTGTATATATATATATATATATATGATATACCATATTAAACCAAAAAAATGTATTTCAATCTGAGTTTCCCCTTACATTTTTCTCAGTATTATTACCCCAGTAACTTGTCTTTTGTCTGCAGGGAAACTGGCGCCACGCTGGCACCAACAGGCCTGTGTCCAGAGAGGAATTGCTGATGGTCTTAGCCGGTCTGGTGGATCTGAGGATCCGAGCCTTGTACTATACACAAAGCCAGCGGCTCAGTCTAGGAGAGGTGGGCTTTGAGGAAGCCACTAAAAACGGGACTGGAGGTCCTGGTAACAATGTGGAAAATTGTTCCTGCCCACCTCAGTATTCCGGAGACTCTTGTGAGGTGAGGTATTAAAAGGCCATTAAATATCACTTAATAGCAGCAGAATCTTTATTTTTTATATGTCAATAACATGATGTAAAGATTTGTTGATAAATGTAAGAGGATTATATGTTTCTTAAGTTTCAAGCTGTATGCCATTTTCAATCTGATTTATTTATATTTATATTGAACTTTATATGTTCATATGTGAACACACAAGCACAACTACTTTTTTGGTGAATCCCTTTTTGGGTGATGACAAAAACTTGGATCTTACTCTACTGACTTTCACAACTTCCACACAAAAAAACCCCAAGGAAACAAACAAAAAGAAAATGTCCATACTTCTTCCATGCTGACAAATCCTTAACCTGAAAACCATATAGGAAATCTGCATGGAAAAAGAACTAGTAAAAGATAGTGACAGGGTAAGGAGATAATGATAATTTGGTCAGGTCTGAAAAGCAGAGAAGAAACAAGCAGGGTGGGGCAAGTGCTGATTGAAATGGGCTCTTGTCATCTTTGAGGAGCGGGACCTCCTCATACTTTTTGGGTGTCTTGACATGCCTGAACCAAGTACCACACCCTTTTCCTAGAGGAAAAATTCATCAGCTGAGGAGCCTTTGGTGGAATGTACTGGAAAATACCGTCCGGAGAGCGGTGCAGCCAAATTGTGTAGCCCGAGGGTGGGATATGATGCACAATCACGCAGACATAATATAAGTGATTATACAGCTATAATCACTGGCATGGCTACAGCTCACAGAAACGTACAGCAAACATTCACAATGTTGTTGCTAAGGAGACGCTTTACTTCATTTTATCCTGAGAATGGTATTGACTTGACTTAGTGTGTTTGTGCCTCTCAAATTTGATCTGTATACACACGATTCCAGTCATTTTGCCCACAAAAGCTAATTAAAGAGGGAATGGAGCAAACAGTTATTAAAAGAAAGAGTTTTTAAAAGAGTTTTCATGTAATAGAGATCATTTTGTCAGGGAGAAATAATATTTAGAACACTTAATCAAATATTTTTCTTGTTTCCGGGAGTGCTGTTGCCATAGATTTGGTTCTGTGTAAGTGAGCCATCATGTCATCTGGAGTGTGTAAAGGAAGGTGATTATATGTGCCCAGGGGTGGTATGACCAGGCGCCTCACCTTGACACATGGGGTGTGGCAGTTGGCAACACATTGTTACTCATAAACCTGAGTGCACCTACAGTCTGTAAGGACAGCCGACACACCTAGTTGTGTTTATTGCGTGTCTGAGTGGTGTGATTCAGGTGTGAGTTCTAGGTCTGAGTTGTCTAAAGATGTCTGACTTTCCCTCCCAGTCATATATACTTGCATAAACAATGTTGTAAAACACACACACACACACACACACACACACACACACACACACACACACACACACACACACACACACACACACACACACACACACACACACATAATACATTTATTTATATATATATATATATATATACTATATGCTATATACTTTACACTTGACATTGTTGAACTGGCTATTTGACGTAGAGGCTTTATCAAGTCAAGATGTCGTGATTTTCCTTTTCTCTATTCACAAATGCTGCCACATTTGACTGTCTGGTTTTTACTTAAGCAATTCTCTGTGTGTGTGTGTGTGTGTTTGTGTGTGTGTGTGTATAGGGGGGGCATGTGTGTGCTTGTGTACACTCATGCTGATCTGCAGTTCTGACTCAGGTAGGAAACGGGGCGTGTCCTCTGCGTATGCGTTTGTGTGAGTGAGCGTGTGTGTTTAAGAGGCTGAGGCAGAGGAGAGCAGAGCATTATTTCACACAGACTAAACGATAGGAATGTCACATACTTGTATGGATAGACATCGGAAGAGAGGGATTCTTTTACAGACCCTGTTATGGGGGACTTTGATTGGACTATGCTGCGCTGGTCCTAGACCCTTCCATAGAGGGCATCGACCCCGCTACACCAGGCATAATGAAAGATGGACTCAGAGGATACAATACCCTTCACTGCATGACCGGGCAAATCAGAGGATAGAATATCCATCAGTTAACGACCAAGGAACCCAAGGAATACGCTACCCATCAGTACACGACAAAGGACAGACTATTCTCTATCCTTCTGTCAATGATAATGGTGGCAGTTCTCAGATTAAGGTAAAATCCTGTGAGGATGCGTCGAATCTTATTATTTAAAAGATATTATTGTACTTCAGCTGCAGGTTGTACTTGTCAAAATCTCATGTGTGGATTGTTGTTCACTTGAAAACTCCTATCTCTCTAAAGCAATGGTCATGCTTTGGCTCTTCAGTGTTACTGTCTTAATGACACTCAATTTCAGGTCAAGTTCATGGCTGTGTGTTCAACAAGTACTTTTTCTCACACTTCATGACAACAAACTGATTATCTTCTGTAAATAGCAGGCTAAAACTCCAGAAACATTGCTATTTAGGCAAAAATAAAACTAATGCTGTGTTTGTAGCTTATTGGTTGAGTTTAGATAGTGTGTGGTTATAATTGATATTATGGTACAACATTGGTGATGATGATACCATTCCAATTTGGATAATAATATGACAATATATACCATAAAAGGATAGAGATAGATCAGCTGTTACAGATGTCAGTTTTAGCATTTATGATATTTATTATTCTAGTTGTATTTGGCTAGATTTTTGTAATGTAATGCTGCTCATAAATGAACATGACTGCTCTTTGGTAATATTGAATTTACAGATTTTTTTGCATCAACCTGAGTACTTTAATTTTCCTGGTATTCCCATTCATTGGAATCGCCAAAAATAGTAATTCTCAGGTGTTTTTTATTTTATTTACTTCATTCAATTTCCAGAAAATGTACTATATCATGATATTTATTAATTTCACTGCATACAATTACATACAGTATAGCATGATAGAATACTTCTAAATTTCCCACCCCAAGCATTGTAATTATTATAACATAATATCAGATATACTTTGACTCCTGTATACTCTTTGTATATTCAAAGAGTATACAGTGTTGTCTAGGTATATGAGGTATAGCTACACTTATTTTAATGATGGTATACATGTCTTTATATTTGTGCATTTGTTTTGCAGAAATGTGCTTCTGGATACTACAGAGATGGCAGTGGGCCTTACCTGGGCCGCTGTGTGCCCTGTGACTGCAGTGGTCTGGCTGAGGAGTGTGAAGACAAGACAGGGAAGTGCCTGGTAAGAAACACTCTCAACATACAACACTAATGACCACAAATATGCACCTGCAAGCACCTTAAAATGCAGAATGATTACATCCGCCCAGCTGACTCTGTGTGTTAGCAGCCACAGATAAGTCAGAGTCTAGACCTCTGAGCTCCAGGGTATATCTGTGGGCATACTGTTTCCAACCAACACTGCTTGTTTGGCCATAGCTGTGTGTTTTATCACCACATCAGAAGCACTGTTTGATATAGCTTCCTGATTTCCCATAATGGGGGCCCCTCTCTCTCTCATTATTCTCCTTGATGGGAGGATGAGCCTGTATGCATTTTTAAATCTCAACCATCTATGTGGTGTTATTTTTACTATTATGCAAGATACTCAAGACTGGGCCTGTGTGTGCAATATACATGTTGATCCACACCCTAGCAGCTCAAAGCCAAATGGACAAAAGCAGCTGAATGTGCTATCTGCAGTGACATTGGTGATTGATTGGTTTGCTTCAGTGTAAGAAAACACATATCTGGTTGAGTTCATACAGCATGTGTGAAAAATGCAAGCTGCAGTCTACATAAGTACCCTGAGTTTTGTGTTTTCTTCTCTTTACTATTCTGTACATCTACAGTGGTTAAGTCACAAGTGTTTTAATAATACATTATGTGTCATTTTCAGAACTGTCAGCATAACACAGCTGGGGACCAGTGTGAACACTGCAAAGAAGGTTTCTATGGAGACGCGTCTCAGAGGACATGCAGAGTGTGCCCGTGCCCATTGAGTGCACCCACAAACAGGTGTGTGAGAAAAACAACACACATACAAATAGATGTACTATAATTAATTTTGTATTTCAGGAACTAAATCTTAATCTTTCAATGGATTTGCAGTTTTGCAGTAGGTTGCAGACAGGTCAATGGAGACTTCCAGTGCATATGCAGAACAGGATACACTGGAGACAGATGTGAGAGGTAAGTGTTAGATTATTTCAACATGCTAGGAGATGATGTTCAAATACTGCCCAAACAGACACTCTAAAAAGTCTGCAGAGTTATTCCTATTTTATCACTTATTCCATCTTATTTATTTCTCTTTCACATAGGTGTGCTTCTGGTTTCTATGGTGAGCCACTAACACCAGGAGGAAGTTGTCGGTCCTGTAATTGCAATGGCAATGGCAACAATTGTGATCCCAGGACTGGAGGTTAGATTATGCAATTATGTTTTACAACTACATTAATACAATCAATTCAGTCATACTGTTTAAAAAACTCTATAAGTCTAAAAAATATTAAACTATTGTCTTTATTGTTTCTGCAGTTTGTAAGAACACACTGGAGCCAGGAGACACAAACACAGATGAGCAATGCTCAGGTTAATAGACACAAAATAACATTCAGTTTACAATATATGGGGTAGGCTCCTTTGTCAACCAAACAATGCTTTCTTTTCCAGAGTGTGATAATTGCGCTCAGACTTTACTAAATGATCTGGAGAAGCTGGAAGATGAGATGGGAAAGATCAAGGCTCAGCTGGACAATGCCTCTGCCAGCGCCTCCTCTCAGGACAGGCTGAAGAAGTTGGAGAAGGCAGTGGCAGACACTAAGGTAACAGACACTAAGGTGTTAATGTACCATAACCCTGCCAGCTAGTTCTGAAGGCTACAGACAACCAGTGAAGAGCACCTGCAGAGTTCCAGATTATGTGTAGACACAATAGCCAAGACGGACTTGACATGTCCTGATACCAAATTCCTAGCCACAACATGTACAATGAGATCCATAGTTTTTTGTAATTTCCTCTTTGCCCATTTCTTGCACATACAGAACAACTGCATGTGTATACGCAGTCACACATACACACAAACAGTTCGGTGCAGGATGGATGCGCTTGCGCTAACATTCCAGATTCCTGCAGATAAGCAACCCTAGTGAATTTTGTCCCAAAGCCAGTGTGTCAACACAAGTTGGAGACTACACTGGTGGAAGCCTGTGTTTGTCGTACCAACTTGTTGTTTCTCATTCCCTCGTAATGTCAGCGTTACATCCAAATCAGTTGAATGTGTACCCTTTGAGTGCGTTCATGAGATACAAGTAAATACTTCTCGCTGTTTTAAAAACAGCCCCTATGAATCTTAAGCTTCAGTATACCACTTGCAGCATCTGAGTCTGACATCATGCAGCTTACTTTTCTGTGCTTTCTCTCGCTTGCAGATTCTAGTGAACAAATTCAGCTCCTCTGTCAACAACCAAAAGTCCAGAGTCAACCAGCTGGAAGATGACATGGACACTCTTTCAGATGACATCAGCTCCCTTAAAGATAAGGTAGGTTGCTGGGGACAATGTCCAGTACAGTAGTTTATTGAAATATCAACATGTAATAATAACCATGAGAATGTATGTTGTTTTTTTATTTAGGCAGATGAGAGGGCCGCTGATGCTGACAGAGCAGTGGAAGATATTGAAAAGACCCACAAGAGGGCTAAGGATATGGACTCAGATATTCAAAACATGCTTAAGAAAATCCAAGGTAAAATGAAAACTTGCAGTACATTCAGTCGCAACACAACTACTTTCACTCTGTCATTTTTCTTTTGGCCTCCTGCTCTCTTCTGTTTTCTGCACTTATAAACTTAAATTAATCTAATTTTGCAGTACAGGTAGTGTCACAGCCTTCAGTTAAATTTAATAGTAATGATCAAAGCCTAAATATTTGCTTGACTGTTTGCGTGTTTCTGTATGTTTGCAGCTCTGCTTGACCAACTGAAGGAGGCAGGCACCAGCGGTGATATACTGCCCAATGAAAACCTGGCTAAAATGCTAGAGAACGCTGAGCGCATGGTGAATGAGATGAAGAACAGGAACTTCACCCCACAGAAGACTGCTGCTGAGAAAGAAAGAGATGAGGCCAAGAAATGTATGACATTTAGTCTACAATTTAGCCAATAAAAACTTAAGAGAATTCCTCTAAGACCTCTGTAAAGAGCAAACCTTTCCAAAGTTTCGGTAGATTTTATAATCTTTGAGGTCACTGCTTTTTTTTTTTAAAGTGTGAAGCATTTTATTTTCAAGATATGCATGATGATCCTACTTTAATGTATTCTATTCTGTTCTCCAGTGCTAGACTACATCAAGGCTAATGTAAGTAAGCAGTGTGACCAGAATGAGGCAGCAGCAGACAAGATTCGGGGCCTGCTGAAGGATTATGACACCAAGCTAAAGGACCTGGACAAAGCTTTGAAGGAGGCGGCTGACATGGTGAAAAAAGCCAATGCCCAGAATGGACTCAATTCTCAGGCACTAGGAGACCTGCAGGTAGTGACATCTAACTAAAACAGTGTATTAGTTACAAAAAACACTTGTTGGTTAATAGTTAGCACCTTTGCATACAAATTATAGTGAAGATCATATTTATTACTTCTTCCTGTTTTAAAATAGTTCAATAATATGTACAGCACACCTTAATTGTAAGGTATTATGTAAGGTTAGTATTGCCATAACAGTTTTTACTGTAGGTGTACTTTTAATTAAACTGATGCATTTGTTCCCTACAGAAACGTATCAATGACTTAAAGAAAGAACGGAAGACCGTTGAAGACCAAATGGCCATGACAAAGAATGAGCTGCAGAAAACAGAGGATTTGGTGAAAAAGCTAACTGACAGTAAAATGGTATGCTTGATAAGCTTGACAAACATCCTTTTACCTTTACAATTATATATGTACTATATATTCTTTTACTACTACAAATCCATATAATTATAAAGTTACATGGCTTGTAATATATTGCCTCTCAGTACCAGTCCAAACATTTTGACATACTGTGGATACAGTATGTAACAATAAAGTATCTGATCCCACACTATCAGATCCTAACATGCATGCATCCATTCAATTAATGATCAATGTTTTGCTTGTTATGCTCTGAGGTGAAGTAAATGGTATTTCCTGGTGTTATAAATAACTTGCACCCATTCACTTGTCCTTTCCCTCTGCAGGAGTATGAACAGCTGGCTGCACAGCTGGATGGTGCCAAGACTGACTTGACCAAAAAGGTGAATGAGATTGCCAAGGCAGCAGCCAAAGAGGACATTGTGGAGGCAGCAGAGGAGCATGCCAAGAACCTCAACAAGCTGGCCAAGGAACTCGAGGAGTAGGTCTACTGTACATACAATAAGATATCTATTTTTAACTTGAGGTTGAATCAGTGGACTGGGTGAAATTCAGATAAATATTGTTTATTGTTTTCTGAATGTGAGTTCTCTTTCCTCATCACTTACATAGCTTTCTGTGTGATATCAAAATGTTTATGTTTTGTCTATCCATTCTCCATGTATCTTGGGTTTATTTTCCTTTCTTGCTGTGTGGCAGTGCTGTGCAGACGGCAAGTGGACGTACTGAAGTGCGTAACGCCAAAGATGCCATTGATGCCTACAAGAACATCACAGATGCAATCAATGCTGCTGAGGCAGCCGCTAATGAGGCTAAAGATGCAGCAGACAACGCCTTGAATGTAAGTCCCAGTTTTTAATACTCTATGCATTAAGTAACTTTTCTCTGCATGATATAAAAAAGGATTGTCATGTATGTATGTATTGGAAATAATTCTTAAATAACACTGACAATTATATTTTTTTCTTCCTTTAGAATGTAAAAAACCAGAAACTTACACAAAGAGCAGAAGACCTGAAAGAGACAGGCAAGGAACTGCTGCAGCTTGCACAAGAGGCAGAGAAAGACCTTAAAGGTATTCAGCTCTCTTCTTAGTTTGTTTTTATTGTTTAAAAATAATGCAAAAGCTCAGTTACTAATTCTTGTTTTTTTATTCTTAACAGATGCCACCGAAGACCTCCCTACTGTGAAGAAGCGCCTGGAGAATGCTGAAGAGAAGAAGAAAGCGCTTGAGAAAGACCTTCTTGATGCACAGAGGCAATTGAATGATGTTAAAAGAGGTACAACAAGTCAAGGCATTGTGAGATTATGTTTGTGTGTTTGGAAATTTGTTGGAGCACATTTCCTCTCCATTTCCCCTAATTATTCATTTCATATACATCAGATGACATTGGTAATATGATCGATGAGGCCAAGAGAAAGTCAGCTTCAGCTAATGTCTCGGCCAGTAGCACGATGGACAAACTGAATGACATCAGGAAGGAAATTGACAAGATCAGTGTCGCCCCTGTGGATCCCAACCTAAACAATTTATTGGATGGTGTAGATCAGACAGGTGAGATATTGAAAAAAACAAGTAGACACTTGGCACTATGTTTCTCTTGTTTTTTGTAATTTATGTCACAGAATAACTTTTTACATTATGTATATTTAGGATTCAAAGAGGCTGCCTTTTTTTACACATTGCTTTTTTTTTAATCTTCTATATTTAGTGAAGAACTTGTTGAACACCATTCCATCTCTGAATGATAAGATCTCAGAGGTGGAAAACCTGACCTCACAGTTCTCACCTGTGACCAACATAACTGACAATATCAAGAAGATCAAAGAGCTGATTGAACATGCCCGGGATGCAGCTAACAGGGTAAGTCCCCCACTCTTTAAATACGTCCATATTCAGCCATTTGCCATCCATTCTGTATACACATCCAATTCCAAATCAATCAGGCCTTCCCCCCTTTGTAATATATATGTCCTTTTTCATTTCTTCTCTCCAGATTGTGATCCCAATGAAGTTCACAGGAGTAGGCCATGTGGAATTGCGTCCACCAAATAATCTGGAGGATCTGAAGGCCTACACATCCATGTCTCTGTCTCTGCAGAGACCTGTAGGCAGAGGAGATGGAAAACGCAGACGCAGACAGAACGGAGAAAAAGGAGACATGTTTGTGTTGTACCTTGGCAATAGAGATGTAAGTTGGGTTGGCTAAAATGAATGCCCATATTAATCATTTAGTATAAAATTTTTTGTTTGTGATTGTGCAAGGCATTAACAAATTGTCTTTTGTAGTCCTCGAAGAACTACATAGGTATGGCTCTGAGGAACAATGTGCTGTACGGTGTCTATAAGCTCAATGGAGTCGAATACGAGATGAAAACAGCTTCAATCACCGTGTCTGAAAGTGAGCCAGCCAAGTTTGATAAAGTGGATCTTCGCAGGTAAACTGTTTTGTTTTGTCCGTCATTTTATGTATTTTTTTTTACTGCAGTTAATGTTGTATGCATAAATGCACATTTATGGCATTTGGCATGTATCTACTGTGAGTTACTACACAGTAGCTGGAATTTAAAAGTGAAAGCGATACAGGAAACTTGTGAAAGGTGTCAATGTGATGAAAACCTTTTTTTATTTACTACTCATGATTTAGAATTTATCAAGATGCAGAGATGATCCTCACCAAAGATATCGCGTCAAACAAACCTGAGGATCCAATTGAGAGCAAGAACCAAGGAAAAGAGACCAAAAACCTTCTGGACCTCAGCCCCAGTGACATTGTTTTCTACGTCGGAGGCTACCCTGACAACTTCACTGTGAGCTCCCAAACACACTACCAGCTATCAATATGTCTAATTACTGGAAACAGGGTTTGCAATACTAAGATACTATTAACTAGCATGGGCTTTGTTAATACCTTTCCTCTGTTTTGCTTCCCCTCAGCCACCAAGTTCTCTTAACTACCCCAAGTACAAAGGCTGCATTGAGTTCTCCTCCTTTAACGACAAAGTCGTCAGCCTCTATAATTTCCAAAAGGCAGAGAACGTCAATAAGGAGACTCCATGCAAGAGGTTGGTCCTAGCATGATAAGTCTTAAAACTAACTTAACAATAGATCATATTCATTTTAGCTATAAACATATTGGTATACCTTCCCTGTAACTTGTGGCATTATTTCAACATACAGCCGAAAAAATAGGCCGCTCATCAGCTCTTTGTTTTGCCATTTTGTGTTTGAAATGTTCAGTGTCACTCCAGTTTCTGATTACATCACTGTTTGAGACAACAAAGACAAACAGACTATAAATCTTTTTTGTGTGTGCTTATAATAGAAAAATGTGTTCAGTGAGAAAATGTTGGGACTTCAGAATTTTAATATTTTGATTTAAAAAAAGAGAGTAATTGTCTGATTCTACCCTGCATCCAGGTATGTACCTCCATTGGACTCTGACTACTATGAAGGCACTGGATATAGCAAAGTGATTATAGAGAAAGCATCAAGTGTCATCCTCATCAGCATGTCTGTCTACACTCGTTCAGAAAATGGTCTGCTCTTCTACATTGGGAATGAGGTAAGTTATTGTTCTCGAGGTTGTTTAATAAATCTTATGTTAGATGCAGTCTTTATAGAATTAAAGATGCTCTTTTCAAAGAATTTGATCATTCTATATCCTCTTCAACTTAGGACGAATACTTCATGTTGACGATGGAGAAGGGTTTTGGTTTTCTACGTTCTAACCTGCGCAAAGAACCAGCTACAACAATTAATAAACTATTCCCAGTAAGACACTTTTCTCTGTTTTCTGCAATCACTCAATCAACTAGTTTACATCACTGAATTGTTAATTGAATGGCATCTTTCTCCAATATCCTTTTTTCAGACAGGCGATTGGACAGATATCGTCGTCATTATTAGGAAGGGAAGTTTTAAAGTCCGCATAGCCGGTGTGGATTTGGAAATCAAAACTCAGTACGGCAGCTTTAAAGAATACTATGTCGGTGGTGCACCACAAGACTTGAGGGAAAGGTATGTGGTTATCAGTTCCTCTGAATCTTTGTTGATTAAACCTTTTCCTACATGAGCAAAAATAACTATTTTCTTCCCCTTTCACAGGTTTAATATCACCATACAACCTTTCAAAGGCTGCATGAAGAATATGAAGCTGAATAATAACTTTAAACCTGTTGATGAGCAAGTGGGCATCAGCAAAGGTTGTCCCAAGGAGTCCCTGGTAAGTCATTAACCTCAGCATTACAAACCAATCATATATCATGTTCAATATTCATATTACTGCCCAAATTAGGTTCACAGGTCAACTAATTGACTGATGTCTGATGTCCATGTTCTTGTCTAGATTACTCGTAAAGCAGAGTTCAGCTTGGGAAGTTCCCTGTCATCTAAACTCGAAGGCTTCAGCTTGGCTAATGACATCACTGTGTCCCTTGGATTCAAGAGCACAGAGAATCAGGGTCTCATTCTACAGAACAAACAGCTGGTCAGTAGCTACATTTATTTACATTTACCTTTTGATTTGTGTGAGATGACAGATAGAGCTCGATCAGGTTTAAAACCTTTTTTTTTCTTTATTCCAGGCTAACGGGATGAATCTTGCATTGGAAAACGGCTACGTGATTCTGTCGTTTAATAACAAGATGTGGAAATCTAGCAAACAGTACCACGATGGCCAGTGGCATTATTTGACTGTGACCAGTAGAGCTGGAAGGTATGTAACATTGGCCCATATGAAAAAGTACCTGGACAACGAGATCTGTGGCCCAGTAAATTAAATCATACATTGGACACATACAATAAAGAAAAATAAGATAACTTTAGCAAATTCTCATAATCACTTTAATCTAAAGCTGATGTACATTAATTACTATAACCATTCTCCTTATCAGGATTGACTTAAATATTGATGATGAAGATAAGGGTCAACAGCAGAGTGGCAGCACCTCCGTACCTGACACAGGCGGCTCCGTGTTCCTGGGTACAGACAAGTTCAGTGGCTGTGTTTCCAACCTCTACACAAGACGGTAATTAACCCTCAGTCTGCATTTTATAGCCTTGTAACTTTATCATTACTCAAGAGATAGTTTTTTTATCGGAGTCACACTTTGTTTGCTCACTATATAAATCTATTCACTTTGATACACTGTGTTCATGTTATCTGAATATTCATTGTGTTGCAGGCCAGACAATCTGTACCGAGCTGACGACCTCAGCGTATTCCAGGCTTCTGGTGATGTCCTGCTAGATGTGTGTACTACTGACAACCCTGTCCAACTGATGCTGGACCGCATCTCTAAGAAGGTGAGGGTTTGTCATAAAACATTTACCGCAAAGACATTTACTCTAGAAATTTTAATATGTTAAATACTTGTAAACAAGTGATTTGAACTCAAATCAAGGGACATTATTGTTGTACATCTAGAGCAATCCATCTTATTTCATGGGATAGAGTATTTGTCAAACTAGCATGTCATTTTGAAAATGGTGACTTCTTGCTACCAGTAAGTCATACACATCTTCGAATTCCCTCCTTTGTACTGTAAATGTGTATGGTAAAACTATCCATTGCTACATGTGAATGATTTGTTTCTTTGACACTGTTTACATTGTGTTTTGCTGCCTTATTTCCAGAGATAAAGAAGAAGGAGCCCTACAACCTGCTGATGTTGACAAGAATCTAATATTGACATGAAAAACTGAAAGATTGCCTCACAATGTTCTGTTGCTTTTTGCACAAACTCATTTATTTCACAGTGTACTTCAATAAAAAAAGTTGCATGAACATATCTATAATTATAGCAATCATTAAATGTATTGTATCTCATCACTGTCTATTCTATTTTAAAAAAATCAATCACTAAAGACAAACTTGTGAATAACAAGCTTGAAATCATCTCATGTCTCTTCTCTTTCTTCCATGTAACTCACTTTCTAACAATCGTTCACAAGCACGCTCCCTCTAACTCACTGTTGTCAGACCTAATGGACACATTCAGATGCAAGCATGCCCATATATGGTATGATAGCAATATAGCAACTTCTTTGTCAGATGATATTACTAATCATTTCCTTGAGCACAATAACATTCACTGTGTAGACAGTAAACAGCACATAAATACAAAATGATCTGCATCTTAAGTTTCTCAACATTTGCTGGCCCATAAGCCCGTTACAGGTATTATAATTCATGTCATGTGAATTTTGTAGTTTTTTGTTCTACTTTTGTGGACATAGTTTTAAAAATAATACTTTAAAAAAGCACATATGAACACACATAGAGATGAAAACATATTATTGTGGAACCTTAAAGCCCTTTGAAATATTGCATCTAATATAAAGTTACACAAATAAACTTAACTTTTACAACTCTCAAAATTCTGGATGGTGTCCTAGCAATAAGGCTGAGAAACACTGATCTACATTATGATCAAAAAAAGGTGCCGATGAGAAGTTTATAAGAATTTCCTTCCAGCTACACTAGAGCTGACAATGTTCTGTGCTCTCAAAAGCATGATTACACTTTCTTATATCTTCTTCAAGTCACAGTGACCCTTGCATGCTCATCATATTTTACAAATCACAACATCTGATTAAAAACACTATCACAACCACATTCTGTTCTCCTACAACCCCTGACCCACAATGAACTTCCTGGATAATTATGTCTTGTCCGTTGCATGACTTTATAAAGGTGCAATAACTAATTAACGCTACAAGACAGACTGATATGAAAAATATAAGGGGTAACAAACCCCCAAAACGCATGGGAGACTAATGCTTGAAACTGTGTATATAAAATATATAGTATGACCCCCCCCCCCCCCCAAAAAAAAAAAAATTCTCCTCAATTTTCCTCTTATAATATACATCTGAACATTTATATTAGTTAATAATATTAATATTAGTCAGTTCATTTTTTTCACAAGGAAGAAAAAATATACTATATTGTACTGTGTATTTTTTTTAAATTTATTTTTGGTGTAAGCTGAAAAATCAACCTATTCTTTTCTATATCAGTTTTATATTATCTTATGATGACAATAACCTATTTACAGTTTTATGATCTCTAAAGGTCTATGATGGCTGCAGGCATTATCCTTGAGTGCATGCCAAACTGAAATTACTCAGATTGTCATCAGATATTTAAATCAAACACACCCTGAGTAAACAGAAGGGCTGTGGTGTTTAAACACAATAAGAAACCTCAACATATCCAAAAAGAAACTACTTTATTAATATTTGGTTGTAGTTACAAGATTCAAACTGAACTACCAATCAGCATCAATACATATATGGGTAATGGAAATAAAAGATAATTTTGTTGTCTTTTGTCGTTGAAAAATAGGTACTAGAGGATGGTATATATATATATATATATATATATATATATATATATGTGTGTGTGTGTGTTTGTGTGTGTGTGTGTGTGTCTATATATATATATATATATATATGTGTGTGTGTGTGTGTGTGTGCAAATATATAGTTTTTGAAAAATAGTATAATATTTATGTATTAGTGACAACTTTGACTGTTGTCACTATTTCCAGGGATTTCTGTATCCTTCTTCCCTCTTTTCTTTACAGAGTGGAGCCAATGGGAATACTTCTTAAAGAGCAGTGTCCAAACAATGATATAAGCACCAACGTTGTACCTTCTTCTGACTGTTTCAATTTGTGCTGTTTCAGGATGGTGAGAAGCCAGCAAAAAATGACAGTGTATCACTGTATGCACTACCGGCCCAGGTTAAACATGGTTATTGTCTGGGGGGGGCTGTTAGCAGCCTCAGCTACAGCTTTCCGCTGCAGCCCAAGTGAGTATTCTGTCTTACCTTACTGCACTGTTTCATAATACAATACAAACATACACACATGCATTTGTGTGCTGAGCCTGTCTGTTCAATAACAATGTGTGTCAGAGAGCCAACACACACACACAGACACTGAAGATCATGCCTCTCTCCTACCTTTACAGGCCTCACTTCTCACTTGATGTCAGGACTCGATCTCCTGAGGGTCTGCTGTTCTTTGCTGCTACCAGTGGAGGGCGCTCTCATCTTGCTTTATACATATCCAAAGGCAGGATCAGATTGTCTGTAGGCCAAGAAAGGGAGATCTTCAACCGGGAGAAGTACAATGATGGAAAGTGGCACTCGGTCAGTGACCTTATGTCATACTAATCTCTTGTATTTTGAGACAAAGCCAAACTTTGATACAATTTTAAAACTGTTAAATGTAGAACTGTAGAATCACTAAATCTACAAATGGAGCTAAATTTGTAGTATTTGTTAAGTGTTTGGTGAAAATGTTTCCTGTAGGTTATATTCAGTTTGGAGAAGAAGAAATTCAGATTGGTTGTAGATGGGATCAGAGCCCAGGATGGTCAGATGACAAATGCTGAGTTCCTATCCATGCAGCAGTTCCTCTTACCTGTGTACTTGGGTAGCGCCCCAGAGTCCCTTCATAAAACATTAAAGGTAAAAACAAACACACACACACACACACACACACACACACTGGCTACTTCACACAAGCACAGAAGTTTTAAAATATTGTTTGATGTTTTTCTGCTTTCAGTCGAAGGCCCTTCCAAAGCAAAGTGTGTCTGGCTGTATCCGTAATTTTAAAATGAATGGAGCACCAATGTCAAATCCAACCACGAATCGTGGGGCTGGTCCCTGCTTTGAGGGACAGACACAACGAGGGGCTTATTTTTCAGGGAATGGAGCACATGTCATTATCAGTGAGTACACCACTCTAATGGCACTATGATTATACTGGCAGCAAATCCTATACTACTACTGGCAAAAAAAGGACTGTAAATAAGCAAACTACTTGGAAAGTCACTGCCAAATCTTCATATAATTTATCTTAGGTTTATTTGATGGATTCCATGATATAATGATATATTTTTAAGAAGTGTCTGTTTGAAAAGGGTGTTAGGCAAGGGGGAACAGGGGGAACCCAAATGCAGGAACTCAGATTCAGAGGTTTATTGACTGAGCTCTCAGGGAGTGAGGGTGTCACTACCACTACTTGCTTTTGCTTAATCCTAACCATAACCACTGATCCAAAAGTCAGCTTTTTACTGGTCCGAAGTCTGAAATTTGTCCCCAAAAGTAGCCTATAAGAGCACACACACACACACACACACACACACACACACACACACACACACACACACACACACACACACACACACACACACACACACACACACACACACACACACACACACACACACACACAGGGGAACACCAGAGACACAAGGGATAAATGAGACGCATGGCTGTGATTGTTACAAAAGGGCTATTGGAATTTAATACTAATTATATTTCAGTGTGTAAAAAAAGAAGATATAATATACTCTTTACATAGAAAAGAGCACAAATCGGATTTATAAGCACCTCTGAAAGGAATTTTCTAAAAGACACTGCTTAGGTTTTCTACTGAATCTACAGTATCTCAGATACATTAAATCCAAGTCCACATGAATGTAGTTTTGAATTGTTATCCTCCATATTTGTTACATTTACAGTACGCTAGTAATACACATCTACACATAAAAACAAATGTGAGATTTTCTATGTTCAATGACCCACTGTGTGCTTATTAAGATACTCTCTAGGTTACCCTAGACATTAATTGAAAGTAATTAATTAAGGAACACTGTCTCAATTTACTCTATAATTAGGACCAAATTACACAGTTCTTTCAAGGAATCATGTCAGGAAATTAGTTACATATCAGTTCCTCCCAGGAAACTATCAGACCCATAAAAAAACTCCTTGATATGTTCACTTCAGTGCTGTCTCTTCATTGTGTGAATACTAAACTATATCTATAATAATACCTATGATGGCAACCATGATGATATTTCTTTTCTGTATTTCAGATGACTCTTTTGTTATGGGCTCCAGCTTTGAGCTGCTGTTCAATATTCGTCCAAGGACTGAAACTGGACTCCTGTTGCATGTTGGTGATTTCAGCAGGACCCAGCATGGACCTGCGATGGGCCACTATCTCAGTATTTACATGCTCAGAGGAGAGGTGAGACCAGTTTATTGTTGTTTATTTCTGGCCAAATACTTAATTTATGTTTCCTGATTAGACTGACTCAGGACTGTGTGGGCATGTGCTGTTGTGGGACAATTTACACCACCACAATAAATAAACTTGAACTTGAACCTTTACCATCAGACGGTAATGAAAGCAGTGTAAATAATAAAATTAATGCTGGCTGAATTTAGCTGCTTTGAAAAAGTCACTGTTACTGTTGTTAGTAACACCTTTGTACGGAGCCTGTGAAGGATCATGGTAAAAAAAATAAAATAAAATTGTGGCCACAATATAGCAATGACGTGTGCACGAAATACTAATTCGTGGCCACGAGATACTAATTCGTGCGCACGTTATAGCTTACTTATTTCGTGGTCACGAAATTGGTATAACGTGCGCACGAAATACTAATAATATATTAATATCATTCCTGGGTGCTCGGTTTACTCTCAATGCCCCCCGTATTTCTGGTGACAGCTGCACATTGTAGAGCTCTGAAACTTTAAACTTGATGCAGCTGATTTAAATTATGCTCAAGCTCTGACACTGTCCTATGAAATCTCTTTAGTCTTTGGCAAATCAAAGTGGAATGATTTTTATTTATCAGATATTATCTGTGGTAATAAAGGATTGCGCAATTTTCTAATCGCGGTTCTATTAGCTGTAATATAGCAGTGTAAAACGGACTTCAGCAAATCAGGACCAAGCATAAAACATCATCAAAGTGTTAACATAATGGTTTAAAGGAATAATAGCACATTTCATCAGACTGATCAATAATATAGTGAACTTTTAATCTTCTGTGATTTTATTGAAGGACAAATGTCCAGAGAACACTACAGACACATTCAGTAGTTCAGTCAGAGCAACAACAACAACCTGCAAATCAATACAAACTAGATTCTGATCACTGATAGGCTATAGGTTCCCTTGGCAACGTGATACATACAGGGAGCGCTACTGTAACTCCATCATTAAATGCTGCGGTTCATATAACCTATGTATTCCCTCAGCTGAGAGTCTGACACACATGATGCTACTTTCAAAGGAGATGATCAGGGAAAAGGGTTTTTTAAGATCATTTCAAGCTGAAACTGAACAGAATTTGGTCCGGACGTAGGGTATTGCAGGTTCTAGAGAAGGTGCGCTCGATTTGTTTACCCAGCTGTCCAGGAATGATATTAATATTATTAATTAGTATTTCGTGCGCACGTTATACCTATTTCGTGGCCACGAATTAGTATTTTGTGCGCACGTATAGCTATATTGTGGCCACAATTTAATTAAACGTGCACACGAGTTAATAAAACGTGCACACGACTTAATAAAACGTTAGCACGAGTTAATTAAATGTACTCACGTTTTATTAACTTGTGTGAACGAGTTAATAAAACGTGCGCTCGATTCCTTCAACATTAAAAATATATTGCATGATCCTTTACGGGCTCCGTACCTTTGCTTACACTATAAGTCAAAAAAGGGCCTTTAACAGGTATGTTTACATGAAGTGCATTCCCTGCATGTGTTGTTTAAAGCTCTGTATTTGGATTTGCAGGTAGTGGCACAGGCGAACAATGGAAAAGGAGAATTCATGGTGTCGTTGAAGCCAAAAACTACGTTATGTGATGGGATTTTTCATAAAATTTCAGGTAAATTGCACATTTCATGAAAACACTGTATAATTCTGTTTAAGCTGAAATTGTTATTTAACCCAATGTATACAGTGTTAAAAACAGTTATTGAAATAAAATCCCTGTCCATGTGTCTTTTAGTGATCAAAAGAAAAAACGTTGTACAACTGCATGTGGACACATTGGGTAATCACAAGATTGGACCACCAATGTCCACTACTACGTTGACCAAAGACCCCCTGTATGTGGGTGGCATTCCTGGTGAGTGTTAATCTGTTATTTTGAGCGTTAATGGACTTGGTTTACTTTTATTTGAAATTGTATGTGCATAAATAAAATGTGAAAATATCACATATAATATTATGAAGAACAGTAACTAACAACAGATCTGTGGCCAGTGAGGTCAAAAAAGCCAAGAAGCTTAAAGGAGGAATATCATGCACATTTCCAGGTCTATATGTATATACTGGGCTCTACTAGTATATCTTTGCATGATTTACAGTTAAAAAAACTCCTGGAAAAAAACTCTCAGCCCATATGCAGCCCCTCAGTTCAGCCACTGACTGCAACAGACTGTTTAAGCTCCTGTCTCTTTAAGGTTAAGGTTAAGCTTTTGACTTTTGGGGAACATTTTTACACATGTTCACCTCATGTTTTGGAACTTTGACCATGTTTAACTTAGACATCTGACATCATAACAGTATAAAAATGACAGAAAATTACAAAATGCATGATGTGTCCCCTTTAAAAGGCCATCTGGGCTAAATCAAAACTATGTTAATAATACTAAAAATCTAACCACACAATACATATGACAATTAGATTATTATATAAACTGGTACCACAGGATTTGAATTCATGTGTTCATGTCAGATAGCATGCAAATAGATGATAAAGTCAAATCAATGTGTACAAATTGAAATAAAATCAAAGTAATTGGAACAAAGAAATCACTCACCAGTTTACCACATGTACCTTTTTGCTACAGAGAGGTCAATGCGACAGATGCTACCAGTCACGTCGTCCTTTGTGGGATGCATCCAGGACATGAAGATAAATGGCGACTCAGTCTCCTTCAACAGGTTGTCTGGTGTGTTTGGTCCAGTCAACCTCAGAGAGTGTCCGGCCTAAACAAATGCGTCTCACTACATCATCACAAACCTTGGGACCAGGTCCACCGTCAAACATGTGCAATCTGTTCTGAAGACAGAGAATGTGTTTATGTGTAAGAATGTATATAATATGAGGAGTGTGCGTGTCTGCGTGCGTGCGTGTGTAAAATAGAAATGTTGTATAAGAAGCAGCTTACAGGTTCATATTTGCTGCTCTGTTAAACATTTCTGTATTTATTTTGTGATAAAATCATGCATCACAGCACCAATTCATGAATGCATTTTCTAAAGGTTGATTGACAGTCTGATATGTTGGATCCATTAATTCTCTGTCAACAGTCAAATGCTACTGAGTATGCTTGTGGTTAGTCAGGTCTGCAGTATAAGTAACCCAGCACTTTAAGAAAACAGGCCTTTTGTGATGGTGTTTTAATGGAGATCAACATTATCAGTTAATGCCTTTTTATTTGTTGTTTGTTGGACTAAAAATGTTTGTATTTAAACCATTTGCAGTTTACACCTACGGTGCTTGATTCAATGACATCTTCAGGGGCTGCCAAGCTATTTAATCTTCATGTCCACAAGCCAGCATGTATAATTCTGCATTATGACTGGTTAAATAGAGTTCACACAGACCATGAAATCAGTTGTTTTTTCCCCCACATATTGTATTACTGTTCTGAATTAATTTTGCATTCCTTTTGCATGCATTGAGGTGTTCTGTGTGGCTGTCAGTGTCAGTTACACCAGAAAACAGCATGTACTGAATTTGAGGTGTTTTGTCTATGAGTTGAAATACTACATACATGCCATCATATGTCTCACAATTGTGGTCAGTTGTGTTTGGGACCATTTAGCCCATATTACTAGAAAGGTGTAAGAAATATTACAAAAAAACTAAATGTATTTAAATTCCCCTCAGAGTGTTTACTTACTTGCTTTGTACATTTGTATAAAACATGTAATAGTAGAAACTATATGCATGGTAATTGGACATATTTTTTTTTTTACATGCATTCCTTGTGACCACTGACTTGTAAACCATTTGATAATCTCTCTAATTAATGTTCTTTATAAATACTTGTTGGTGCCACAAGTGGGTCTTGTGAAAGATCTTTTCACTTGTGATCATGATGACAACTCATAGATTTCATATGTGCAGAGATGCATTTTTGAGACTATCTGGGAATTTATTGTTGAATTATACTCAGCAATATGTGTATACTTTTGATTTTAAAATTAGATAAATATGATTTACAACTTTTATTTGAATAGGTCTCGTGTTTAACTTAACAATTGTGATTCACATCTGCAATGTTGATATCTCCATTTTGGGAATAGTTATTAATGGAAGCTTAATTAGCATTAGTTTTAGTGATAGATAAAGGGTTATTCAGTAGTTACAATCATAAGCATTTCCCCTCTTTGTTCACACACCCTAACCCTAACCCATAGGAATTTATAATATCCTTAAATTTGATAACAAAAATCTGCTCAACTTGCTGGGTCCTGTATTACAGTCTTATCTGAAACATGATCATTGGCTGGCAAGATTTTTAGCAAACAAAAAAACAAAACAAAAACCCACGCCCACTCTGATGCTGCCTTCACTGACTTTTTGTGTAGTCACGAATTGAAAGTTGCAAAGTCGTGCTAACAGGTGCTGCTGCACCAAATGGTGTGTCCTCTCAGAATCTATGACCAAACGAATTTTACACGTTGTTTTTAAAAAAAAATCAGATCTGATCACATATTTATTTATTTTATTATAGTTTTCTATTACAAAAAATAGTGTCTCAATAATATTTTGATGTTAAGAGAAAAAGATTGCATATATGCAGGGATGAAATCAAATGATCAACAAGGTTGATGGTGGTACAGCAGAAACTGTTACGATACAAAATTGTAAGCTTACACTGAAATTAATTTTGCGTCCATAGGCATGTAGACACACATATTAAACATATGCTTACACATGTGACACTTTTTTATAAACATTCAAAATACACCAAGTGACATGACAATCATACATTTCACATGTCATCTGTACTCAAGTCTCATCATATGATGTTGTGTATAGTGTCTGCCAGTACCTACTTAGTCAATCCATACAAAGTAAATCAGTCAGGTCACAGAATCTAATAGATGACTGGATGTGGTGAAACCCCTGTATGTCTCTTCTCATCCTACGGAATATCAAAATCAATACTTATTGCTTTGATAAATTGCTCCCATTTTCGTTTCTGTGTAAAAAATGTGATAATTCCGATAGCACCTGAATGTAGCACAGTGCACAGGAAAACACACAAACCAACGGACAGGCGGCACACAATCCGGAACCACAGAGCCGGCGGAACAGCACTGACATACACACACATGTAGCAAGAGGTTAGTTATCCAGGCCAGTCCATGTATAAGTCTTCTCATGTAAAAATATGAATATGACCGCGCTTGCTCAAAACTGCGCCACTGGCTGAGACTATTCTGCCCGTAATTAAACTAACCAGACACACCACACGTCCCCTCCCTCTTCCCCTTGAACGCCCCGGCCGCGTTCAGTTCCTCGCCTCCGGTGTTTGGTGTCTCAATGGCGGACCCGACGGAACCAGCGCGGGGGAGCTCGGAGGAGGAGAAGCCGGACCGTATAAACGACGCAGAGATGGCTCTGAAAGGGATCAATCTGCTTCTCAACAATGGATTCAAAGAGAGTGACGAGCTCTTCAGAGCATACAGGTCTGTGCGTGTTTCTTTCAAAGACTACAGGCAGTATTTCGGGGTTTACTCTGTCTGTCTGTGAGGTGGTTAAGGATTGGAGTGGGGAGGCTTATGGGGGTGCTAAATTGTCATGACAAGTGTAGCTAATGTTTTCAAACTACTGTGATCAGCCCAGAATAAGTATGAAGACAACCCATCAGCACTGTCTGTGTTGGTCTGGTGCACCACCATATGATCAAGTCACAAGCAGGAATATTTAAGTACCCCAAGCAAATATCCACACCCAGTGTGCAACTTGTGATGTTCAAACAATCCAGTGAGTCTTTTTAATAATAATAATAATGATGACGATGTGCTCTATCTGTGGAGATAGGCTATTATGACACTCTTTAGTCTGTATGAACACACACAAACACACGTTAATCCGGTTAGCATTCCTGTCATGACATTAACTGGCTTTCTATTGCTTTAAATAGGTATTTGTTGACATCACAACCACATGTCAATTATTGGGTAGATACACCTGTCTAGGTTTGTTTTACCAAGGTATATTTGTTAGATGTCTGCAGGTTGATGACACAGTTAATATTTAGTTTATGACTTTTCTGAAACTGACACATCTACAAGACTTGTTTTGGTCCAACAGTCTTCAATATAATCTGAAAAGTTTACATTCATAATAGAGGAAGAACATCTATCAAATCCTCACCTTTCAGAATCTGGGACCAGAAAAACCAATGCAGTTTTGCTCTAAAAATATGATCAATAATTAATTAACAATCAAAATAGATGCAGATTCATCTTCCATTACCCTACTCACTGAGTAATCAACTAAATGTTTCAGCTCTAAATCGAAATTTGTGTCTAAATGTAAAGGTTCAGCCTGAATTCCCTCCAAAACCCATAAGCTTAGGCCAGAGTCCACCTGTGTTTGTTTACATTCCTCTGTCCCGCTGTTTTTTAATATTACAGGTGATTATCTCTGTGAAGGGTTCGCTTTCAAGTTGAATGTTGATGTCACAGAAGGGCAGCCCTTATGTGTCCTGACCCCTGCTGAAAGCTTAAATGTCACCTCTCCCACTAATTGCGTTTAGCAATAGGTGCCATCCTGTTTTCATTCCATCAGCGAAAAAGATGGAGGGAAGTGAAAGAGGCACAGGAACTGAAAATGAGCTTGTGACTGGCTGTATTAACCTGTTTGGTTGGCATTGTGTGTAACATATGTATGTATGTATATATATATATATATATATATATATATAGTGGTTGTGAATCCGTAATCTGCTCTTCCTTCTCATTTTTTAAATAGCTTGTCTACTTTTGTTTTAATATATATTTATTTATATATATATATGTATGTATATATGTATGTATGTATGTATATATATATATATATATATATATATATATATATATATATATATCCAAATATTATGAAGGAATACCTGCACCTACTAAAATCAACAAATTCCTGTTGAATAAAATTGCTTTTGTGTGACTGTCACCTTCTTCATGTTTTTTTTGTAAAGGGACAGTGGACACTTATTGACTGTCCCAGAGTAAAGTAATTTCTTCATCAAAGTTTATAACTTTAAAAAAGGTTGTAGATATTAAACATTGCATCATACAAAACTAAAATCACTTTCCATTTAAAACATTATACATATCATTCAAAAAATAGAAGCGAAATTCCCTGTGTTCAGTACGTTGTCGTTAATCGTCACAGTATTGGTTTGATTGATTTCAATTACGATTTGAATCTAGAGAAGGTAGAGCATTATCTGATAGTGCAGAGTATTGTCTTTCAAAAGTTAACAGCTCTAATGGTGAAAGCTGACTGGCCAAATTCAGTGGACCTGTGCCGTACTATACAGTTACATCTGGTAGATGCTCTTGTTTGCCTGATGTAATAAGAGCATATTGAAGCAAACTCTGTCAGTAGGGGAGTGCAAGATTGTGGATAATTTTGTACATTAAGCAGGAGTTTGCAAAGTAGACAACACTATCCAAGGCCAAACGATGGTACTTTGTAATTATATAATAGCAATGATACTTCGTAGGAATTTTGTTCAGTATTTTTTGTTCTTTTGTATAACCTGTGAGGGGGCCTAAGAATGCTTTTTCCTGCTTAGGACCAAGTGGTAATACAATGTGACAGGTGTGGGAAAAACACATGTACACTCGTTATGAATTTGAAGTAGCTAAAGTTCATTTTGACTACAGAGATGCACCGGTCTGACTTTTTCAGTCCCAATACCGATACCGATACCTGGGCTTTGCGTATCAACCGATACCCGATACTGATCCAATACCGTTGTTGAATTAATATACTGTTTACCTCACCATGTGGAAAAGACTGAAGGCAGATGGCTTGACTTAAACATTATTTCCTAACTTTATAAAACAAAATGTAACAAATTAACACAAAATGTACTGAATTGTTATTTAATATTAAAATAATATTTTTTTTTTTATTATTGAAATAATAAATCCTTCTTTCTTCCTTTTCAGATATTGCAAGTAAGTAGCCTCTGGTAGATTTTATTCCACTTACAGTAACATAATGAGTGTAGTTAGTCACTTCCAGTTTTCACCTGGTTCACTGTCTCTATGTGAGCATCAGGGCTCAGCTCAACCCCAGGTGAACCGTACGGCTCTTTAATACAGAGGTCATCATTATAGCCATAAAGATCTCTCATTAAGCCTTTATGATTCTGATGTGTGCTTTTAAACAGCAAATCTGCGTTTCAGATTCAGAGGTTTGAGGCTGAGCTGCAGGGTTGAGCGGAAGTATGTGGGGAAGTTTATTTGTGCTGTTAAAAGCAATCACTGTGAAACAATCAGAAAATAACGTTTTATTGATCTGATTCACCGGCTTTCTTACTGTCAGTGCTCCCTCACTTCATTCACTCTCTACCTTGCTTGACCACAGCTAACACAACAGCGTCCTGCAGCCGCTACCTCTGTAGCTGCTTATTGGCGGAGCAACTCTGTCCCCCTATTCAGTGTCTGGACCTTTTATACAGAACAGTGAGGCGGAATAAAGTAGTATTATTCCTGCCGTGATTCCGTGCTGCTGACACATGACGTATCATGCATCGCAAACGTAGAATTGCAGTGAATAGATCGGCCCCGTTATCTGATACCCGATCTAGCTATTAGTCTATATCGGGCGATATCCGATATTAATATGGGATCGGTGCATCCCTATTTGACTATACAGATGGTCCCTCTCACCTGTTTTTCAAAGATTAGGTGTGAATTATTAATTATCCCAAGGTACTTAAAGTATGAAAGTATTTGCAGCTTTTCACCCTTAACAAAGATTTCAGGCTGATGAATGTCTTTCTTCCTTATTGAAGAATACATACATACAGTCTTGCTTATATTTAAAGTGAGACAGGACTGAGTGAGCCCGTCAGTGACACTAGACATTGCTGCTTTTAAAGTTTGTGCCACCTGCTGTTTTGTCTTAGCATGCACATAAATTATGGTGTCCTCTGCATACATTTGAGTCATTACATCAGGGCATACAGTAGGAAGATTGTTAACATATAAGCTAAAGGGTACAAGGCCCATAATAGATCCCTAGGGTACACCTTAGGAACAGTCCAGTTGTGAGGACAGATTTTTTCCAATTAATGTGCATTGTCTTTGCATTGTCAAATAGGACTTCATCTATTTTATTGTAGTATCAGAAAAATTAAGTTAAGACAGAAGGACATTATAATTCAGTGTTAAGTGCCACATGTAAATCCAAAAATACTATTCCTACAATGCCATGTCAAGCTTCGACTTCATTTGCTTCATGAGATAACAATTGGCAGTCTCAGTGGAGTGGTGCTCTTTAAAACCAAATCACATTGGGTGAAGCGAGATACAGTGCATCCGGAAAGTATTCACACCCCTTCACTTCCCCCACATTTTGTTATATTACAGCCTTATTCCAAAATGGATTCAATTTTTTTTTTCCCTCATCAATCTACACACAATACCCCATAATGAGAAAGCAAACAAGTTTTTTTTAGAAATTCTTGCAAATGTATTAAAAATGTAAAACTGAAATATGGCATGTACAAGGGCAAGTATGCACACGCTTTTCTCAGTACTTTGTTGAGGCACCCTTGGCAGTGATTACAGCCTCCAGTCTTCTTGGGTATGAAGCTACAAGCTTGGCACACCTGAATTTGGGGTATTTCTCCCATTCTTCTCTGCAGATCCTCTCAAGCTCTGTCAGGTTAGATGGGGAGCGTCGCTGCACAGCTATTTTCAGGTCTTTTCAGAGATGTTCAATCGGGTTCAAGTCTGGTTTAATACATTTCTAAAAAAACTTTTTCGCTTTGTCATTATGGGGTATTGTGTTTAGATTGATGAGAAAAAAAAAAATAATTTAATCCATTTTGGAATAAAGCTGTAAAATAACAAAATGTGGGGAAAGTGAAGGTGTGTGAATACTTTCTGGATGCACTGTATTTCCTGTGTTAAAAAATCCCCAAGTTGCTCTGTTACTACTTTTTGTATGATCTTTAATGCTGTTGGCATTATACTAATGGGCCTATAGTTTGCCACATATTTTGGTTAACCAGCCTTGTAAATGGGTACAGATTTTCAGGCATTTGGGAATGTTGACTGATTTATGGAAAGATTAATAAGATGGGTAAATAGTGCCAAAAGACCCCCTTATTGCTTTTTAACCAAGAGGAATCCCATCCCATAAATGTGTTTACCTTTAGAGATTTTTAGAGTACTTAGAAACTTGCAAATGTTCTTCTCATGTTCTTCTAATGTTCATGATATAAAAACAGGGTAAACTGGATTAGGAACAAATATCTCCTCAGTTCTGGTTCAAAAATGATGTGCCAGGTTCTGTACTGAATCAATATAATAGTTGTTAAAAGCAGCAGAGATGTCATCAGGCTAATGAGTTAGGTTTCCACAGGTTTCTAAGGCTTTTCTAACACTGGGCCTGAATCTTTCTTTGTCAGTTAGTTAATGGTTTTCCATACCATTTTGCAACTTCCTTTTGGCTTTATTTCTGACATTAATAAAAAAAAAGGGCCTCAGTCTTCCTCTTCTTGTACTACTTTGTTTCGTAAACTGAACTACCAGTTTGTCTTGTCTCAAACCAGATTTTAATGCCATTTCAGAGCAAAATCTTGCGGTTTTCATTAGGTTTCATAACTCAGCCAGTCATAGCAAATTACTGTTTCTGTGAGCATTTCCAATTTTTTAAACTAATTTTACCTGTTTACATGAACCATGTCTTAGTATTTCTTTATTATCCTTCTGTTTCAGGAACTATAGTCCTTTGATGAGTTTCGGGGCTAGCTTTGTAAGTTTTCTGGTGAGTTGAAATGCAACGTCCTATTGCAGCATGCTACTGTTTTACTTTGTGGTCCAAATGCTGAGAAAACAATTATTGTAAATGTCACTTTGAAACGTACTTCTGTTTCATTATGAGGTTCAAGGAATTTCCCTTGTGTTCCTGGGCACAAAGCCAAGCATCTTATTTTTTTAAACAAATATGAATATAAAATTGAATTAAAAACATTGAGCCATAATAAAAATGTAGACCTCTCCTGTTTGCTCATCTTTGATGGCAGTTGATGCCACCATCTTTCATATTCAGTAGGTGATCTGACAGTCAATTAAGAAGCCTTTATTCATTTCAACTCAAGGGAATACTTCATCCCATTACTCTAAAAACTCAAAAGACATTTGTGTGATTGACCCTTCAAGGGCAAAGAAGGCATGTCAAGAATGATGTGTGCTCAAGGGGTGAATCTTAACCCAGAATTCACTGTGATGATCTGTGTTAATCTTCTTCTCCGTCCTCATGGGTAGGGAAATTCCTAAGGAAATTGAGAATAATTGTTGTAGATTCTGAAGAGAAAGGTCTTGTTTTCCTGCTTTCTGGACTCTGGAGTTAATCCAAAATTCAGTCCAGGATTAGATTTTTTTCCCTCATTTTCAGTACTTGGAAATATTGCGTATTTAGTGTTGAACAGGATTGTTAAACTGATTTTTTTTTGTAGAATGCCATGATGACATTTGAAGAGGAGAAAATGCAGGTGGCCTTTGAAGACCTCAAAGCTACAGAGAGGCTGTGTGAGAGTGAAAACACTGGTGTCATTGAAACCATCAAAAACAAGATCAAGAGGAGTGTGAGTAATCTCAACAACAGTTTATTCAATGAAATGTATATGCAGTACAGCATATAGAATGACTGAAATTTGCCTGAAAAGTTGCTTTCTATACTGTACTAGGGTGTCCAGGTTTGCTGTTACCTTGCTGACTTGACTGTTTACCATACTAGTCTGTAAATTTGAGGTATTTGTGTGGGCAGGTGGACTCTCAGAGGTCAGGGGTGGCTGCAGTGGACCGACTCCAGAGGCAGATCATCATTGCGGACTGCCAGGTTTACCTTGCAGTGCTGTCTTTCATCAAACAAGAGCTGTCAGGTAAAGCCCTGTAATATATCTCAAACTACTAAAGAATTCAAATAACATCTTATTGGTGCTAAATGAATGAAATTCATTAGCTTTCCAACTTTAAATAACTTTAATAACATATGCAAATTCGTTTTTTGTGTATTGGAATACATGTAGGCCAAGATAATAAGTTTTGCTGACCTAGTCTTCAATCCCCTGACAGCATATATCAAAGGAGGCTGGATCCTCCGTAAAGCCTGGAAAATGTACAACAAGTGTTACAGCGACATCACACAGCTGCAGGAAGGGAGCAGAAGGAGGGCATCAGAACAACAAACGATGCCTTCCCCAGCTCTGTCATCCTCTTCTGACCCATCGAACCTCAGCCGCTCCTCTTCACCGGGGCCGAGCCCATCTCACAGACTGGACAGTATCAGCCCTGAGGTGCTGGATCGGCTAAAAGGTTCAGTCAGCTTTGGTTATGGCCTCTTTCACCTCTGCATCTCGATGGTGCCGCCGCACCTACTGAAGATTGTCAACCTGCTGGGTTTCCCCGGTGACCGTCTTCAAGGCTTGTCAGCACTCACATATGCCAGCGAAAGTAAGGACATGAAGGCCCCCTTAGCTACGTGAGTATGTGAGTGAGTAAGTTTGTGTATCTGCATATCAGGCTGGAACTGAAATACAGTCTGACTAATTCAGTTGTAAATAATATGACAAATTAATGCAAACATAACTTTTAGAGGAATGAGTTTTGCTGTAAACAGAAGTAAAACATTTCAGGACCCAAATTACCAGCACATTCTCCAAAAACTCATTGCATTTTTTAGCCTTATATAATTAACTAAATATGTAACAAATACAAAATATGTGGGTGTCCTGATGTAAACAACTCTTAAAAACTAAAAACTGGAAATTTGGTTACCAAGTTTTGTGTATGTCAGTTAATAATTGTCATTAATGATAACATTACATGACAGACAGTGGGGTCCAAAAGTCTGAGACCACATGGAAAATCTCTAATATTTTCATGTAAATCTGGATATAATCCGAAAGTTTTAGGATTCAAACCTTTAAAACACAAGTTATGACATGTAATAATTAAGATTCAACACTATTTCTAGGTCAGAAATCAAATTTAAGCAAATCTGTGGCACTGACCAACTGAACTCATTTGTACAAAATGAGATTTCCTGCAGTTGTGGCCCTTCCATAGAAGCATGTGTCCATTTGAAACTAAGGTGGATTTGATCTACTCATCAGAAACTCGTTCAATAACCCAACTTGCCATCAGTGTAGTTCACCTGTTATAAATAAAGCTGTGACTCAAGTTTCCTGCAGATCATTGCTTACTAAGTAGTACTGTGATAGTGAGAAACATGGCATCAGAACTAATTGAACGTGTCAAAATCTAATTGTTATTCAAGGCAAAGAGGGTCTTTCTCAAATCTTGGCCAGACTAAAGTTTTCCAAGGCCGTAGAGCATGGAACTCTAAAACACGTTGCAGAAACTGGATTACTTGTATCCAAAGCACGATCAGGTAAACCAAAGGTGAACACACCACCAGAAGATCAATACATCAAACTTAGCTCCCTGAGAGACAGAAAAGCAATTTTATCACAGATATAGAACTGGCTAAATAAAGAACGCAACACTCCAATCACCAAAAGTACTGAAGACCTGAAGTCTTGTAGTGGTCTCAGAGGACAAGTAGCAGTTTCTAAACCACTTCTCAGGAGGGGAAACAAGGCCAAACGCCTCGGGTGAGATAAGGAATTTCACAGTGGATGACTAGAAAGAAAGTCCTATTTACTGATGAATCCAAGATTGAGATTGAACTGAAAGGTGTTTGTAAGAAGACGAACAGAAGAGAAAGTAATATTGCAATGTATCAAACCCACAGTGAAAACATGGTGGTGGAAATATAAGTTGGACATTTACCAAGTACCAAATGTTAAATACAAGTATCTTGATTGGGGTCTCAGACTTTTGGACCCCACTGTTTGTTGTTTTCAGATAATTTCTGTATTTATTAAACATTGTGAGTCTTATTTGCTCAAAATCTTTGCAAATCATTTTCAGATTTTGTATGTGAAAACTTGAATTTTCTGCTGTACACTGTATTCAAACTCATTGCAGCTTCTGCATCCCCACACAGCTTGTCCCTCTTGTGGTACCACACGGTGGTGCAGCCCTTCTTTGCTCTGGATGGTACAGACACACAGGCAGGCCTACTGGAGGCCAAATCCATTCTTCAACAAAGGGAGGCCATTTATCCAAACTCCTCTCTCTTCACGTTCTTCAAAGGCAGAGTCCAACGCCTTGAGGTAAGTACATGTTAAGAATAAACCTTACAATGACTTGTAAGTGCGCAATATTGTCCCAGCCTGTAACTCACACCACAAAGTTCCCCTTTCTAGTGCCAGATCAGTAGTGCCTTGACGTCCTTCAGTGATGCCTTAGATCTGGCTTCTGACCAGAGGGAGATTCAACACGTGTGTTTATATGAAATAGGTATTTTTTTCCCTCTCAGATTTCAAACCAACTCACTCAGCACTAGTCTGCATCATAATTTCTGATTGCTGAATGTTTCAGGTTGGTGCAGCATGATTGAACTGAACTACAGAGAAGCCTACAAGGCGTTTGAGCGACTGAAGACTGAGTCTCGCTGGTCCCAGTGCTACTACGCCTATTTAACTGGAGGTACTAACAGTACAAATGAATTGGGCTTTCAGGGCATTTCTTATGTATTATTGGCCCCTAATCCATAATTTGTTGTGTAGTGTGCCAAGGAGCCACAGGTGATCTGGAGGGAGCTGTCACAGTTTTCAAGGATGTTCAAAGACTATTCAAACGCAAGAATAATCAGATAGAGTTGTTCTCCATGAAGAGGGTAAGTATGTATTCATGTATTCAGCTGATTTTTATAATGCAAATTCTTGATGTAAATTACATGGAAATCAGTGTGAATGCATGTTTTATCAGGCAGAGAAGCTAAGGAGCACCAGTCTATCCAAAGAACTGTGTATCCTAGCAGTGATCGAGATTCTTTATTTGTGGAAAGCTCTGGCCAACTGCTCGACTGCCAAGCTGCAGACAATGACACAAGGTACTCTTCTATAAAATCTTCATGGATGATGGTGTCACACTTGAATCAATGACTATTTCAAATGACAGTTTTTGTGTATGATTTGCAGCCTTGTTTGTTTTTATTTATTTACTATTTTTCTTCTTTTAGTGCTGCAGAGGATTGAGGATGCCTCGAGCACAGGCCTGAAAAACCTGCTTCTTGGTGCTATAAGCAAATGTCTTCATAATACCAAAGATGCCATTCAGGTACCGTCATGTTTCCTTACTTATACAACATATAGAGACTCAGAAACTTTATGAACTGCATAACACATTGCCCTGATCTGTTATATTTGTAGGATTGTTGTAGTAATACTTTTACTTTACAGGCAATGGTTAATACTGTGGTAATGATGGTTATAAATAACTGATTTTAAGTAGTAGACTGTCTTTTTGTTTTCCTTTTTTTCAGTATTTCCATCTGGCTGCACGGGATGAAGTGGGGCGTCTGAGCAACTCTTATGTGCAGCCTTACTCCTGCTATGAACTGGGCTGTGTGCTACTGAACATCCCCGAGGCAAGTTTTGTGTGTGTCAAAGAGAGATATAGAGATAAATCCTGATAATCTGAGATGATGAAGTCACATGGTGTGAATATTTAATTCTGTCGATTTTTTGCAGTCTGCAGCAAAGGGCAGAATGCTGATGCTTCAGGCCAAGGTACAGTAAGAGTTTATTTTTATAAAGCACTCACTGCCTGATCAGGTGATGGCATGTCCAATAAAAGGAGAAGCAGTCCTGTTGCTTGGTTTCTCTTAGAGTCAGTGGGCCTTAGAGGGTTGGGCATTAGCTGCCAACTAACTCTGTATGTTATAGATCTGAATACCTGCCTGTATTGCAAAGGACAGGCTATTCCCTTCACACTCAACTGCCAGATCATGAGACAGCCTAGAAAACAGCAGGTAGAAATCACTCCCCTCGCCTAAAACTAGGCAACTATGATGACAACTGATGTGTTCATAATGCAGCTACAGTATCATTCCCTGAGGAGGGAATGTGTACCAGTCCTGAAAGAGAGAGAGAGAGATAGAGAGAGCAAACATGTCCACCTCAACAAGGGCAACATTGACACTCCTGGAAAACACTGTTGCATGGGATGTAGTCTCAACCACCCAAATCTTGTTTTTGAGAGGTGTCTAGTGCAGCAGCCTTGACATTACCAGTGGAGGAGCTGCATTGCAACATACAGTACCACTTGCACTGCTGTAGCTGTTAGTCAGCTCTGCATTCTTGAGCAGATCCAGCAATATGTTTAAGCTTTTGACAGGTGCTCAATCATTGAACATGCACAGCCTCGCAATGAGAGACATTGGAGGGTGAAATCCAACCCTGACAGAGATAAGCTGGTTAAAAGCAGGGCTGGGTGTGGTGCTACCTGATTGCAATGCATCAGTCTCTCTGAGTGAGCTGGGGTGGAGCCTTATCAGGGCTTAACTACTGGCTATACTTGTTTGAGGGCAAAGCTTCAATGCAAGGTATGTTATTTTCTACTGCTAAGGGTCTCTCAATCAAAACAATAAAAAACAGAGTTTGATGACTTTGTGACGTAGTGTGGGATCATGGGAGTTGTCTTCATTGTTAGCAGTTTCTCCCATACTGTTTGGCAGACACAGGGTGTACGGAGGGGCTGCGAGCTGAGTGGCTGCTAAAGTTTGTTCAGCTTGTTTCTCTGATAATTTAAGATCCAGACGTCTGATGACCTAAATCCTTGATCTGGTTTAAAAGACCAGGATCTAAAAGTGTATCTTAAATATGTGGCTTATAATTGGATAAAAATTCAATCAATGACAGCTTTTAGCAGACAACCACAATGCTGATACAAGTGCCTGACAGGCAACAACATGAAATGAAGTGTTACCTTGATTAGAATTATGAATTTCTTTGGGTTTGAACATTGTTGGAAACAGTCGGGAAAACTAAACAAAATAAATAACATAGGTCTAGTTGTTTTTGAACATTTTACTGCGGGAAAGTTACATATTGGACAAGAATTTTATTATTGACCTTGTTGTCTTTTCCACTGGACTATGCAGGAGGACTACGGTGGCTACGACTTTGAGAACAGGCTCCATGTTCGTATTCATTCAGCGCTCGCCTCTGTGACAACTGCTGCCCAACCATGACCGAGTTTTACCTTCATCTCAGAAAGAACTGGAAGAAAACAGTCTTTGAAAAGCCACAATGCCATTCTGAGCACTTAAGTTTCAATGTTTTACTTGTTTAAATGTATTTATTTCTATTTTCTGAGCCAATGCATCATACATCAACATAAAATGTTTGCAATATATTCAATAGTATTTTATGGAAGAAGAGTTGTGAGACACATTTAGCTGATCTTTTACTGGACTGCACAATAAATTCATAAATGTTTTTTTATTGTTTACATGGTTCATTTCTAGACTAGATGCCAGTTAAATCAAACAGAAGTCTAAAAATGTATTTGAAAGGCATCACTCTACACAGGGACAAGTTTTCCTCTGATCTGGAGAAATGTTAGGTCAGGTAGAGTAATGGCACAAAGTATTGAAGTAACAAAGCAATTAAAATGAATGACTCAGCCTATGACTTTGGGAAGTTTTTTATTGGTGTAAATAACGTCTTGCACACAGGTTTTATTAGATGTAACAACATAATGTGCCACTTTTGAGTGGCTGAGATGCACAGTGCTAATCTGGTCCTTTATATTGTATGTTTCAGGTTAATAAAATTAATGTTTTATCCACTGTATTTGATTAAGTATCATTTGTGTGGGACACCAAGTCAAACATGTTGTAATCAGCAACAGAAATAATATTATTCAGCAATGATCAAAACAAAGTACTGATGTTAACTCTTGTCAATCATTCCAACCAATCCACAGAAGGCAAAATACAAGCATCAGGGAGCATCCGTTTCACTTTTAAAGTTGCCTTAAATGAGCACAAATCAGGTGCAGCTGCATGATTAAATTAAAGCAAATGTACAGGTTTAAAAAAAAAAAAAAGAGGATTATTTTTTAAATGGGCATGTCTAACTTTTTATCAGTAACTTGATACTAGTTTTTATGCTGTCCAGTTCCTGTCTATTATGGGCTGTACCATATCATACCGTCCACAATACTGTTATACATTTTTATGTGATAAAATAAAAAAGTGTCATATCACCATATCAATGATATGGCAGCGCAATGATGTATAACGCACATGCTGTAAAGAGCTGGCAAAGACAAACATAAATACATAAAGTTGCCTCCCTTTAATAAAAGCTGCTGTCACATGAACATTTTTGGTCATGTTACTTGATGTCAGTGACTCCGGTCTCTGTAAATGGACATGACACAGCGTCTCATGGTGCCGACTTACAAAATATATAATAATATATATAATATAATGGACCAAAAACTGCAATAGAGTTAGGAGAGGTAGCTGGATTAACTCTTAATATCGAAGTGGAAATTGCTGCTGCTGCCACCTTGTGGCAATAGATTCTTAGAGTTAGGTAGTGTGTCATCAATGACAGCAGCTCACTGGAAAAGTAGGATGGAAAATGCCCTTCATTTTGTTTGCACAATAAATGCTGCTGCCTGCAAGCTGCAATCACTGATAAAAAATTTTTTTTTCCTATATCATCATAAATATCGTTATCGCAAATTTCCTTAAAATATCGTGATATAATTTTGAGGCTATATCACCCACTCCTGTCTATACACGTCAATGTTTTTCTGGTGAACTGCTTTTAAAACTTGAGATGTAATACTTGGTAGTAAAGAAAAAGTCTGAGGTAAACATTATCTGTACAAATTATGGGTTGCCTCACATATTGTTTTACATCAGATTAAATGCTTGTTTCTTGTTTGGGAGAGTTTCATCACCTGATATTAGACTGATTCAATTCATACATTGAAAAAGGGGCAGTGCAGGTAGATCCAGGATTTTTCCTGACCCCTAAGAGTGTTGATCAACTGTGAAATTGAAGTGTCTGCAAACACGGAATCACTAAATTATGAGGGCCAAGAAAATATTTGATGGAGGGTACAATGTCGCCCATGGTAGACAAAGCAGTGGGGTAAAGGGCACCAAGCAATACGGCCTGTTCAAAAAGTTAAGATTAAAAGGACAATGACACAAAACTCAGGATGTTTAATTATACCCAAGCTTTTATTTAGCAACAATAGAAATTCAGTTTTGATACCCAAAGAATGATAACGGAAAAAACGTAAACCTCTAGCTATCCACAACATGAGAAATATTCAGTGCTTGACCGTGAAGGAGATAAGGCTTGCATAGTTATAGTGATGCACATGCATTTATTGTAACAGTTAAATTTCAGTGAGATTTATGCATACAGCAATAAGAACATCTAGTCATACTTAACTATGGCAAGACACACACACACACACACACACACACACACACACACACACACACACACACACACACACACACACACACACACACACACACACACACACACACACACACACACACACACACACACACACACACACACACACACACACACACACACACACACACACACACACCTATATAGGCAGGGCAGTGTCCCTGCTTCAGTACTATCAGAAAAAAGTGCTACTGTGTCTACGGTCAGGTAGACATGTGCAACGGTGTTCATCTCTATACACATCTATACAGTAAATAGTTAAGGACTTGTTATTTTTGACATTATAAAAAAGTATTATTGTTGTAGTATTGATCTGATATGGTAACATTTTACTTGCCGTCATCTTTGCAGAGAAACAGAGATGCAGAGAAATATCTAGATGTTAGTTTAAAATCAGACAAATTTTGAACACATCAGTTAAGTTTTAATTATCTGACACTTCTGATTGTACTTGGATGCGAGAACAAAGGCAAAGGTACCCACATGGTCTATTTTAATACATTGCACTGCATAATTTATGCACAAGTAGGATTAGTGTCTAAGATTTCTGATCAGTGTGCTTGGACTTCATCATGCATCATGGAGTCTGGCGGTGACACCACTGTCTCTCTGCAATTAAGCGGATGAGGAAATGTTTTCATAACCAGCAGGAATTCTGGACAAACTACACACAATAAAACTGAGGTTGCTGTTTAAACATTTCTCTATTTGACATGATATATATCTAAAATACATTCTAGTTTTTCCAATACATGACTATATCATACTTAAGTAGCCAAGAACCACAATATATAAGAAAGAAATAGCTTTTGTGCTTCATTGTTCACATAGGTCTATTGAGGTATATATACCTCTTGGTTCATTCATTGTTTTCCGGGTCTTTGACAGATTAGAGGACATTTTTAAGCATGTTTTTTTTTTTCAAACTGAACCCAATAGCTGACCTGATGTAACCCCCATTCTAGCAGATAAAGCTAAAAGGTGGTAAATATGCATATGTGTATATATGCGTGATTCTACTTATTAGTAGATTTCAGGCAGCTGAGTGTAGTTTCTGTCCCAGTAGCCTTTCAAGTAGATCCAGTCCTGAGTTTTGGTGTAAGGGTTGGGTCCTTGCTGAAACCACCTGTGGAGTTTTAACAACAAGATTGATTTAATATGAATGCACCACTAGTTGTTAACAGAAAAAAGGAAAAAAATCACATTTGAATCAAAACGCAAAAAGCACCACACCATGTTGTTCAACTGGGGAAAAAGTCTTCTTATTTTAAAAGGATCCCAATATGTTTCTGCTAATATGTTCAAACCAAACATCCAATGTCAAAGATCAGTTTTCTTCATGAGTGCCAGTGTCAACATCTAAAAGTGTCAAGATTGTGCAATTCTGCATTTTGTCCTGAGGAGGGTGTAGTGCAGCAATTCACAGCAGAGCAAACAGCAAGAAAGCAAAGCTTTGAACTGAACCTTGGTCGAAGTGTAATGTTCCTTCTCATTTATAACAAAGGGGTCAGCATAGTTGTTAACACAAGACAACAGGGAGGCAGTTAGTAAAACAGACCTAAAACTGGAGCAATGACATTAGATCACATTTTGTCAGTGACTAACCTGTTTTTCCATTCCTCTGTTGATTTGGTGCAATTTTTCCGAGCTGTTCGCTGTTTTTCCTCAAGTCTCTTCTTCTCTGCACTTGCCATATCTGTAAGACATAGAAAGAGGAAACTGAATATTGCAAGAGATGGAATAAAACAAGTGAATTAACCCCCCCACCCCAAAGTAATAACCTTTTCTCTGCTAACTGCTTTTTTAAAATAAGGTTTTTAAGTTGCCAATCATACCCTGAATGGTCTTTCTTTGACTGGGGCTTTTCCATTATTACAGATTTAACTATTCAATAGTGAATAAGGTAGTTAAAAGTTCCAGCTCTAACATTTGCAACAGTGAAATGCTTTTTTCACTTTAATAATGATCCAGCAAGAAATATAACACAATGAAACAGGCCATTTTCCAGGAATTAAATTTAGCTGGAAATATATCTTGAATATGATCATACCTATATCTCCATTCTCCATGGCCTTAATGTCAGGCCTGAAGCGACTGTCTGTTGGTGGAATAACTCCCTCCATGCTCTCCTCTAGCTCATTTAGCTGCATGGCGAACGTGGAGAATGCATAAAACTGCCACAGAGAGAATAAAATTAGAAATTGATGAGAAGCAACAAAATGATAATACATTCAAAGTTCAAAGTATTTTTCATTTTTGAAATGCATCATCCTCCTTCTCTTTCTACCTTGGCTGAGTTGTCTGGTCGAGGCGTTATCTTCCAGATGAGCTCACTGCCTGGGATGACCTCAACCGTCTCAGCTTCAGGTGGAGGCATCTCTTCTGGTTCCTCGTCCACACTGCTCTGAGGCCAGAGGCACACAACACATACAATTAAATTTAACATGAACCAAATGGAGACAGAGCACAGGTGAGTTTGAAAGCAGTAAAAATGTAATACCCGTTTGCTTCCTTTTTTGTCCTCAGAATTCTTTCTGTCAGTCTTTTTGTGGGCGTCGAAGGTAGCAGGGTCTACTGTGTATAGGCATTCGGTCCATTTGCCGTACATCGCACAGAGCTTCTTTTTACTGCAAACACACAAGGAACAGATGCTAGTAAAACAACTTTAGATGCCTTTGATTTTGATACATCATCTCTGAGCATTACTGTTTTAGTGACAATATGGTAATTTATGACTAATCCACTACTTTCAGGCAATACTAATCAGATAAATAATGAAATCAATAAAAGACCAATATGTAATATATTTACTATACTACCTTATAAAATAAGCATGATATGTTATTAGAAATTAAGTTAAATTGCTATCTTCTCCAACTATAATACTACAGCCAGTATGTTCTCCTTTACGGTGCAGACTGTCTGTTTCTGTTTTGGCCTGAGTGATTGTGCTCACTGCCCATTCAACCTAATTGTGGTGCTGGAATGTAATTTTAACACATTATGTGCCACCACCACTTAATGGAGTGTTAAGAGGTCATGGTCATTTCACAAATTTCTGTGAGATCAGGTTTACATTTAGGTCATTTCAACACCTGAGGTTGCCAGATATGAAAAATTGGCTGCAGTCAAGTGTGCTGCAGTCATGGAAGCAAGCAAACAAACTGGATCAAATGAGATAGATTTGACCTAAAAACCTGTGTGAGCTTTGAGTATGAGGAGGAGGCAACTCTCTCCAGTATTTTGAATTTTGGACTGCAGTACCCACTTTAAACACCTGCTGTCAGTGTTACATATTTCTCCTTTCAGTAAAAGAAGACAATACCTTTTATCTAGGATGTATCCTTCCACTTTATGGAGCTCTTTTCCAAAGATGCCACAGGGCTTGAACGTCATGCTGCATCTTTCTCCGGTCCTGCCACAGAATGACAGACTGTTTACCAATTCTCTTTCACTGTTTAGCCTTGTGCGAGTTGAAGCTTTCAAACATTAATTATCCTGTCTCACTCTCTTCTATTTTAACAGCGACTGTCCCAGTTCTGCTCCCATGATCAATAAGCTAGATCTTAAAGTAGATCAACACTCTACTGCACTGCTCAGAAAGGAAGATATTAATGCACCCGAGACTCTGTACATGCAAATGCACTATGCAAGCACATATTTGCACATAAACAGAACAGCACAGAAAGATGTGAATTCTTATTACTTGTGATTGATCACTTCCACGCTCCCATACTGCTCAATCCAAAGCTGACCAACAATGATATTGTGGACACAACAGGTGGGGTTTGTCCAAGTGTAGGCTTCATTATATCTGTAGAGATAAAAGTAACAAAGCATGACACTAGCTAAAAAGGAATCAGCACAGACATACACAACTGTTTTAAGACCGTGCACTTACTTGGGCAACTCCAGCGTGATGAGTCCTTTGGGCTCTGCCTCTATGCTCTTACCCCAAAACTTGAGTTTGGGGCATATGGATCCATGGAAGACAAAATCCTCTTTGAGGCCTTCAGCTTGAAAGGCACTGACAGGAGGGTGATGGCTTACTTGCTCTGACACCCACCTGAAACCCAAATCATCTCTGATGGAGAACAAAGACACAGTTGGTACTGCAGGTTAGTCCACTTAGAAAAGTACATCTTTACTAAATGCAAAAAGGTTTGTTTTCTGATAAACAAATGTATGCATTTATTGTACACATGAGGAGTTCAGTGTCATACCTGATGAGCTCATAAGTCTCGCCCAGTAGTGGGTTGAAAGGCTTCCCAGTCCTTTCCCACTGTGACGCTACAGCTGACACAGCAAATGCTGCAACACACTACAAAGCATTCACTTATGATGACCTGATTACAGGTAACTAATTCAATATTTGATAATGATAGGACATTTAGTCAGTTCCATTATAAGACACCAACATTATATTACACAAGAAGCTGATAGCACAAAATTTAATTACACAACTCTACTGAATGACCTGAATGAGATTACAATCTTGAATGAGACTCCAAATTAGAAACTACTGACATGTAATTTTGGAAATTAGTCCTCAGATTGATATATGGTGTTATTCAAGAAAGTAAACATGGACGTTGTGGTACCTTCATCCTCTCAACAGAGTCCGTTGTAGCATTGGCCTGGTGGATGAGGTAGGTGTGCTCCATGTACTCTGTTAGCCGCTGGAGGAAGCTGAGAGGCTCATTAAGTACTACAGGCATGGCAATCTTTGACAGCTCCTGAAACAGGAAATGAGGAAGATGTGAACAACTGTGAGGAAACGCATACAGCTGAATAAAAATAACTGCAATAAATCTTGTCCTTGCAAAGTTGATGAAATTTATAAATCTGTTAAATAACGTGTATATACCTGCACACCCAATACCACAATGCCATAAATGCCACATCAACATTTGTCTTGCATGTGTGTATATTTTTATGGTGTTACCCACTGATACTATCTAACTGTAATATTTTAGTGTTAGGCCACAGGAGAAATCAGTTTAATGTGTTGCCTGATATGCAGTGGTTTACAACAAAAAATGGATGTGAGATATTCTTAACACAACCACCACATAAGGGCACTATTCAACGCACTTCGGGCATACCTCATAAGTGTGTATATTGACAGGCATGTATCTGTCTGTTTGCCCACTGATTTACATCTACATTAATCATTAGCCACAGTTAATTGGGGAATAAAACATTAATAGACATTATTAAATGTAATTAAATCCAGGCAGCAGCTGTGTAAGGACTGAGATCCCTAAGGACTTCAGGACACAGACACCAATGGTTATTACTACCAAAAATGTAATGAAGTTCAAAACTGATTCATTACAAATTACCTAATTTTTTACTCAAATTTAGTCCTTATTCAACAAGCCTTCTTCAAACAAACAAACAAAAAACAACAAAATCTCAAGTTAACATTGATTTTACTTAAAGGGCAAATCTGTCTGAGAACTATCTCTTCTCACCATGCCAATGCATTTTTTCAAGATACTCCAGATGCTGACTTCATTCCTGGAGAACATGGGAGACGGCAGAGATGCTCTATGGCCCAGCAGTATAGAGAGAGAAACACTGTCAACTATAAACAAATACATAAACAAACAATATTTCTATTGGTGCACAATTCATTTTCAAGTTTTCTTCCCTTTGCCCAGTATGCAATTTATAGCAGGCAAACACTGAATCCTTCATAGCATGTGGTCTGATTTCCATCATACTTGAATATGTACAGTAAATACTTACATATTTACTTTTCTAATATGGCTCAGAGTACAAATTCTAATAGTTGTGACTTTGTTTTGTACCATCTAAAAGATACACAGTAGACAACATAGCTTGACCCTCCATTTTGGAACAATGTTATCGGACACCTGTAAGCTAATAAGCTTTCAGCTGGTCTAGTCAAGGCTCATGCAATACTCATGAATGGATTTTCAACTGCATGTGTGTGTTGGTTTTCATGACTGCTTCTAAGATTAACTCCTTAAATTGTTCTTTTTGCATATGGCTCAACAATAGTTCTCACTTGTAATAATATAATTTCCACACCACTGAGAATTATGACACAATTTATATGCATGCAGCCACTTTTCTAATCCATCTTTCCCTTTACTACTTGAATAAATTAATTCTCATTTTTAACCATTTTTACCTTCAAGTCTTGCTGGCAAGTGAAGTGTGAACTGGTTTATGGGTATTCTGGCTAGAGGCAGATGGTGTCCTTGTTTAGGAATAAGGGCTGAAGCAACTACACAAATAATAGCCATTACTTCAGCTAAATAAACAAAGGGGAAGAGGGTGGGGATTTGCTCCATTTGTAGGATGAGCAGAGCAGCACATGAACATGCTAAATCAATACATTGAAGCAAGCACTTATTACAGCCAACACAGTCTTCAAATCATTATTGCATGCATGAAAATAACTCAACAACGCTTCTATGCTACTGTATTCCTGTTAGGATGTCGTTATAGAAAGGTTACTAATCCTGTCTATGGGTGAGCAGGGGCATATGTATCTTTGAATGACAGGTGTAATTCTAAATAAACAGACACTTCATACATTTTTAATGCACAACACACAAACACGTGCACATGAGCACACGTATCGACACACATCTATTCAGCAAGTCCCCTTTTCCTCCAACTCCGTCTCTGAGCCAGCACATGCTAAATTATTCATGGATCACTTGTTGGATTAAGGAAGCCAGAATTCAGCATCCACAGAGATAAAAGAGATTGTCCAATCTTCACGGAACAAGGCACCAAAACACTAAGAGCAAAGCAGATTGTTCGCTTGGAGAGATGGATCTGTCAGGAAAAACAAAACAGACTATTCTCTGGGGAATAGACAACAAAACACCTGGCTACAAAAACAGCGGAAAGGTGGTATCTCATTACACCTACTCTGCCATTTACCTGCCTGTCTTTTTGCTGATTGAGGTCTGCAACCTGCCAAAGTAACGCATACCAAGGGGTCACATGTACAATATACATTTCAAGTTGCTCGCAAATGTATTCACTTTTGCAATCAAAAGTCATAAACTACTTAATTCTGCTACTAGTCATGATAATCATCTGTGAACAGGTTGTCTGTAGAACACTCAGCATGACTGTCTTTCCATTTCCGCTGGTCTCTTTGCCATCATTTAAACCAGTAAATGAGAATGACATCATAACTGGAACATGTCCCACCTGTGCTTCTTCACTCCATTGTGCTGGGCTGGTTGGTTGCCATGGTTACTCTCCCCTGACATTCCGGTAGGCCCCCTGAGTGCGCTGAGATCGCAGAAGCTGCTGAGAAGGGGGGTGTCTCTCCCCTCGTCTTCTTCACAGGAGTGACTGGCCACAGACAGGAAGCCGCTCACAGAGAGCTCCGACTCAGACTCTGCGGGATGATGACAGGGGGCAGATGCCAGGTCATGCCAAACACTCACACACACACACACACACACACACACACACAAGAGTGGTTTCGAGTGGCCGGCTCAGAAAACGCCAGCTTTGCAGCCTAATAGGTACACTGTCCGCAAAAGCACTTCTGCTTGAGTTCCTCTCCAACCCTCCCCCCTCCCTACTGCCAGCCAAACCCCACCTGAGGATTGTTTTCCAATGAGAGGCCGTGCAGAGGCTTCATTTCCTCTAACAGTGTTTGCTCTGCGCTTGCTGGATGCTGCTCCACCCTAAGCCTGCACTGTCAATGACATTACAGGTACTGTCACAGACACAAAATAGGGGAAAACAGTGTGGTGTCTGTACACTCTATAACAGCTAGTCAGAGTTAATTAGTCTATGTACCTGTATTTGAATCATGAGATCAGAAATGACATATGATAATTTCAGACATCAGAGCTGCATGTTTGTACTGTGTTAAATATGTTGTCACATACAATACTGCTCTGTACACACAAAGACATGTGATTATGTTTCAGCTCAGCATGTGAAAATTCTTATAAATCTGGGCACAGTTTTAAGTCTCTGGCCAGTAGATAACTCAGGGCTATTTATGAATAATGAAACATTACCTGAGAGACATTGTTCCACAGTACACAAACATGTAGTAGTAGAAAGTGTACTGTATATACTGTATGTACTGTGGGGTATATAAATACTTTTTTTTCTACTTCAGACTGGTTGCTGCAAATACTGTACATTGTTAACATTCAGTGCAGTAACCACTGTCAAATACTCTCTTAACTACTGATAAATTGAACTTGAAAACCCAAAGCAAAAAACAGCTAATCACTATCTCATTACCACTGAGTCTAAGAGAAGAGGACATTGGCAATGTTGTGTGGGTAATCTCAGTGCCGATAGACTGAGTGTCACACCCAGACACAGACACACACTTTCATTCACTGCGGACAGCCTAATCCAAACCCTGACTTTAACCATAACCAATTCATGCCTCATCCTAACCTTAACTTGACCTCAATTCACACCTTACCTCTAACCAGGACCTCAGAAATAATGTTTTGCCTTATTAGCACTGGGCTTTGTTCCCCATGAGGACTACTGATCCTGATAAGGTTGGTGTTTATACCGAAAAGGGTCCCTATGAGTTAACTAAAACGTGCGCACACATGCTTACCCAGGTCACTTTTAGGGATTTCCATAGAATTACATTCATTTTCTTGAGACTTACTCTAACTGTAACCACTGACCCAGAAATGAGCTTTTTACCAGCTTGGGACAGAGCTTTTGTCCATAGTTGAACAAGCCGTCCCCAATCAAGTAAGCTAAGTCATACCCACCCACCCACATATTATATGGTATGTAAATGTGTGGTACTATGTTTTAAGTTACCATGTGGGGTTTTGTTGTAAACAAAAGTTATGTGTACATTCAGTGCTACTCACAAAAATGCACTGTGTATATCAGAACTGCTGAATGCGCTGAAAGCATTTCCTTGAAATCTAAACGTTCACAAAACCAATTTTTAAAAGGGAACATATTACACACATTTAATGGTCTATATTTTTAATCTGAGGATCAACTATAGTATCTGTATGATTTATAGTTAAAAAAAACTTAAACTCCTTATTAATCTTATTCTGACCCCTTTATGCAGCCCCTCAGTTCAGTCTCTGTCTGAAACACACCGTTTTAACTCCTGTCTCTTTAAGGCCCCCCCGTCCTGTGGAGCCCACTCTGTTTTGACTGTCCAGTTCTTTGAAGCTGCCCTTTGGGAGACTTCCACCAGCTCCGACGGCTACATCAACAACCCATGCAACAAACTATAGTAGTACGATTTGACTACTTTTTCTTTACTCGAAATGTCAACTTCTCAAATACATCTGCACATTTTCGAGACAAAATCTAATATATAAGATAATGCGCACTACTTAATGACCAAGCCAAGATACTAAAAAACAAGATCCACTGTACTATACTGAAGCACTAGTCTTGATTGTTGAGCTAGGGGCTGCTGACCTGACACAGCGTCATAGAAGTCATCTTCAGTGAGGGTACTGAAGGTAGACAACCTCCTGCTCTTACACAGGGACGGCTTGAGTTCGTGGTGCTCAGTTGCCAAAGTCTGCAGGGCCTCTGTCAGAGCTTTGTTCTTCTCCACCTCCTGCTCTAACTTCAGGCTCCACACCTGGAAACACAGGCCCACCAGACAGACAACACAGAAACACACCACAGACAAGTAAAGATTATGAAGAAAATAAGATCACATACTTTATATTGATCCAGCATATGTACAATATAGCCTCTGCTGCTGGCAAACATGTGGCAGTGATGGTTTGATTGCTATGAAAGTACTGATCTGCTTCTTTGCTGGCTACAGTTGTGTGTGTGTCTTTGTGGTTCTGATGCAGGTTATTGTTCTAACCCTGCTCACAGATCTGGTTTCCTCCAGTCAGAACCAAACACCCCAGTCTCTGAGAGCTATGTGACCCAGGATTGAGTGTCCCTTCAGAGCAACCTGAGCCAGGCTACTGTGGGACAAACCAGATCAGTGTTTCCTATTGTCTAGTGCTGCCATAGTCTGTCCTTCACATTCTGAACAGAAAACAACTAAACAAAACTGGAATTTTTTTTAAAAAAATCCACAGTTGCTACCAACAATGCTGTAGTGTTTTGTTTTTTGTTTTAGTTAGTTTATTTCAGTCAATCATGTCATTAAAAGAAAGGTTACAAACCAGAAAGAAAAAAAAAATAAAGAAATAAAGAAAAAAAACATCAATCAGAATAAACAATAAGTAAACAGAAAAAGAAAATTTGGACCGAAAAGGCATAGGCTGAAGCATAGCTTATTACGCCTACCCTGTTACAACTCTGATTAATTAAAAAATAAAAAATAAAAAGTTAAAATGTACAATTTGTTATTTATTAATAAATGAAATAAGCAATCACAAAACAGTAAAAAGAGAGAAGCTGCTTGATTCGATTTCCCTTTGTTCTTCCTTTTTTTCCCCCTCCCCTCTCCTCTCCTTTCCCTTCCTCCTCAAAAGAAAAGAGGAGGAAAAAAAAAAAAAAAAAAAAGAAGACAATCAAACATACAGAAAACAGAACAGCAGCAGCATAGCACGTGTCACCACTCATTACTCTAACTTATATAAATTAATCATCCTGTTTTTAAGTACTTTTTTAAATAAGATTATGGTATTGCATGTTTTTAAGTCATTCTCCAATTTGTTCCATAAATTAACAGCTGTTACCGTAATGCATTGTAATTTGGTGTTGGTTCTTGTTTTTAACTTTCTAAATATACATACTCCTCTGAGATTGTAATGGCTTTGTCTTAAATTAAACATTTTCTGAATACATTCGGGCAGCAAGTTGTTGTAAATTTTGAACATAAGCTGTGCAGTTTTGAAATCCACCAGTTGTTTGAATTTGAGTTCGTTAGAATTAATAAATAATTGATTGGTTGGATGCCTATAGTCGACTTTGTTTATAATTCGCATTGCTTTTTTTTGAAGTAAAAAAATAGGTTTGGTGATTGACTTAAATGTGTGTCCCCACACTTCTATACAATAAGTTATGTATGGTTTTATTAGGGATTGATACAAAATTTTTAAAGAATTTGTCATTAAGATATTTTTACATTTATATAGAATTGCCATGGTTTTTGATATTTTATTCTTTAAGAAGTTGATATGTGGCTTCCAGCACAGCTTATGATCAATAACCACTCCAAGGAACTTATTATCAAAAACTCTTTCCACTTCTACATTGTCAATGGTAATTTGCACTCTTTGATTTATAGGACGATTTCCAAAAATAATAAATTTTGTTTTGCTTATGTTCAGAGATAACTTGTTAACATCAAACCATCTTTTTATTTTTTTAAGTTCAGTTTCCACTGTATTCAGAAGGTGTCCCAAGTGTTGGCCAGAACAAAATAAATTGGTGTCGTCCGCAAATAAAACACATTTAAATTCACAAGAAACCTTACAGATATCATTTATATACATTATAAAGAGTTTTGGGCCCAATACGGAACCTTGAGGGACCCCGCATGTGACTCTTCTCAATTCGGACCGTTCATTATCAATCTGGACATATTGGTATCGATCATCCAAGTAGTTTTTTATCCATGACTTTGCAACCCCTCTAATACCATATCTTTCAAATTTGTTCAATAATAATGTGTGGTCAAGGGTATCAAAAGCCTTCTTTAGGTCAATAAATAATCCAACTGTATATTCTTTATTATCGGTGTTTGTAGAAATTTTGTCAATGAGTTCCATAACTGCCATTGTAGTTGACCGATTTGATCTAAAGCCATATTGTTGGTCACTCAAAATGTGTTGTTTTTCTATGAAATCCTCCAGTCTGCATGAAAAGAGTGTTTCAAGTATTTTGGAGAACTGAGGAAGCAGTGAGATTGGCCGGTAATTGCAGAAGTCATGCTTATTACCAGTTTTAAAGATGGGAATAACCTTAGCCGTTTTCATTTTATTAGGAAATATGCCTGTTTGTAGTGATTGGTTGCAGATATGAGTAAGTGGTTTGGCTGTAAATAAAATGGTACTTTTTATTAAGCTCATATCAATATCATTAAGATCGGTTGACTTTTTGTTTTTGAATTTATTTACTATATCAATCAATTCATTTTCTTCCACTTTTGTTAAAAATATAGTATTACGGTTGACATCAATAATTTTTTCACTGACATCTTCTTTAATTATCGGGTCAGCAATATGTTTGGCCAAATTATGGCCAACATTTATAAAATAGTCGTTGAATCCATTAGCAATGTCCTTGGATGTACTTATATTTTGTTGATTATTTTTATCAATAAAATAATTTGGACAATCAGACTTATTTTTACTTTTATTAATTATATTGTTTAATACTTTCCATGTCCCTTGTGTGTTGCTTTTATGTAATTCCAACAGTTTATTGTAATAATCCTTCTTATTTGATCTCATAATTGTAATTAATTTATTTTTATATTTTTTATATTTATTTTCTGCTTCCTTGGTTCTACATTTCAAAAATTGTTTATACAGTACATTTTTCTTTTTACAGGCATTGTCTAAACCTTTGGTGATCCACGGCTTCTCTTCATATTTAAATTTTTTTTGTCGTTGCAGAGGACAATGTTTGTCATACAATAACATAAAGATAGCAGCACTAATAAAAATAAAATAATAACAAATTGACCTAACTTTTTTAAACTCAACTTACTAATGCATTTATAAACAGAAAAACAGAAAAAGCTATTCACAAAAGTAAAGAAAGCATGCTGATCATAAAAAGTGGTCTCTAAAGTTTGAAAAAAAAGCCTTTAGGAAGTCACCTTGAGGAAGGTAGTAGAGTGTAAGAGAAACAGGAGCTTGTAAATCCCGCTGTAAATCTGAGACTGCAGAGCAAGGGCAGTGTGTTCTATTAGAGATGAAAAGTTCAGCCTCATCTCTTATACTGACTGAAGCACTGTGTGTGCAGCTTTGCACGAAGAAACACCTGTCAACATGGGTTATAATCCACCCACTGCATCTGTGGCTAATTTCCCTTTCTGTTATGTGGTTATGGCTTCATGGAGACAAAGTTGTCACCAAGTGGTCATCATGAAGAAAGGCGATTAGCAAGTCCAAAAAATAATTTGTGAAATTTTAAAAGTCATACAGGAGGACAATGTATTATACTGTATATCTTATATGCATTAAAGGTGATAAGTGGCTCTAAATGATTCCATGGAAGCCTAAATGGTTACAGAAACTGCTTCAGACTACTGTGTGGTTGAGATCTGGCCCACATGATGAATAACGCAGTGAAAACACTGAGTGACTAATTTACTTATTAGCGGATTTGTTTTTTCTGATCAGCAAACTTCAAAGCCGCCGATTTAGCCATTTGTATTGCATATCAATCGATTCCAATGTGCACATAGTCGCTGCTCCAAATCCAGTTAAGGTTTAAAAAAAAAAAAAAGTAAATACATTACTTAAATGTATAATGAGCATCTAAATTTTTTGTGACCCAGGCTTGACTCAGCAAAACTTTCATACACACACACACAAACCAACACAGTGTATATATAGTCAGAAAGGTGGGGATAATTACAACAACATGATGATAATAACTCTCTGCAACAGAGAGCCATAAAACACCTTTGATTAGAATATTTTAAGCTACATTAAGTTTATATGAACTGACGCATTCACGGCTGTGCCCATATCCACAAATACACACAGCTGACACAGCCAAACTCATACTCAAGATATACATGAGCATTTTATCTGGACATTAACCCTGTATGCTTATAAAGCAGTGCAACATGGACTCCATATGTACAGTATGTAGAATGTCTTGTCTACATACAAATTCTGCGAGTGAGACAGAAGCTAAGAAGCAGCTTCTTTCACACGGGTGTAAAGGATGAACAACACTTTCACTCCTTCTGTCACCACACTTGCTTTACTGTCTGTTCAGCTCCTATTAGGTCATGTTCTGTGTGGGAATACACAAGATAATGTTCAGATTCTGATAAATGATATTCAATTCATATTTGAGAAGCATACAAAACTCTATTGTTCCGTCCCTCAATACAGATATGGGAAAAACATAATTTGACATGCAGTCATGTTTTTGTCTAAAGTAATTGAAAAGCTAAAAGCTATGGAAAACAATTTCAGCAGAATCCAGTGGCTAGATTTATCCTACTGTTCTAAAATGTCTGCACTGGGACTATCTGTCTATCTGCCAAAATATAACCTCTAATGTGCTTCCAATCAACAACAGCAAACACGCATTGAGGCACTAATTACACAGAACAATTTGGCATCTATGGAATGCACAAAAACTCCATAAAAAGACTGTTCTTGCAAGGTCCCAGTTAAGTTGAGCCTCTTTGTAAATATATATATGGCGTAAAGTAAATGAGCTTGCTGTATGTCTGCATTAACCCTCCCTGTCCCAAGGACTTGGCTTAAGAGCCCACCCAGGAACAAAACACTTTGTTGTGTAACTATCCGAGCCAGCTCTTTTCGCTCTCACTGCATCCTCTCGCCTGAGCACAAACAGCGCTACTTTAAGCTCTGCTGAGGCTGTGTGCTGTAGTTGTTGTTGAAGCCTGGGAGGGATGCTTCTCCTTGGCCAACACCCCAAAGAATAAAGCTTTTACTTTGCTCTAAAAATGTACTTTCCCTGCTGAAGGGGAAAGTAATTCTCAGAGGCAAATCTATTATAGCTCAGTATCGTACTCTGTAATGTTAACTGTATGCCAAAATGTACATGAATGCATGGTGACTGGGAGTTAAGCAATAAAAATGTACATTTTGGGCAAGTGTGAGATAAGTACTAGGCGCAAACAAGATGCAGTGACCGATACATAGAAATACTGCCTGGAATTTTGCAAGACATACTCACTCTTGACTTAAAAAAAAGGTAAAAATCCTAAAGGCAAGGTTAAATATCAGGTCTCTATTAGAGGTTTTATGAGACACAAAAAAGGAAGCCAAAAGAAACATTTATCCATCACCCAGTGAAGTCTCCTCTTGGTGAGAGAGGACAGTCAGTAGGTCAGTAACCCATGTGGCGATGGTTGAAGTAAAGGTCAAACGGCACTTTGTGTTATCACCAATCCCCAGGGGTTTAAAGGGCAATCAGAGTTCTTAGGTTCCGTTAACAAATTTAATGAATATCTACAGAGAGAGAGAGAAAAAGAAAATCCCCAACTATGCTGCCATTCTCCTGTCTTCACAGTGATATAAACTGACAGATCTGCTTATCTGTGTGTTACCATAACGTTTTTGCATGCTGTAAGCCTCCATTTGTTTTCTTGACAGGTGTGGAATCCTGCTGCCTGAGAAACACAAAGAGGGGTAGGCTGATAACATTGTGTTGTGTGTATTGTGACTCACTGTCACAAACCCCAAGAAGGTTTCTGCCCAGGACTGTCAACACGCAGTTCAATCTTCATGACAGTGTTTTTGTGTAGAGGTAAAGTTAGCAGCACAAAGATCTCTACTTTAAATGTCACATACTCACCAATCAGCCATACTGTGCCCTGCATGTACTGTACATACATATAGCATTCTCACTCAAATACTTATCACATATACTAGACTAGTACTGTAGAAGCTGTTGAAGTGGGTCAGACCACATCTACTGTGCTGAAGGGGAATATTGCAATAGCTGCAAAACCCTTTGAGCTGTGAATCAAACCACTCTCTTACACATCTGCCTGCACATCAAGGCAAAGTACAACACGTGATGACTGTATGCTCTGTTCTGTAGAAACCATGTGGAAGTGGAGGCAACACGGGCTTCTTAGGCAGGACAATGGGATGGTGGAATTAGAGTTAATACCGACTAATATAGCAAATCTCAGCACTTGTAGGAAATATAATCCAGTTAGTACACATAGTAGTGGCGGCTTAGCATGAGGGGTGTGGATGTGACATGCTTGTTAAGACATTTCCTTACTATTGCACAATCTGGTTATCAGAAATGAATTCAGCGTACATTGTTATGACTTTTTCAGTCCTGTGATAATAAAGCTGGGTTATTCTCTGTGATACGGTAGTGGCTGTTGCCAACTCATGTATAAGATAATGTGATTTGGTAAAACGAACATCCCTGTGTAATGCTGCACTTGGGCACTGTGCAGTATTTAGGGCTGGGTATCGGTACTCGATACATTAAGTAGTATCAAAACTTCTCTGGTGAAATGATACCTTCATTTGATCCTTTTTGTACTCAGATCCAGAAAATCAGACTATTTTTATGGTTTTGCTTGCAAGCCAATCACTGCTAGCGCTTTGATTAAATGCGACATGTGATTGGCCCACTACCGCAGCTGTAACCCATGAAGTGTGTGGTGGTGAAGTCAGGCACAGTGTATTTGTAAAATGTATAATTTGAACATTTCAAAATGCATTCTTGTATCATTTTAAGGGTACCGGTATCGGTACTGGTATTGTAATTTAAAAAAAATGATACTCAGCCCTAGTGGTAATATATCTATATCAGATTCCCAAAGAAGAGTTTTACTGTATTCAATAGAGGACTAAATTTAGTTATCTTCAACTTATTATACAAAACCAAGCACTGTGGACACACAAGACTTGTTAGTTGTGTCTCCATATTAAGATAATCTTAGCTCCTTTTTTCCAGTAGTTTCCAGTCAGAGCTGAGCCACAATATCATACTGTAATCACCAATCACTAAACACAGTCTCAGCATTTTAGCATGGTATGTTGACATGAGTGCCAAATTGGTGATGACAGAAAAAAAAAGGTGCGAGACCAATGATATGATCTCCCAGTTCTCAGTCTAGGCAATACAGTAAGGTGAAGTACAAAAGAGCAACTGTTAAAATATACAAGTTCAAAATTGTCTTATCGCAAAAGCTTAACTTTAAATATCGCCATATCAAAGAAGTCCCCAATGCAATCTAATCTATGTAAAGTAGTCTCTCTGCATGTTCTTACTTTGACAAGATTCATGATATTTAAAGCTGATCTCATTAAAAAGATTCAATGAACAGCGTAGCATTCAGTACCACTTTGAATACGCTCAATTTCACACTCTTAATTAATATCATTACATCCATAGAAATGACCTCTGCATATTGATGAATAGCTGCTTATGCCAGTGCTTTACACCCAATTCTTAAATCACCAGTACACAAAAAGACACCAGGATAAATCCATGCCATACTGGGACCAGCCCACTACAAACAGTAAAAAATGACTAGCGAAAAGCAGAGAATCTAACGGTTAGGGTTGTACCTGTGCAGATGCTGGATGAGAGTGCCGTCCCTGTCTCTTATATCTCCTGTGCTCGGATGCTTCAGCATGTGGACGTATGCCTGGGAGCGTGTATTCTCAGTGTGTGAGGATGAATGTATCTCCAGCTGAGCCTGTGAATATGCACGCGCTTGAGTTCTCTCGCTCAATGCACAGCCTTTCCCTAGAGCGGGACTGTGTAGATCCAAGTCCAAGGGGGTGTGTGTGTGTGTGTGTGTGTGTGTGTGTGTGTGTGTGTATGTGTGTCTCTACACTGATCTGCAAGCTGAATGCAGACCTAAGCATAAAAGCGGATCTTGCCTGTGTCCTTCCTACAGACATGCCAGTGATTACCACACTGTAACATTGTTACCCTCAAGGACACAGCACAGCCGCTAGGACAGGTGAACAGGGACACACACACGTGCACGGGCAAACTTCAAAGCTGATTGGTATGAAAGAGCTAACGTAAGGGGGAAGGGCTTGAGGATTTTCTAACCATTCATTATAATTCAGTCAGCCAATAGGAGCTCAGCACATGGTTGTGCATGGTGGAAGGAATCAAAGAGATGAAGATTCATACATTCGCAGTAAGCTATAGCCAATCTAGCTTCAGAAAACTAGCTTCAGGTGCAGTACTGGAAAATATTTCATACTACTAGATTAAACTTTGAAGTCTTGGTTCTGACTGCATTTAATAATGCATGACAGTATAACAGTACTGTATTGTGTTTCTTAGTTTGCCAGCCTAGTGTATGCTGACTTGATTAAAAAGATAAAAATATTACCCTACCTCCTCCTGTTTTGACAGCAGTTCAAGGCACAGATGGAGAGCAGCACAGGTTTCACTGGAAAGCTCACTGGTCTCTTTGGCTTTCAGCAGAAGAGGGGCAGCCAACACTTGAGAAGAGGACAAATCTATTCTCAGTGTAGATTCATATTAACAGAGACTGTTTACAAAAGTAAAAAATCGAGTTGAAACTCAACTTTATTATTTGCATTAGAAATTATCTTTACAAAATACTTTGGACTACAAATTTCCAAAAATCTGTACAGAAATACCCCTAAATCACAAAAGCCCAAGGTGCTGTCATCAAATTGATAGTTTTTCAGATTATTAGTCGAAATCCAAAACATTATAACATTTACAGTGATAGCAAACAGAAAAAGCAGCAGATCTTTGAAATTGAGAACCTCACAACAGCACTATAATAAATGACTTAAATGGTTTATTGATGAGTAAAATGATTGACGATTCATTTTCTGTCAACTAATCAACATATGTTTAATAAAATTGGGCTTGGACGGTAGAAAAACTGTATTAATAGGTGACTAGATCCAGGACTCTCACCACTTTTATCCTCATTCTTCACCATAGATAAAAAAATTGACACCTCACTCTCCAATTTCAGCTGGCAAGCACTGGCGGCCTTAAAGAGGACAGGAAAAGAGAGGCCCTTAAACTGTGCTACATTAAGCATATATAAACATTGAAAAGCACTCGTTACTTTCTATTGCACTTTATCTTCTCTTTACAGTTTTGAGCTTAATCTCACCTGAAGGGCTTGCGTCAAAATCCCCACTGCTGATAGCAGTGATGAGCCCCCTGCATCATCATCATTATCGATAATGTGTTGCTGGGTGCAGTGATAAGTGCTGTAGGATGAGTGTGCCTCAAAAGCATCCAGCCATCTCTAAAAGAAAAAATATCAGTAACATTTAGTATTTGTCTACTTGTGCAGATAAATTCAGACAAATCAGTCAGTTTATATGCAGAGGGGAGGGGATAAAGGTGAATCTCATCTCACTTTTCTTGTTGCCACTGAATCTGTCTTTGAGGAGACCTTAAAATAATGTACAGTGTCATCAAAGCACCTGAGCATGAAGACGCAATGATCCCAAGGTTTTACCTGGATGACAAAATAAATAAAATCACCTATAGTAATGCTTGCTGCACTAGATGTCAAACAACATAATATTATAAGCTGAATGTGATTACAACTGAAATGCCTGGGAACAACATTTTGTCATTGGTTACACTGAGTCTGTAATGGCTTCTACCTACCATGCAGTAGGCTTGTGTTAGAGACTTACAGCCCTGTTTCCTGACACCCGCCAGTGCTTCAGCCCTAGAAAAAGAGACAGATGGAAGAGCACTCAGACAAAAGCCTTCAGGCATCCGGCTCCTGGCACATATTACATAGAATTAAGACAATTCAGTAATCACTGTCTTAAGCTCCAGTTTTCACTGTGCTTGCTAAACTAAAAAAGAACAGACTTCATCTCAAAGAAGAATTACTTTGAGAAAATAATAATTAATAAATGATATAAATGTATTTTAGCCACAGCAGGTGACAAGACTTGTCTGGTTAACATTAATATTACTGACTGGGGTTCTCGCAGACCCCAGAGGTATATTCTGTCATATCATACAAGTACTTTATTCTATCATTACAATTTTTCATGACTTTCCCAATCAATTTGTTCCTTGTGACTTCACATCATTGTTTTTCTGAGAACTGCATACAGATAAAGTTATCTCACTTTCTGGGGTACCAGGAGAGAGTTCCATCCTCAATTACCACCCAGTGGGAACGCCATCCAAGGAAGCGTGAACTCTGTCAAAGTCACATGGAAGTCATTAACCCATAAACGTATAAATATATCATGTATAGATGGGGAGAACATTATTGTCTGTATTTCAAACTTTTGTAGCATCACACATTTTTTAATCTTCAAAATAAACTAATGAATTCACAGATGACATTTGAAGACAAAATACTAAATAATACAAAATAAAGGATCTATACTTCTTTTAATGTAATGATAATCTAATGATTATACTATGTTTAAATCCACTATGCACCACCAAATGTGGAAAGGTCTGAACAAAACCGTTGCCTGGCCTTTTAAGAGAGAAAAAGAATACACTTTAACATCTGGGTACCTTCCAGAGAAGGCCTTCAATCTTCTGCACTCCACTGTTCACATCCTAGGAAAAAAAATAATTTCAGACAGAAACCTTTGGCAAGACCGAAAAAACTCAATTGAAGTTTTATTTTCAATTAAAGCCGCAAGCGGCGATGGCGGGCCCTCGCTCACCCATGCCACCGCGGGGCCTGAGGCATGGCGGGGCTGTGGCGTGAAGCAGAAAGTGAGAAAAAACCTGGAAGGAGGCCAAAAATGCAATGTTTCGTTCATCCAGTAGGGGGCAGTCACAGGTAGTTACACATATGGTCTGGTGTGGTCTGGTGTGTTCAGGGCGGCCACTCATCAGTCATGTGAAGTTTGGAGTGAATTGGACAAAGCATGAAGGAGTTATGAGAGGTTGATGGTTCATCCACCAGGGGGCAGTAGAGTGTAACAAAACACAAGCGGTTGCCTTCAGGGTGGGACAGTGATTACACATGTGAAGTTTTGTGGAAATCGCACAATGATGATGTAAAATATGGCACTTCCTGTTTCCACTAGGGGACGACACGAGTGAGATCGCCTATGAGCGAATGGAGACGTTGAGGTCGGCACCCTGGACCTGTGTACCAATTTTCATGATGATACGAGTTCAATAAAGCCATCAAAAAGCCAAACGTATTTTCATGGCGAGGAATTGATGGTCGCCGCGTCGCCACACGGACGCCATTACTCGTAGCTTCACAGTCTTCATAATGTAGCTTCACCAACTGGTTCTGAATGAAGTTGATGGGGCAAAGTATGTAATTTTAATGAATCTTAGTTAACTTCCTGTTACCACCGGGGGGGCGCTATGAGTTACGTGGGAAGTTAATATATTCGGACGTTCAGGGCGGAGCCATCATCATGTCCAGCAAGTTTGAAGCTGATTGGATGAAGTATGTGGGCGTGAGAGCCACTCGTATGTACATGGCGAGCACGCCAAAGTTAGTTGAGCCCTGGCAGACACGCCCTTTGACCTACGGATGCGCAGAGCACAACTTAAGCTCAGCTAGGTCTGGAGATGTTGCGTACCTAATTTGAACTTGATCGGGCGAACGCTGTGGGAGGAGTTAATTTTAGGCGGGAAAAATCAAAACCAAAACCAAAATGGCCGACTTCCTGTTGGGTTGAGGTCATGAGGTCAAGAGGCTTTTTTGCATATGTGGGTATAATACATATGTGTACTGAATTTTGTGAGCATAGGACAAAGTTAGCAAAATTCCCTATGGGCATTTTTGGACTTTGTAGGGGGCGCTATTCCGCCATTCTGCGTCGACCATGTGCGACCACCCAAAAATATCGAATTTCGGATGAGGCCGGACGTCCGTGCAAAAGTATAAGCATTTTCGCATTTGGGAAAGGGACGAAATTGGGGCACGAAATGTCGGAAGAATAATAATAATAATAATAATGATAAACATTACAATTTCAATATAGCATTTTCCCCCGGGGGTATTCCATACCACATGATTACTTGATTACTTGATTACTTTGGGGTCACTTGCACTTTGGGGTCACTTGCACGTTGGGGCATGAACGAATTTCAATAGGGCTTTCGCCAGGCGACTTGCAGTCGCCACTCGGGCCCTAATAATAAACATTACAATTTCAATATAGCATTTTTCCCCGGGGGTCTTCCATACCACATGATTATTTGATTACTTGATTACTTTGGGGTCACTTGCACTTTGGGGTCACTTGCACGTTGGGGCATGAACGAATTTCAATAGGGCTTTCGCCAGGCGACTTGCAGTCGCCGCTCGGGCCCTAATAATAATAATAAACATTACAATTTCAATATAGCATTTTTCCCCGGGGGTCTTCCATACCACATGATTACTTGATTACTTGATTACTCTGGGGTCACTTGCACTTTGGGGTCACTTGCACGTTGGGGCATGAACGAATTTCAATAGGGCTTTCGCCAGGCGACTTGCAGTCGCCGCTCGGGCCCTAATTATAATAAAACCTGCATAATTTCAAAGGTGAATAGTATAGAGTATTTGTTAATTTGCTTGACAGCTTTATGCTTTGCCTTTTTTGGATTTATTTCACTTGCCATGACTATGCAATGTTCTGGATTAAAGCAATGTCAGGCCTATCTGACATCCAAGCAAGAGCTAGGACTGCTCACTCGCAAGACTTTTACTCCAAAGTGTGAAACGAGAAAATGCACCAGGTAATTACGTATACATCCCACCCTATATTTAGGCCAGGTGCAGGATAGAAAAGTCCACTTTTTCCTTAAAGAGAAAATGGAAAAACCCAATCTGTGATTAAGGGGCTGGAGAAGCACCAAAATTTCATTTATTAGGTCATGGAGATCCTAAAATTGGAACGCTAAATCCTCTGGGAAACATGAAGGAGGAACAGGAAAGAAACTCCTGCTTTATAGAAAGTTCACAGAAATCTGATCATTAGTTTGATTTTCCTTGGCTATATTTTGGCCCAAAGGTGATTCTTGCAGAAATCCAAGAGGATCATCAAAGTAATTTGGAATCATCCTGTGGACCATGAGTCAAATTCCAAATTTAAAAGCAGTGTTATGTGGAGTTCATAGCTTGAGTTGGACAGCATGATAGACTGACTGTCAGATACTAAAAGTGAATATTGCTCTTTCCAAAGAAAAACCTACTTCAAAAGAGAATGAAAGCTTAATTGAAATAATATATTCTTCTCTGTCCTCACCTTGTTTTGATAGGCTGCTAGAATCTGTTTCAGTTCATCAGTGCGGACCAGGTCCAAAGCTGTCTGTTCTGCAACACAGTCAGCCATACAATAAATTATGAAACTTTCGACACTTTAAATCAGAATATAGTCTTTGCCATACCTGTACAAATGAATATTTAAATTATTAAATGCCACCATACTAAACCGAGTAACTGAGCCACCTTACTAAACCGAGTAATGTAATGAGTAATGATGAATTTTAAGAGGTGATTTTGAGAACATGTTTAGGGATATACTGTACCATTGTTGTTTTTGATACTGGGGTCAGCTCCAGATTTGAGTAGCTTTATAATGCACTTCTTCTGCCCTCTGTAGGCAGCACAGTGTAAGGGCGTATTCCCCACCGAATCCCTGCAGTCAATGTCCAGAGCTTCCTTACCACTGAGCTACAGAATAAAAGAATGTTAACAGAGAAAACAACTTAATGAAAGCAGAACAGAGCACATTCACACATCTGATAGCACCACAATCTATCCACACATATCTAAATTATATATACCTTTATCCATGAAAACACTTTACGTTGAATTAGTTGTGACCCTGATTTGGCGATGGCAGCTGTTCTTTTTTAAGATTTTTTTATCTGTACTGCTCAGCAAATAACAACTGCAGTTATCACATATTTGGACTTTCTATCTACCAACAGAACCTCAGACCTTATTAGACCCTGTTATATCAAATATGTATGACTTTTGCAACCAGAAATGAAAAAACACAGCTGTAATCATGTAGTTTGTGCAGGTTAACAGTGGTAATCTAGACTGCAAATGTTTTGTGTTCAGCCAAATTTCAAAGAAGGACCTGAAGCCGACCAGCTTAGACAAAGTGGAGATTTCCCCCTCTCTGGCTGCGCCTAGAAGCCTCTCCTCTCGCCGCCTAGCCTCTCTTCTTTCTGCAGCTGCACAAACCAAAACACATTTGAGTACAGAAACTGATCTACAGTCATGAGAAGCCATCAGCCATTTTTTTACTTTATTGTTTCGTACCCTCCAGCATGGTAATGATTTCATCATCCTCTGTGACATCTTTGGGGATTTGAGCTGTTCCATTGATTATGTTGGCGCAGGCATCATACCGCAGCAGCAACAGAACAATCTCCTAAAAGGGGCAAAATAAAGAAAATATAAAAATCTGAACATCACTTGTCATCGCTCAACAGCTTCAGTTGAACAAGTCGGTGATAGTAATTTTAGCTGACAGCTTGGAAGAAGTAACACACCATGACTTAAGAGACAACAACTCTCTGTAAAAAATATATGAGGTGGCAAGGAAGCAACTGTATTTTCTATTGCTTTACCTTTCTTCCACTGTAGGCTGATTTGTGTAGGGGTGTGTCACCCATGTTATTCTGAACATTCACATCAGCACCGGCCTGCAAACAGGTTTCAAATCACACACACACACACATCAAAAAGAGCTATTGAACACAATATACAAAATAAGGTGCAAATCATCCACTGCAAAGCTCTCTCACCTTGAGTAACTCCTCCACAACATCCTTGTGGCCAAAATAACAGGCCAGATGGAGAGATGTCCATCCTGAGCTGCCTTTACAAATGGCTGCAGAGACAGAGAGGAAAATGAACAACTCCTAACTAGCTGTAAGTAATGCTAGCAGGTCTTTTGTTGATTTCACTCACATCTGTAGTTGATGTTGAAAGAGCTGCTTTGGTCAATCCTCAACTGAAGGAGCCTCTGAACATGAGAACTACTGCCCTCTTTAGCATAGACGAGAAGTTGTTCCTCAAGTTTGTCAGCCTCCATGATCACCGCTTAAACTTTCTGTGGCTCAATATTTAAAATTCAACAACACTTAGAAAACAATTAGCTTTTCCTTCAGCAATGAAGTCTTCAGCAACAAATCCGTCAACATGGAGTGTCTGACAGTTTATTTAGCTTGTTCGATTGCTTTTGGCTTGATTGTCAAGGGGAAACTTAAAAAAAGAAAACAAAGCTACGACTCGATGTAACAGGCGACCTATGAGACCAAAGTACTGACTGCAAAGCAATTAGCTGGTTAACTAGCAAGCATGAGACAGCAACTTCACACTTACAGGTAGGGATTTTCAACTAATTCACTGAACCTTCGTAGACTTAAGTTCAGTTACAGCCGAGCTAAAAAAAAAAACACAACACAACTTCACACCTGAAATATGATCATTTCAACCAGCTGACAGCCGCTGGCAGCCATCATGTGACCTAGCACTTGGCTTCATGGGTGTGTGTAGGGGCGTAGCTGGGATTTCTGGCCCCCCAGGGCTGGCTCAAGCTTTCAAGTTGACTTGGACAAAATGTTGATTTAGGGGCCCACCACCCCCTCAGCACAGCTAATACTATTGACTATTGTCAATGCTTGATCATTAAAACATCTACATGAGGTTTTTGGATGTTTTACATGTGAAATATTAAGGGGAACATCTCTTTTTGTCACTCAGAAAGCAAAATGGTTGCAAAAAACCTGCGTTTGTCACGTCCCACAGGTGAGTCCGAGCCACTGGCCTTCGTGACTCGACAAATGCACATTTCAGCTTCTGTGGTGTAATGTGTTTGAGAATTGATGGCTAGGAAGTTGTCACTGTAAACTACATCAGCAACATGTGATTGCACTAGCAATTGAGAATGAACACTAACTAAGTCTGAAGATTCCCCTGTTCATAACCTCATCGATTATTTTGGTATTTATGTCAATGTTAGAACATGAAATATTTGAAAATTTGAAAAATGTATGTCTGGAAGGTTATGATGGTTGGGTGCACTATTTTGCATTTAAGGATTTACTCAATGAGCATGTTAGCAAATGTGCTCAAGAGCATACAAACCATTAGAAAAGCAGTGTAATCCAATTTGGTTACCAAGGAATAATTCATGCATCATGGGGTCAAGCAGCAAGAAATGCATGCTATGAGAAAATGAGCTGTGGGTTTGAGAATCAACCTAAATTTGTTCACAGAGTACGAACAAATGTTACTGTGTCATAACTGTATTACTTTTACTTCCTTCCCTTCTCTTATTATCATTATTGGAGTTCTGTGCTCAATATAGACTATTGTTGATGCTTTAGAAATAAAATCCTCTCTCATGCAGACAATATTTCCAAATAGTCTTAACTTGACTTGGTGTTAATGAATCCTTGACCAAATTACTCACTGGAGCCCAATTCTTATTTTGTACACTAGATGGAAGCATTCACTGCACCACATGATGTCTGCACAGGTTGGAGCAATGTGTAGTCCCATAGGAGACACATCCAATGTTTGGCTAAAAATCACACTGTAACCTGCCCATTACAGCTGCATTTTTAACCTTATACCTCTTTTCTATTTTAAAGGTCACTCATCCTAGACAGTTTGAGCTCTGTGGAGAAATGACTGCAGACTTTTTTGAGGTATTGAAGGTCAGTTCTATGTGCGCAGCTTTGAAGGCCCTGCTTACTTCAAGCAATTAGTTCCCAAGAGGTATGTGCAAATCTGCCAGAGAGGGTGATCAGAGGTCATGCTGTAATGAAGGAACTTGTCAGAGAAGACTTCAAAGATGAGTTTCTTTAGTCACCTGTGAGAAGAGAGATGTCTTTCTAGGGCTGTGTTGACCAAGAACCTCGATCACAGGGAAGGCTAATATCCAAGAGAGCTGCAGCGGAAAGACAAAAATGGACTCAGACTGAAATGCTGAACTAACTAAAGCACATTCACAAACAACGCCACAGAGAGTTATAAAATGCAGCTATAAAATAAGTCTGCGCTGGCTTGATGACTCATTGTCAAGTTGAGACATAATGATCAAATTAAATGTAAGAAGCATCTTATATACTGTACACCTAATTAATTAGGAGGTTGTTTTTCTTCTTTTATTATATTCAACATTATTAAATGTAAATAAATTGCTGTTTAGGTTGACTACATACTTGATTTACTAAACAATATCTATGTTATTTCATTATTGCCGCTATTTATTCTATTCTTTCGGGTAAGACAGTGGACAGAAGGGGAGGGAGATACATATTTGTATATGTTTGGATTTGCTGAAATTCAAAATGCCAATAAATATATTTGTCAAAAAAGTCTGTAAATCAGCACTTTATGATTTGTGGGTTTTCAGAGCAAAATGAAACAACCAACAGCACTCCAACAAGAACAATTCAGCTGTGCCTAAATTCTTGGAAAATCTATGAAAAAACAACAACAACAAAACAAAAACTGTGGAATTACTTATCAAGGGGAATGAAGACAAACAAGTCTTGAAAATCATGAGAATTATGACAAACTGTGTTGAAACAAACCAAACCAAACATATGAAAGACATATGTTTTCTGTGCATTTGAGGTATTTTGCAGTGAGTAGTTGTTGACAAAAACAGCAACATTGATGCTTGATGGTTCTAACCATCATTATCTTTTTTAAATATCATGATTGTGTTTGTGTTGGGACTGCAAAAAATGGTGTTACACACTATAGAGAGAAAAATGTGCTCTCTCTCAGCCCTGTCACCTTTTTACATACACTGTCATGTGGGCCACCCCATGCAGGAGGGGAAATAATAATAATAATAATAATAAATCACATTTATATAGCGCTTTATGTGGTACTCAAAGCCGCTTTACAATATCCCTATTTCCCTATTAAAACTATGTAAACAAATCTTTATTAATTATAGAAGGTTAAAAAGGTTAAAAAAAAACAAAAAACACAAAAACAGGTTAAAACATGAAGAGTACAGTGGGAGCTAGGTGGTGAAGGCTAGTGTAAAAAGGTGTGTTTTGAGTGCAGATTTGAAAGAGGAGAGGGTTGGGGAGATTATGATGTGAGGGGGGAGTGAATTCCAAAGGGTGGGGGCAGCAACTGAGAAGGCCCGATCACCCCAGGTCCGGCGCTTAGTCCGGACCTGGACTAATAAAGCCACTTCACAGCTCTGTTCGAATTTTAAAATTTGATTGTTGGTGTACAGTTGTAATCATTGCCATGCTCTACATAAAGCTCTAATGTGGCTTATAGAAACAAGTAACTGCTTCCATCAACAGAGAAATGTGTCATGGGGTCTTTTCAAGTGATTGTTCTGATCATAATTTGCTTCACACTTCAGGGATGTTTGTATTGATCTTATTGCAATTACTGCTCCCTACACTTGTCCAGTACCTAAATAAAAGGTTCTCTGTGGCAGGATTGACATAGGTTTTCTCTTTGTCCTTCAGAAACAATAGACAGTTTTTTTTGTTAACATATATCAGTCTGTCATTATCTGTGACGTGGTTAATTACAACGGTTCGGAAGTTATGGAAACACTGCTGCCGACATTAATCAAAGCATATTCATCAAATCAGGTCTGGTGAGGGAAGAAGCGCACTGGGCTAGTTCCTGCTAATTAGCATGGCAATTATTGTAAGCTGTCACAGTTCTTAAGCAACGGGGTGGACTGTGTGTGCTCCAGAGCGTAATCCCTCACAAATTACAAGATAATGGAGGCAAAGAGAGGCCACTGCTTCAAAAGGAACCAGGAGATAGAATCCCCAGCAGGGACATTTTAGGGACAGACAGGGAGAGCGACAGCGAGTGAGGGAAAGGTAGGGGAAAGAAGTACAGCATGTATTCCCTCCACACAGAGTAGTGCGGATAGGAGAGGCTTATTTGACTGCTTAGTAAAGTGACTGACTCCAAAGGAAACAGGTCTGAAGAGCTGTTCTTTTAACACATTATGGTTTTTTTTAAATTGTTGTTAAAATTGTGTTTTTTTGCACATAAAAGCCAACAATAAATCTTTGTTTCCAATGTATTTCATAATATATGAGCTCAGTGGATGATTCAGACAAACAGTAAATTGCAAATAGTCAGAGTTCAATAGTCTTCAATAGTCTTTCTCTCTCTCTCTGAGTCAAAAATGTGAAATGCTTACCTGTGGTGCACAACACATTATAAACACTTTATTCCAAATGGGATTCACCAGTTCTGATGTTTCCTTTTAGTGTCTTGGGAGCTCTTGTAAGCTAAATTCTTGTAAAGAAACAAGAAAAGATAGCGGCTAAAAAGGAAGAAAGCACTTTGCAGGAAAACAGTGTAATGCAGCATGTCTGATAATAAAGTAAAACAGATACAATTGTGCTGCCATTATACAGTCAGCAGACAACTGGTCATTAGTTTTATTGTGATTCATCCTTAAATGCACTGCGCACTCACACAGGTGTTTTCACTTCCAACCAATAATATTCTGCTCCAGTTTAAGCTGGGTGGAGCTATGACTTCACCAATGTTGGTGAACCAATAAAAAAGATGATGGCAGTCCAGCCTGGCAAAATAAATGAAAACAGCCATGTAAAGCACTGTTAAATCACATCATGGTGTTGATGGTGTTTTAAGAAGTTTTAGAAAATAAATGGTGCAAGTAATTAGTTAATATCTGCCCTCACTTTTAAAATATTATAGCTCTTTATATGGAAAAGCCCAGGTGCCACATTTATCGCAAAGTTTGCAATGTTCAGTAAAGCAATTTTCACAACTAATATGAGTCATCACCAGACATGTGCCCCGAGTTATCTCTAAAATGCTCTCAAATGTATTCTCTCTTATTTGCATGAACCTCAATGGATCATCAGGTTTAGCTATTCTTTTCACAGAGGGGCTGTCAATAACACTGATAAGTGTTAAGACACTGAAGCATTAATATTCATATGAGGAGTAATATTCTAAAGTAATTGCTTTAAGAGTGCTTTGATATTGCAAGATGACTTGCTGCTATTCTGCGATAGATTACCTCTGGTTATTAGTCTGTTCAACTTTAAGAAGAAAATTGAAGTGAAACTTTCTTAATGCATATTTATGTCACAATAATCAAAAATTATTCAAAAGCAAATGCAAGCTTTTCAGTGTAAATGAAAATAAACCACAAAAGCTCAATGCATCATAGTTGATGCAAACATTTACAAAAAAATTACAAAATTCAAATTGTGTTTGCCACTTTATGCATAATACATATGAATATGTATAATACAAAGGCTTAATTCTGAATTATATAAACAGCTCAAAACTTGTTGGTTACTGTTAATTTAATTTCTTTTAGCTTAACAACATGCCTTCTGGTTATTCAGCATGCACCTTTTCCTTTCAATTCTTATACATAATTGTTACAGTAATTGTTATTGCAGAGTGATGTTCACAATGATGGCTTACTCAATAAATATTGAAATGAGGGTGGGGTACAGTGATGCACGGATTAACCAGCTTGGAGCTTTTGAAAATGAGATGAAAAATTTAACAAGTCAAAATACTGCCACGGTGAGGCACACCCACAGCATTTCAATGAGCTTCTGTGGAACTGAAGCATAAGATAAATGCCAGCACCCTTCATCGCACAAGCAGCAATGCCAAACAGATTGTAGGGCTGTGAAGCCATCCAACTATGAGTTTGGCTCTTTCATTAATGATTAGCATTTATTATGTAAACTGTGACAGCTCTTATGTGATGTGAAGACTTAAACTGTCATCGGAGATTTCTGCTATGTTCAAATGGCAATTAGCCTATACCCAGCATATTGATGTTATCGTATTCTGATAACATGACACAGGTAACACAGGTGCATTGCTGTTGTATTGTGAAATACAATGTTGACTTTGGAGGGCACTGGACATAAAAGAAACATGGAGGATGTTATGATGACAATGTTTCCCAATGCCTTCCAAAACAATGTCTGTTAAAATGTATATTTGCTGTGGGCATAGCAGAATAAGGGCCCGTTGTTGTCCAAAATCCCAAAGACTGAAATATAGCTCTGCTCACTGTGTTTTTATGACACTGGCATCAGATGGCTGTTAGCTATTTAACAGGAGCTCCTGCATTACTCAGAACTGCACAGAGCCAAAATCACAGCAAATCTGCACCATGATAAGACTAAAGCAATATTTCTGCTCATGCTGTTGTTTGCTGAATGTGAGATTACCACAACTGCCACTTATTTATTTAGATCAATTGCAAAATAACAACAAAGATGTGAATCATGAAAAACATGATTAGAGCTACCAGGCAAGAGGAAAAGAGGACGGCCAAAGAGGAGGTTTATGGATTTATTATGGTGTTTATGGTGAGAATAAACATGCAGGTGGTTTGTACAACAGAGGAAGATGCAGAGGACAGAAAGAGATGGAAACAGATGATCTGCTGTGGTAACCCCTAACAGGAACTGCTGAAAAAACAGGAGGAAAAGAAGTTTGACAGCTGTGACATTTTGCCATAGGCCTACCTACAGCACCACCAGTAAGGCTAATAAGGCGTTCTTGGTATTCCTGTTGTGCAATAACACATTTGGAAGATTTAGGAGACTTGATGGGCCAAATGCTAAAATTACATCATTAGTTTTAATAAATAAAAAGCCAGACAATCTACAGTCTGAAGTCACTTTGTCCTTTGTACTACTTTGTCAGGATTAGGTGTATGTAGTCTTGTATTTAGCTTTCGTATTGTCAAATTATTGTCATCTATTTATAAAAATTACAACCTAAACATATAATAATAAGAGATAATCCACAAGATATATTGAGATATGTTTTCTACAATATAAACATTATAAATATGATCTCAGAAGTACTCCTCCTCGCTTTTATTGGGAGAAATGGGATGTTCACTGCATTTAATTTTAGCTGTGATTACTGTGGTTAGACACACTGTTACAGTATGATAGCATTAGTACTCCAGCCCAGCATCCATACACAAACACTTGAGTACTAGAGTAATGGAGAGCCACAGCAGGGCACAGTATAATTGGCAACACTAGAGCCTCTGTGTACCCTCTGTGACACTGCTTTGTTTCTGAGTGCCCTCCATATTCAGATGAGCCACTGCACTTGTATTTCCAAATCCAGCAACACTGCACCTGCCAAACTGATTACTTCCATGACACTGTTTTTTTTTCACAGTCTATTGAATATGTATGCAGTGTTTTACACAAGCCAGCCATAATTATATTAAAATAAATACACCTTAAGTTGTGAAAATTATGTCCACAATATTTCTTTGTACTACTCAGTATGTCATCAAGAACACCTGAGTGCACAACATCTGCAGTAATATTCACATATTAATGTTTGGTTGATACACCCGCATGATCTTCACTGTAACACTCATTTCATTCTGGGATGATCATTTTTTCTTGTAATGCAAGATGATGCACCTCATGATGGCTGACATGATTTTTTTCTCATAACAAACTGTCTTTGAGGCAGAGTGATAGTGAAGCACTAATGTAAATCTTTATATGCATTAGTTTCCATGACGGCGCAGTGCCAGTTTCCATGATGTCTCTGTGTCTTTGTTGCATATTTGAATAACCTACATCCTACATTTGCAACTAATGGGTATTTCACTATCACAAGCCTTTTATATGCACTCTCAAATTGCTGAATATTGAACTTACAGTTTGGCTATTAAGGAACAATTTTATGGAAACTGGCTCATCCTATTCAACAGGGTTTGGGACCATTCACAGATGAAACGTTATTTGTAATCATCCCTTTTTCTTGGTTAGCTTATGTACAATATGCAAATCCAAACTTTCAACTCTAAACTGCCTCTGCAACATCCATTTAAAAAGGTACAGTATTATTTTGTACTATTTTAGTATTTTTCACATGATAAACCACCTAGTCATTTCGGTTTTGCCAAAACTAACACATCGAAAGTGAGAATTGAAGCATAGGATTACATCACTTAATTAAAGAGAAACTGCAAAAGCAGTGAGGTCAGCTGATTTGGACAGGTATTTATTTTAACTGAGCTTATTGTGAAAAATATGGATTGAGGAGTCTGTTTGAATAAAGCTGCATAAGAACTGCTACACTTGCTGTATGTCTATTCCTGCACTGGCTCCTCTGTGACGTGACTAACTGAGAGAGATGGTGTTGGTTCCATTTTTGAGGAAATAACAGTAATTCAAGCTGAGCTCTTTCAGTCACTTCTACTGTTCTGTAGTGTTTCTCATTTCTCTTGGACCACAGCTGGGGAACTGACAGGATATCAGAATGCAAATAAGGCCCACAGCTTTTCCCAGTGTGTGCAACTGGGACGTTATACACACATAAGGAGCTTAACACAGGAACATGAAATAGACAAATTCCCACATACTGGACTTTGAGTTGCCATAGGCTATGATGCTAAATATTTTATCAAGACTGGTTAAACTGTTAATCTCACTGGACATTTTGATGAGAGCCTTAGTGAGAGAACCCCGTCATGTGTACCTCCCTACTCTCTCTTGTTTTGTCCATCATGCTGTTGCTGGCTTGCACAGCTTTTCATGACATTCATATTGAAGGTGCTGGCTGCTTGCAGAGTGGAGGGAAAATGCAGAGGCTGTTCACAAAAATCTGAGATGTATTAAGGCCATAATGGCTCAAACTATTGCCTCAATTTTATGCCTGTCTCGAAGTTTCACAGATAACAGAGAAAACAATGACATGACAATATAGCTAACATAACACATGAAAGCACAACATTGACAGCATTTTTAGTTACTTCATTGTTTGATTAACTACACAGTTATGTTCATATTATCTCATACAATGGGGTCATCTCAGTTTGACTGTTTCCAGATTGCTTTGTCCTGCACAATATCCTGAGCATGCTCATTAGAAGCAGCAACTGGAGTTGGTAGGCTGCTTGTGTGGTAAAGTGCAGGGCAGAGACTGTCTATTCAATTGTCTGTGCTGCTAAGGGAGTGTGTGCCTGTGAATCAAATATGAGGTTTCTATGAATGGGTTTGAGCAGGTGAAAGATGTGACTGGAGACTATTAAACAGGCGGATCAGTTTACCGTGTTGATTTGCTGCAAGAAATTGAAATAATTTGAGCCAAATTATTTAAACCAGCCAATGTTTAAAATCGGTGTCCACTGGATAAAGTGTGGGATGCTTGAATAATTAATCACCTTGTTCCTTACCTATCCATAATTAGTCAACTCTCGTTAAGAACATTTCCATGGTGTTTTTGTGCAAAGCTTTTCACTTGCAATCACTTGCATCATCATGGCGGCGATTGGAAATGCTTTTGAATTCGTGCAATGTGTGAGAACAAAAAGTATTATATTGATATCATCCATCACTAACGCAGGGCACGGCTGAATGCGTGCGAAGTGTCCTGGCTGCTTTTTGAGCAGAGCGTTGTGCGCTCTCTCGTGGATCTCTTCGGACAGTGTGATCCGTTTAAACAGGACAGCGAGGCTTTTCTGAGGATATGTGGGGGGTATTGGATGCAGTGTCAATGCGCCGGGCACCTGTTGCTGGCTTAATTTTTTTCAGCACAGATATACTGAGGATTTAACGATCGTATCTTGACCTCCTTTCAGGACCATGTCGGAGGAGCAAAGTGATTCCAACTCCACTGGGTACTATTTTGACAATGCCTCAACTCGAGTCCAGAGCAGCTTCGTCTTTTCAGGACCTGCATTTGTCATTTTGATGGTGATGATGGTGACTTTGGTTGTTGTGATAGTTATGGGTAACGCACTGGTCATCTTTGCCTTTAAAGTGGACAAGAGTTTGAGAAAGCAATGCAATTACTACTTCCTGAATTTGGCAATATCAGATTTTCTTGTAGGTAAGTCCAACTTTTGGCTCCTGGAATATCAGAATAGAGAGTAAAGTTCAGTGAGTTATTTCATAAAAGCAATTTTCTGTGTGCTATGATGTGCTGTGATATATGCTGGAATATGATAGGCAAGGCTTTAGCTTCTGTGCCTGCCTGTACTGTAGATGTGTACTTCTGTCGTTCAGTAGCTGAGTAGGTCTACATTAAACATTTAAGTAGCTGCAAATAAGTTAAATTAATGTGACCAACAATAAATAGAAAATTAGAGTGGTTCATGAATTATTTTGGGTATATAATACATTTTATGATTGCACATCATTTAGTTTCTGATCCCTTTCCAACTGTCTCTGTAGGGGCATTCTGCATCCCAGTATACATCCCCTACATCCTTACTGGCAGGTGGACACTGGGCAGAGGACTGTGTAAGCTGTGGCTGGTCATAGACTACCTACTTTGTTCCGCATCTGTCTTCAACATTGTCCTCATTAGCTACGACCGTTTCCTGTCAGTCACCAGAGCAGTGAGTGAAACCTCCTTTGCCTTACATCTGTAACGGCCATAGCTACTGTATCATAGTGAAATTCAGACTGTGACACACACAGTTCTGTCATATCTGTGGAGAAAAATGAAACACTGTCATGGTCAATGAAGGTAAACCACAGCAGGTTTAGAATTAATTCTCAGTTTTCTTTGAATTATTTTCTCTATCCCAGTTTGCTCCAAGACAGAAATATTTTTTTTTCACATTTATAACACATTTAAATCAAAATGGTAAAAGTACAAGAGTCTTTTTCTTTCTAGCAGTACAAAATGTCTACTGCTTGTGGACTGTGGCTTAATTTCTGACTGGCGAGTCTCCCAGGTCAATGGTAGGGGCAGCCCTGCTTCATTTTCCCAAACGTACCCATCTGCAGAGGTTAATCATTCCTGACCCATTCAGGCCCTGTGCCACCTCTAATTATAGTCCTTCCTCACGACAAACATAAAAAGTCACATTTGACTTTAGGACTTCAGAAAAGACACATATTCATATTTTTTATAGGCTTTAACTTTTTATACTTGAGTTGAGTTACTTGAGTTAGATAATTAGATTATGAATTACTTGAATAATGTTAATTTCCACTTCAAACTATGTCAATGCAACACTGTTCCACTGTTATATATTTTGTTATTGTACAGCATCAGTAATGTTAGTTGTATATTTTCTGTCTGTCTTGGCACAAATGCAACACTTCAATTTCCAAACCTCTGCAGCCCCACTGAACCTTTTGCTGCCACCTGTCTGTGCATTGGCTGGCTGACTGTAACCTATACACATGTGTGTTAGCTCAATTGTGGGATGAGGCTTGGCATAACAGACAAAGAGAGTGTTCTGTTTTTTTTCACAAGCAAACACTTAACATCAGAGAAATGAATACAAATAACACCAGAGAGAGAGAGAGAGAGAGAGAGAGAGAGAGAGAGAGAGAGAGAGAGAGAGAGAGAGAGAGAGAGAGAGAGAGAGAGAGAGAGAGAGAGAGAGAGAGAGAGAGAGAGAGAGAGAGAGAGAGAGAGAGAGAGAGAGAGAGAGAGAGAGAGAGAGAGAAAGAGAGACTCTTCTTTAATTAGCTAGCTTTGATCATAGATATCCTTCTCTGTGTCATGGTCCTTCCAACCTGAAGAGATCAATCATAGAAGAAACAGGCCACCGGCAGCTAAACAGCATTCTCCTAAAAGCATTTTTCTCCCTCTGAACAATGAAAGACAACAGTCACAGGACAAAGTTTGTCCATAAAAAGAAAAAATAGAGTCAGATTAGATGCATATATTTGACAGTTAGGTGAGATGTCAGCACATTAGCAAAATGTTAACTGTACGGTATTACGAAGAAGATTTCAGATTTTGTGTGTTAGGTTTGATTAGGGCAGGCTAAAGATAATCATGATCAAGATCATGTAAAATTTCCTGTGCTGTAACAATAAAGAAAATGATATTGGATCAATAAGGACACTTGATTCTTCTCCATTGAGTTGTGCATCACTACATGCAGGAAGTGCAAGAATGCCACTTAATGTGTACAAATCACCATACCTTATGTTCCGAAACAAGACCTGATGGTACATTTTTGTCATTTGGAACAGCCCGCTGAACAAGAATGTGGACAGTGACATAGGAAGTGAGACTAAGGCAAGGGGTCATGAGAGGTCCTTCATTGGCTTAACACAGTAATACTGTATTCAGTCAGTCAGTTCCTCGAGGGTTTTGAGCTCCTTTTGTGATTATTGTAATCCAAAATGCTTAAATTTGCACCAGCTTTTCTAAAAAAATAGCAAGACAGTTTGCAGTGTTGATATGCTCTTCTTGCAAAATTGAAAGCAAAAGAAAATAATAAAATTTAAAAAAAAAAATCTAGTGCCAGTAAAGAGTCACGTATAATCACTTCCTTAGATAAAAACATACTGCATATCATAGAAACATCTGTATTTCAGTGCTAATTTTTATATTTATTTTCTGAACATGAGAACCATGGGCTCAAAGTTATATAAAACATGGCAATCTTCAGGATGTGTTAAAGTACCAAATCATATGTCAAATGACGATGACTATGACACTTGAAACAATAAACACAACTTATCATTAAAAACAAACAAACACTTTAGTCAATTTACTTACTGTGATTGAAAACAGTTTTTCGGGTAAAACTCTGTGATTGTATGATGTATCCACACAATCTTTTGCAGTTCTGGTGTTATGTGCTTAGCTATATGTGCTGATGCAGTTAGGTATATCAGACTTATATGGGCTCAGAAAATCGCTGTGTTACTTCCGCCTGGTGTTACTTTCGATCTGGTTATCCCCTACTTGTGTTCCATTTATAAGCCTGTATTAAATAAACTGTCAGCTCAACATTAGCACCAAATAAAATCAGTCCATAATACCATTAAAAGAAACTGCATGCTCTTGTAAATATTGTGGAAATTTCTTGAATTTGCATGAATTATTGTTATTGTAAAATCACAATTTCCTGGAGGGACTGATTAGTGTCAGACACATTATGAGTTCATATGTTCTGTCTCTGCATTATGTTATGTGGTTTCACAAACATGTAATTATGTATCTGTCAAGAGATGCATATTTTATGTTATATATATATGTTATATATATTATAATATAATATAATATTTTTAGTTTGATGATATATGAATAATTTTTGTAGACTTTGGACCTTAAAGTCCCTCTTCACTCACTGTGTTTTCTTTTTGTACCTGCAGTTGAACATTTGAACTTTACTGTGAAGAATGATGAACAGAATGTGTGGAGTTTGACACTGGACGGCTGTTTTCAGATTCATCACATGTAGTTTTATTAGCCAGTTGTGGTCCCATATACAGCTTACACAACTATGATGTGGTAACTTGAAGCATCCAGTGCACAAACACTGAGAATGGAGACATCTTGTGTCCAGAATTTAAACTACTGAAATGAACTATATATATATACTGTATATATATATATATATATATATATATATATATATATATATATATATATATATATATATATATATATATATATATTGGAGACTGGCCTTCATACTCACTGTAAATAGTTTAAGGAGGTGCATGTTTTGTTTTATAGTTATATACTTCAACATGTTTCAGAGACAAACACTTTTAGCATTAATATTTTAAACAGAAAACATTAAAATATTGCTTATATATTAATGCATCATGCTTTTCATGGGTGTGCCAAAAATGTGTTATTTTGCCTTCTTTGTAATGTAGACATTTCTACACTACAATAATTGTAGAATGCTGCAATTGCACATAAAATTGTTACTTGTATGTATAAAGTATATTTTCTAATTTATGCTTGTTTTTACTGCAGGTAAGTTATCGTGCCAGGCAGAGCATGACTCATCAAGCCATAATTAAGATGATTGCTGTCTGGGTGCTAGCCTTTTTCTTGTATGGCCCAGCTATCATATTTTGGGAGCTGGTGATGGGCAGAAGCCGCGTGCCACAGGATGAGTGCTTTGCAGAGTTCTATTACTCTTGGTATTTCCTGCTGAGTGCTTCCATGCTGGAGTTTTTCTCTCCTTTCATCTCGGTGGCTTTCTTCAACCTCAGCATTTACCTCAGCATACGCAGGAGGAGACTCCACAGCAGGGAGCTGCAGCTCCACCTTCAACTGAGCGAACCTGCCTCTACCCAAGGGGAAGGTATCCCCTTGTCCCACAACTGGGGGTTGGGGATGAAACTGGCTGTAAGAGGCTCTATCCACTCCCAGGCCTCCTCTCCGAGTTTGGGTAAACTGGATCCCTCAAACAACAGGGCAGCCCATCCCAGCCGTCTGTCCAGGGATAAGAAAATTGCTAAGTCCCTGGCTATAATAGTGTGTGTGTTTGCCATCTGCTGGGCACCATACACCCTACTGATGATCATCCGTGCCGCCTGCAGAGGGCGGTGCATCCAGCATCACTGGTACGAGGTCACCTTCTGGCTCCTGTGGCTCAACTCTGCTATTAACCCATTCCTGTACCCGCTTTGCCACAGTAGCTTCCGCAGGGCCTTTAGCAGGATTCTCTGCCCAAAGCGGCATACTACTCCCCCGTCATCTGTCCTTCGTGTTGGCCAGTGACAAGCACTCATGGATGGATAGGGACAGACAGTGTGCCAGAACTATGGAAGGAAGTATTCAAAATATAAATTCTACAGTTTAAGCAGATGAAGCCAAACTTTTCACTGCATATAAACCATAATTATCAGCTCTCAATTGTCTCAATTTCAGTGTTTATATTTAATATGTTGATACTGTACAGTATATTGTCAGTCAGTGTGTTCAACTCTTAAATGTGTACCAGACACACTGAAAATAATTGTAAGCTCTGCCTATGAATCTGAAAATGTCAACAAAAGTATTAAGATAATTAACATGGTAAAGTTTTCACACAATGTGAGAACAAGTTCACCATTACTGTGCCTGGTAAGAAGAAAAACAATAGAGAAGATAGTACCACACAGGCCATTTAATGATAATGTCTGGCAGGCATGAATTGTGTACTGTATGCATCTTCAAAATATGGGCAAAAACACGTTTTCATTGACCAGTTGCCACATATTGGACACTTAAGTAGCTAAAGTATGTGATACTATGGAACACAAAACCTTGCAAAACTGTTGTATTTGCCTTGAATGAGCACCACATAGGCTAAAGACAGTAGCAATTCATTGATTATCTTGTCTAGTTCTTGATGTGACTTTGTGTCTTTGGCATTTGCGTTCCTAAGTGTTTCCTTCACTGTGACATCTTTGCTTCAGCTGAAGTAAAGCAGGTCAATATCACCCTCTGCTGTTAGAAAGTTTACTACTTTTACTATTTCAGAAGCACAGTGACTAAAACTGCCATTAAGTATACATGTATATACAATGAAATGTGTTACAAAAGACTTACAATAGGCAAATAATGTCTCTTTGTTGGGCACATTGTTATACTGTAGAACTGTAAAAATTACATTTATCAACACATTTTTTCACCATTTTCTGCTCATTCATCATCCTGTATTAGCAAATAAATGATTTTATGTACTATTATGTTGAAAAAATAATGTTAACTTAAGTAAACATTCATTTTTATTGTTTTAACTCTCACTGCATTACTACAGATTATTTGGTTTGCAAGGAAAAGACTCCAAGCATAGCAATCACCACTGGTTTTCTTAACATTTTTATGTTTTTTTTACTCTGAGAATTTGGATTTATGTTGAGAGAGGAAGAGGAAGAGGGGTTACCTGTTTACAAACAATGCCAAAATACCATTTTACTGTGATCAGCAGGTGTATGTATGCTTTTGTGCCACTAGATGTCACCATTAACCTTTCAAGCTTCCAGTGTGTGCAGTGTTTGAGAATTAAGCTTCAATATATGATTGACTCAAGTCAGTCTTCGGGACTGGCCGTGATTTCCGTACATGTGTGTGAGTTTTCATTTAAATGCAAGCTATATTTTTGCATCAGTACCCTGACTGATTTGATGTATTAGAAAAGTGTAACCTAATAATAACAGGTCAATAAGATTGGAAGGTGGATGGTCTTTAGATTTATCAACACAGACTCCTTTCCCTGTCAATTGTCACTCGTAACTGTAAAACTTGAGCATTTACAGTCCTATGCTTTAATGTGATTATATTTTATAACCATTTGTGTAACTGAATTATTAGAGTCGCCTAAGTGTCATCTGCTTGGCCCAGAAGAAAGGAAATGTCTAATTATGAAAAGATAAATACATTTTTGTGTGTACTTTAGGTGAATAAAATTTTGGATTTTTAAAAATGAACACATCTGTGTAATTGCCTGAGGGTCGTTATGCACAATATAAAAAAACATTGATTAAATTTAACTGTGCTGCATTGTAAATGACTATTTTGTGCCCTGTAGTCGCTGTCTACCTGATGGCTAATTGGGTCAGTGCCAAGTGCCGAGTGGCTTTTGTTTGATGTGCAGATGAATTGCTGACAGTGCAATACCATTTTTGTATTGTTCCCCAGTCTAGGTAGCTTTGATTTGATAGATTAAATGAGTTCTTTCCAGATGTACACTTATTAGACCTGTAATTACGCCATCATGTTAGATAGTGGAGTTACATTTGCAGGTGCTTGGGTCCCACAGGGAACTTACATTGCTCAAATTGTTGCTGTTGCCCGTGTGCACATCTGGGCCCCTGGTCAGGTGCTGGGAATAAGGGCACAGCTGCTGGGAACAGGCCTTTGCTCCCCCCTCACTCCCTCTCTGCCCGTGGCTTGTCGGGGGGACAGTAGCACACTTCTGACCAGAGGGATGCAGACACATTTCCCTTGGGATGACAGAACTGCATTTATCAGCAGAATTGAAAGCCTGGGTTTACTCCCTGTGTATCTAAATGCGACAAGCAATAGCCGTATCACTGTGAGGAGCGCTTGCACTGTGTGCAGTTATATTAGGGAGAGTGCTGCTATTGATTTTGTTGATAGATTGAAATGTCATGGCATGTGTGCCAAACCGATTGGCTACTGACTGAGGCTGTGTTGGGAATCGTGCCAGCTTAAATTGATCTAAGGAGGGGGGCCACCATGAAAAATACAAGAGAGGTGTTAATCTGGTGCACATACAACTGTGTTTTTTCAATTCTATTTACAGTGTATGTCATGGTGTTTATGGGGGGTTTGGATGTCTGTGACCCCAAGCAATGCATCTAAAAGCTGTGACCCTAAATGGAGTGCACCTGTGCCCCTTAAGTTTATAGAACCCCATTAGCAAAGACTCAGTCAGTGATCAGAAGGGGGAGAAGGCCTATAACATCCCCATGAGAATCTCTGAACAGTTAAACTCTTAGAGGTTCCCCTCTAGCACTTTGTTAGAACGACTTAATGCAGAAATATCTTGTTTTGAAATTCAAACACCTCTGGTTCTACAAAATAGACAATAAAAAGCCAAGTGGACTAAAGCCATTGCGCTGTTTAGCATGAGTTGGAACACAAAAGACTCCGTACTACAAGGCAATGACCAATATGTATGTATGTATTTTGAAGTAAAGCTGAATCATAAAAGTAAACCAGCAAACAAAACCAAACCACTTTAGTCTGCAGATACAGGTCAATACTGTGAGCTCTTTTGAAGTTATAGCATCACTTAGTGAACGTTTTCTCCCCGTGAAGGCTGTTCACTTTCTCAGCTAACTAAATGTAAACCACAGTTAATATTTCATGAGGAACATACTCAAAAAGAAAAACAGACTATTTCTGCTTGATTTTTGCCTTTTCTGTTCTTCCGTTTGCCCTCCGCTTTTTCCTGCAGTATACTTCCTGACTAGAGATTAAATAATTCCATTGGAATCCTCTTAGGATGGGTTCCCAGCACTTGGCAATTAAACAATTACATTTAATCAGCATGGGGCGACGCTTCAAGTCACCCTCATTTCAGACGTTGATTAAAAGCAATTCTGCAGTGGTTATTGCTGTCGACTTTCGAAACTGTGGTTCACTTAGGTTTACTGCATCTGTGGGGTCAGGTTGGATAGCAATATGGCAGGTTCAGTGGTGGTCGAGAGCTGTATCTGCCTCTGGTGGGTAAGACAGTAATGACAGAACTCATGGCAGACCTTATATTGTCCCTTAAGTTGGAGCTAGTTAGATTACTTCGAGACATTTTGACCCTACAGCAAAGAAGACTCAACGAACAATGGAAAAGAGAGGGGCATTAAGTTATGCATGTGGGAGTCCAGATCCTGTGTGAGTGTGTGTGTGTATGCACACTTTATACAGCCATTTCGTTTTGCATCTGCATTTATGTGCATTTAGCTTGAATCAAATCCACTTTGACACATACAGTTTCATCATGCCATGCAATAACATCTCCCCGTGTGACGGCAAACAGGCTGAGAGGGGGCGCAGGAGGAGGGGTGCTTTTGTGTGAACCATATTTGACATTTTGCTTGAGTGAAAGAGGGCTACGTGGCATAGCGCTGGAATGGACTATGGTCTTCCCTGTGCAACACAGATAAGTTGTGATGGATACCCAGCCCCCTCTTGTGAAACCCAGGTGCCCCTGTTTCATAAGGCACCCCACTGGCTCTCCAGCCCTCTTAATTAGCGGCTTCCGTCAGCTGGCACCCAGGCCTTCAAGCACTAGTCACTGGCCTCTGTTGTTGAAGGAATCCAGTTCTCTCCAGATTGTCCGCTGTCCTTACAGATGGATACATGGGCGGGCTGAGTATGAGACATCAAGGTTTTTGCAAACCTGTAAATCATCTGTGAATTTCCTGGTGTCTAAATCAGATGCATGCTGGAAGAAAAGAAAAATACTCTTGAATGCTTTAGTCAGTATGTTTCTCAGTTTTAACAAAGATGGGCAACTGCAGAGAATTGGCCGTGAGTCTCAGACAGAGAGTCTCAGCTGCAGATACACTGATGATTTTTATATGATGAAGTCAAATATAGATAAAAGGTTTCACCAGGATGGGAATGTAGCCTTTTTCCCGTCGCAGTATCATAGCAGTGCTGTAACAATAGTCTCCTCTAATGACATTCCCCTAGTAACTTCTTGCCTCTATGTATCTCAGGGGAAAAGCGCTACAAAAAGTGATAATTACATGAAATATACATAGAGAATAAAGGGAGTATGTTTACATAACCAGGCCCATAAATATCTGACTGAGAAGACATTGTTCTCCGACTCCTTTTAAGCTGATCTCCTAGGGATGCCATTTTAATGACATGATGGTTTAAAGAGATGCTGCTCCATCTCGTTCCATATTTAATTAACTTTTGCTTTTCTGACGCAGAGGAAAAACAGAATAAAGAAAGCTTGATAGAGACAAACACACGATAGCGGGGAGACAATAACAAATAGCTGGGAGAACAGAGAGGAAGGCAGGGGGAACATGAGCAGAGACCTTGTCATGCTTTTGTGAGCTGTTTACAATACAAGAGATGCAAAGGGAGAGAGGAGGGGTAGTGGAAGAGGGAGACAGACTGACATGGGTTAGAGTAAGTAATAGTAAAGAGAACGATTGGGAAGCTCTGAATTAAAAAAAGAGGGATAAAATTAAGAAAAAAGGAAAAGGAGAAGAGATTGGAGAGCGCAGGGGAATACTGGAAGAATGAGGCCCTTGTTCTCCCGAGGGGATCCATTATGGAGCATTTTTAGTTCATCACCACCAAACAAACATGCAAAAAAAATGTGTAACTGACAGCATTAAAACAATGCATTTAACTGACATTTCAGGTGCCCCAAAATAAATGAAATTTTTTTAAACAAAAACACCAAATAAATCTTTTGATTACCAAAATAAAATCCTGTTCTAGTTTGGCCTTGGCCTCCTTCACCACATTTATTTTCTGCAAAGCATGCACACATACCAATGTTTATCTGCCATGTGTTCATTAAATAAACACATGGCAGATGTCGGTGAGCAAAGATTATTTCACATCAGCGTGTACATATACAGACATTTCTGTTCATCATAAAACATCACTAAAGACACCGAATGCATTAAATAGTGCAGAAATCTGTGGTGACATTTCTGCACATGTGGCCATGCACACACATATAGCGCTGAAACATATGAACTGCTTTCAGGAGGCCCAGTAAACTCAAATCATTTAACCAATGAATTAATGTTCTGGCACTGAGATACAGTACAAGGAACTCAGCACAGAATTCAATGTGCCCTCCTCTCTCTCAGGCAGTGTGTTTTCCCATTTTTACTGTCAGCTGTATACAGTGTACTCTGCATTATTGATACTTTCTTTCCTTTTTCTCCCCTCCTTTTAAAATCTTTCCTTGTCCTCATCTCATCATACCAGCCACACTGGCTGTGGAGCTGGGTTATCTGCAGTGAATTTGACCCCACCTGGTCTATGTTTTATTGCTTAGTGTTTAATACATTTTTGAAAATCCTCCCCCACCCTTCCAAAAAAAAAGTCTGGTGCCTTGTCTATTTCAAGTGTCTATCTCAGTGAGGCAGAGGGAGATGACTGGAGGGGGATACTCACCTTCAGCTCTCCCAGTTCGGCAGACAGGGGGATCATTAGGAGAGAGGCTACAGAGGAGGGAAGAGTGTGAGTGTGTTTGTTTGTCCAAATGTGTGTGTTAGCCTGCTGATACACTGGCGACATGTCCAGGGTGCTTCTTACCCAATGTGTTGCAAAGCTCAAATCCCGTGTGCCTCTGAACAGGATAAGCGGTTTAAAAAATGGACGGAGGGATAAATCAATTCAGAATAAATGTTATATTTTAATACAACATTTATTTACATTTTCTAGCTCATAAGGGTGTGATCCAAGGTGTAGGATGAGGGGATTATTTTGAGATTCACCAGACTTGAAAGTGATATTCACAGCTCCAGGACCTGCTCTCCAATTATATCCTGAGAACTGTGTACATACATTTGCAGAAAAAAAGTCTTTAAAGTAACTTGGAGGAAGAATATGTGTACTCACTTTCACAACTCTCTTTTTACTGTTATTATTTCTGCAATTACATTTTACAGACAGAAACGATGTGTACACAAAATGACACAAGAGATACACAAAAGACAATAGCAGAGGCCCTTGTGCTCAACCCATAAACACTCTGGCAGGGCTACATACTGAGGTCGAGGCGTCCATTTTGCTGACACAGTTCTGAAGTGAAAAGATGGCTCTCTGGATGTGGAGTGCCGGTGTGAGAGATTGGGTTACCCCAGACACTCCCAGTGGATCTCCCGGCCAAATGGATCTGGATCTCACGCTTGGGCGCACATATTGAATGCCATAAGAGGTCTCCGAGGTCTCCTTCAGTGGGAGGAATGCGCAGCCTAACAATGTGGAGTTTTCACCAAACTAAATTTTGCACCAAAGAAGAGCGATAGCAAAGACACTTGAACACAAGGGACACGCACTGTAATGTATACTTATATTTGTGCTGGTTGTTCTTGCCAGATACAAATTTCAGCTTCCTGGACTGCAGCATACTGCACAGGTTCAGTAGGCTCTCATAATTCTTTAATAAAGTCTTAACACGGGATGGCACTTTTCCTCTAGAGGAGTATGGGTATTATGCTGTTACATAAAAAAACAAAATGCCATTTCACACATATCCTGGACAAGAACAATGGTATTTCAGCTACTCACAAACATCTGGCCCAGCTGCCCAGTTTCACTAAAGACTGGCCTGGCTCTTAGCAGCATTGACTACCCCATGCATTGAGGTTATGTTCATGCAACAACACCATGGGGGATTAGCCAGGCTAAGTTATCTCTGAACAAGCCATCCATTCTGCCGCTTTCTGATGGAAGAATACTTGGGGGCTGCGTAATTATATTGCTTTAAATGAACCCCTGGGAACATCCCTGCCAAAGCGCCCACAACGTCTCACACTTGGGCGAGTGTCAGAAACACAACACTTGTGTACGCACTCACGTGTGTAGCTGTGTGTATGTGTGTGTTTTACTGCTTAGGCTGGCGTTAAAAGGGAAGGCCGCCGTGGTTCTGATACGCCTCACAAGTGAATTTAATTAAATCATAAATATGAGCTGGAGGCCGCCACCCAATTTAATGTAATGGATGATGTGGGCCAGTCCATCTCTGGCAAAGCAAAGTTCTGGACCCGTTCAAATGCCCTTGAAGCTTATTAAAAGTGCCTGGCACAGGGAGATGCTAGCAAAGTTGTTTAATGGATACCCAGCTTGCATTCAATATGACAGTTAATGTTGGGCAGTACCATCTCTGATTTAAACAAGGGGCTCCGTCCCCATTGTGGAAGTCTGTCCCTGTAAGAGGCCCTGTCAATTCCTCATCTGATATTCATTATAGTAATGTAATAAAAGCTAATAGATGACAGACAACATGCACATTTGATGTTATGCTTGAAATGGAAAAATTCAATGAGACAAGCTTGATAAAGCTTGATAAAGCTTGTCTCAGATGTATTATAAAATACTGTATGTGATCATTTTCTGTGACAAATGAGCTTTAATATCATCACCCAGAGGGATCAAATACATATATCATTTTCCTAATCAAAAGAGTGTATATGTTTGTTTGTATTTGACTGGAACTGTACATGTGTCTATATATGCATGTACATATAAGAATATTATGCCAATATTATTTGTATTTATAATTGTACATGCATACAGTATGCATTATTTTCTGTTTAGAGTATAAAATGCAATACAGTACCTGCTGTATATTTCAAATGCAGCATTAGTTTACAGTCATTTGTTATTCACGGTATAACCTAGTTACAATGCTAAGAGATGCAGTGCTGAGCCTTTTCAAAACAAAACTGAAAGCTTCAACAAATGTTATGCTGCTTATGTGTCACTGCTGATGAATCATTTGCTGAGACAGACAGATGTTGTAGCATGGGTTGTGTCCCAATCGGCAAAGGCAGAAGAATCTTTTCCTCGGTCCCCTGGAGTGCTGGAGGCTCCCTAAATAGACCTAGCGCAAGGGTGTGTAGAATGGGACCGCACAGGGTGATGGGTAATGGAGTCATTAATAACACAGACCTCCCTTAAGATGCTCAGATGTTCGTTAGCGGGAGCCACATGGGAGTGAGGAAAAATAGGATGCAATTTGATACAATGAAAAAGAAGCAGAGTAAGCTTTTGATGATGATCGTGTTTATGCTGTCATAGTTCTTATCTGATGGGTTAATTGTGTTAACACGCATGCACACACACACACACACATGCAAACACACACGCACACGCACACACACACACACACACACACACACACAGTTATTAACATACAGATACACAGTCTTTCAGATAGATAATGAAGGGACATTGGAGCCATTTCCTCATACAGTTTTTAATATTTCCATCACATGTGCAACACAAAAAAACGAGGTCTGCCAAATACAGAACTCCATATTTGTACAATACATTTTAATAACATCGGAGATAACTGTCCTTTTGCTGCAGGAGATGGTGATTTCCTGTAAACTGTGTACGAACAATTCTCAATCAAAATGTCAAAACATTAAAGTTTCATACAAAAGTGCATCTCAGGTTCAATGAATGCAAAACATTTACATAACAGAATGGTTTAAAGTTTTCTATGATGCCACAGTGGCTTCCAGCTTGAGCAGAGAGAGAGCAAGAGCAATGGGACACTGCAAAGAAACAAGAGGAGTACTCGGGCACTCTCCAGGAGAGCCAGGGACAAAGTTTTAAAACTACGGTATATCCCCGAGACAGACTGGCATTATGTTCAGTCTTCATGACCCCAAATCCAAATGGATTGACTCCCCCATTTGCAAAAAAACAACAAAAAAAACCCAGAGATAATAAAACATAAAAAAAATTCCAGTAATCTCCAGGCTTCAACGAGCAGTAAACATTAACAACAGAAATGTACAGGTTGAGTCAGTGGGCTGGAGATTTCCCCATGCTCTGAGAGCCACATGGGAGCTTCACGCTTCTGTTCACGAGCCAACCGTAGGAACTAGCCTTTTCCAAATCTGTGTCACTGCGTTTGCATATATCAGCATCCTGTCCTGTTTTTCTGTTCTCTGTTTTCTCTCTCTCTCTCCCTCTCTCTCACTCTCTTTCTCTCTTTTTCCCCCCGTTCTCATCTGAACTCCAGCGCAGGCAGTGCAGATTAGTCGCACAACTGTCCTCGGCTGGTCCTCTGGTAGCCCTGTTACAACAGACAGACAGACTAGATCACAGCCTATGCTGGTGAATCAAGATTTCTACCCCATAATGATTGACCATGTCAGGATACAGAGTGACATACTGCGCAGTAGGAGTGGCGCTGATGAAAAGAGTCCTCCTGACAACATTTGCCGGTTCCTACAGCTTCCTACGCTCTCAGTGGCACCCTGTTTTTCCTTTACACAACTGGTTGAGTCCCATCTGGTTTGATTGACAATGTCATTGATCTTTTTTTTTCTCCTCTTTTTTGAACAAACATTTTGAACTGTACATTGGCAAATACTGTATAAGATTGCAATATAGCTGTAATTAAGCAACACATGAAGAATTCTATGTACAAACAAGTTGGCTTTTTCTTTATTTTTGAAATAATGGTTAGTAAAGGACAGAGAGGGTTCTTTTATGCCCCCCACTCCCTTTTATTTTCTTTGCTTTTCTTTTTTCTTTCTGTGGCATGGTTCCTTGTGGTGTAACTGAATCGAAAGTTCAGTGCAAGACAGTCAGTGGGAAACTGCACTGATGGTAATTGGCGGTCAGACATTATTCTCTGCATCATGTGATCCTTGTTCTTGGCCGTGGCGCTGATCTTTGCCATGTTAGCTGCTGTGCTGAGTCAACGTGTGGTTCTGCAAAGACACAAAAAAATGATGATCAGATACAGCAGATAGATCTTTGATTTACAGACAGACAACAAAACATTATTCATTTTCCATACCCAAGGACACTAATGTTCTTGCACCTTGTAATTTATTTTAAATGTTATGATGGACAGGCACTGTTTTTTGATTATCTTGACATTTGAGCATTATCATTATTATACTTTTATTATCCAGATCCAATTGACATGCACAAGAATCAAATCTGTATGTGGACAAAGTTGGCTGTGGGATTGAGCTTAGTTAAGGGCTGGTCTAACACAGAAGTATGACACCACTGACAGATAACATCCCATTCCTCAGAAATCCTTCCTCCCAATCAAAGGCTGTGTCGATGGAAACAGATCCTTAACAAGGCACTGACACACCTGATGGAATATTATCCTTAGAGTCTTGTTTATCCAGCACCTTCATGTATTGAATACACTACAAATGTGCAGTGTAGAAAAAAAGTTAACGAATACTTTAGGTGCAGGTGAGGCCGTTGACGATTTGATCTCCCACATTTCTGTAGATAGACACAATTTACTAACAAGCTGACAATATCACTCTGTTTTGCTGTTATCTCCCAAATTTATGCAAGCACACACACAGACCACTGAGAGTGGTTGTAGTGGGGCAGCTGTGCCAGGTTCTTTAAAGGGAGTGTGGACCAGGGGGTGTGTAACTGGTGTCCCTGGTGGGCTGAATCCAGGTCATCTTTTGAAGTGACTGCTAATCCCTTTAATGCAAACTACATGCCCCACTTGCTGCGCTCTGTTTAAAACACGGCCTTGGACTCTCTAAACTGGCATGGACTAGACACACCTGTCACAGAGTCATCAGCACGCATGCATGCACAAATACACACACACCTCAGTGCACACATACATTGTGTCCTGCACATGGCATATAATTAAGTGCACAAGTATGTAAAATTACATTATTGATGCCTAACTAGTTTTTTAAATATAACAGAGAGAAAAGAGATTCTATCTAAAATGATTACTGCAACCTCAGTGAGAAGGTTTACCAAAGCAGTCACCTTCAGTCCTGTTGGTGCAGTATCCCTTGGGCAGAGCTAGGAGACGACTATTAGCCCCCCTCGCATTTATTCCTCCCCTCTTTACCCTTTCAGCTGCCTCCATATAAAGCATTTAAACACCTCGACAGCTTTCCTTTCAGCTAGGGCGATTACTTCCCGACAGGTGGGGTAATAAGCTGTTTGACGGGGAGCAGGAGTGTGACCCCTGTAAGGGGTAGCGTGGCTCGCCTGGGCCCTGCTCTCCCTTTTTTAAAGAGGCGGCCCCGGACAGCTCCTCTGCTTCCTTCTCTCCTCTCTTGCTGAAATAAAGCTCCTTTAAGTGAGTCTGGGAGGAGACTCCCCATGGGACGCTCTTTCTCTCTCCCCACCTCACCTCCTCCCCCTCCTCACACTCCACCAATCCCCTACCCCCCGGTGAAGACATCCTTGGCGTTGCTGAGGAGGGACAGGAGCACGGCAACCTTATTAATGAATGTGGCCCATTACCCGTCAGCCTGGCTCCTCAGCGACTCCCTGAAGCCCCTGCAGTACGTGACTTCAAATGGCAGGATATTGACACGGGGAGAGCAAAGCGGCTAGGACTGAGTGTGTGTGCCCATGAGTGTGTGTGTGTATATGTGGCAGAGTGAGAAACAGAGAGAAAATTTGTGCTCAACTGAGTGTGCATGCCTTTGTGTGAGTGTGCCAGTGTGTCTAGGTGTGTGTGTGTGTGTGTGTGTGTCTGTGGACCCCAAAGGAACGTAGCTCCTTGGATATAATGTAGGGCTCGTAACAGCTATTAGAGGGGAAAATAACCCCTCTGGGGAATGGCTCCCCCCTCTGCATGTCCCAGCTCTGTCTGACACACACTGCATTCTACCTTTTCCTTAAACATGCCAGGAGTTTTCTCACTGAGGGCTTTCTCAAGGACGGTATTAAACGACTTCAGTGGCTGTGGCAGCCATGCAGACTAAAGGGAAATAGAGAAAAAGAAAAAAGAAAATGAAACTGATACCTTTATCTCTGTGGATACTGAACTCCGCAGAGTAACTATAAACTGTTCTGTGTATGAGTATGGATGGTGGAAGGGAGGGAGGGGGATGAGAGGGAAATTCTCTTTCCAATCTTCATCCTTGTCAAGTTTTTCAAATACCCCTGCACTTGCACTGGAAAAGTTAAATACCTACTAACCACAAATGTCAAATTAGATATGAAACGCAGAACTCACAGCTTATGCAAGAAAATGACCAAAAATGTCCAGCACCCTGGCAAGGAGGATGTCACTAATGGTGTCACACCAGAATCACTGCAATTTAGGATTAGATGCCCTCCATTAAGCCTTTTAGCTCTCATCTCAACTCCCTCTTTCAATGCCATCCTATTCCCCCTGAAACTCTGCCATTCCCCTTATCATCCATTTCCTTCCATTCTTTCCAACCCTTAATCTCTTCCTCGATCCTTTCAACCACCTGCTGGCCACACAGGCCTGCTGCAGGGCCCAGTTACCAGCAGTGTTCAGGTAAACCATAGCAGTCAATTCTCCACTAAATTAAATTTTGCTCTGATCAATAATGCGCACCCGCTTCTCCCTTATGAAGACTGGCTGCACTGGCTCAGAGCGAGCCTCTTCCTCCTCTCTTATTCTCCCACCGATTCTGTGCTACCGTTGAACCACCGCTTTCATCTGATTACATCACCCTACTGCAACCCCCTCAGGGTTAGCAGAAGAGGAGGGAGAACACCCGGCAGGGGTCTTGTGTACCCATGCAAACAGGTGCAACACGTCTTAGGAATTTAACGCCGCTGCGGAGAGGGAGGGGATGAGAAAAAATGGGTAACGACTGGGGAAGAGCAGGAAGTGGGAAAGTGCAAGGAGGCTGGGGAGTTGATTTATTAACTAATCATTCTTTATGTCGTTCCCCATTGCTCTGGTCTCCATCGATAGCACCCGGTCTCCAGTGAGGCAACAGAGGTGCATCTCTTACATCAGCTCTGCAGAGGAAGACCAGTGGACTCGCAGACACATTTTCTCTTTCATCTGATCTGGCTGTATTAAAGATAATCTTCACATTGTCCAACATCACAGAGAGAGGATGTAAAGCTTAATCACAACGCTAACAATGTTTGATTAGCATAAAGTTAATAACTGCAGAGCACATGTTAAGTACAACGTGTCTGCAGCACTACCTGGTGTTATCCAGCATGTAACATTAAACCCAGGCTTTATCGAGTTGTTAGAGAGCTGAGTGAGCAATAATGACTTTTTAAGCTATGGCCTTTTCAAGGCTTCACAAACAAGTAAAGCAGTGTACACTTTACACAAGAGTGGAGCTGACCAGTAAATTGACCAGAATGTAACATATTATGTATCACTCAAGTTCTAAGTGCTGTAATGTCAGATGGTAATTAGCCACCATTTTTAGTGCATGATCGCACACTTGGAAATGGATTGTTCAAAAAGGTGTTAATGAATACAGTAAAACAAGCTGTCATTACATTATATTAATGACAAGGTTCTTTATATGTTAGAACTTCTTATCTAAACTAATAAATAGGAAAAACAAATGAAGTTGATATATAATTCATCTTTTTAACTGGTGCTCATAGTTACAGTTACTAATTTACAGAAATTGATAACATTTTGTTCATCTGGTAATTCATGCTTTAAATAAAACTGTTGGGTTTTTGAGGCCGGAAGAACTGCCCCTTTAGAAAAGACATCACACTATTGAGCTTTTAAGATGCTTCATTTTGTGACTTCAATACATATACACAACTTCATGTAAAACATTTAAAAAAAATTAAGATGTGTTCAATTTGATCATGAATGGTTACTCTCTCACAGCAAAGATTACTCATTAAAGGAACTATTTAATTAAAAGATTTAAGCAAATTCATTTTAACCCCTGCAGCTTAAGTGTCTTGTTTAGTTGATCTACAATCAAACATTTGAAGGAACAGTCAAAACTGTAAACATCCCCCTCTAAGCTCTGATTAAAAGTGTTATCAGTCTGCAGCGACTTTCTCTTTTACCCTGCATGGCTTACAGTATTCTGCATAGCCGCATCTGGAGCACAGGGAGTGTGCACAAAACCACTGAGACCTGTGCATTCCTGTAGTCATCACTCAGGAATTTAATTAACGCATAGGAGAACGTCACCAAATGATACTAAAACAAAGAACCCATGGTCTCTCTTCTAAATGCCAAACTGCAGGGTGACTTTAAGCAATGAAAACACAATGAAAATTTAAGCTCATTTATGTTAGTGTAATGTTTGAGTTCCCTGAGATGAACAATGGACTTCAATTAGTGACGACCGCACTGCGTCTTGGTTTATTTGTGAAAATTCTGCCACTGTGTAAAGTGTTTTCTTAGCATTCAGGGCTGCTCTGGAGAAAAACAAGAGTGCTGCATTCTTCCTTGATCTTTAATGGTGTGTTGAACTCAGTCCAGTATTGACTCAGTCCTCCCTTTGTGCATTCCCTACTGTTGACCAGTCCACTGAGGGAGTAATCCTTCCCTGCTTTGACCTCAGGCCAAGCTTACTGCTGGCTAGTTTAGCCAATGAAGAACACAATCAAATAAATAAATAAATAATACAGCAGTTGGCATTCTCCACAGTCATCACTTATCAGGCCGTAGGGAGGGTTGACCCCAAACACTGTTGTGCCACAACTGGCCTGGTCTCCTTGGTAACAGACTGTCTTGTTTGAAGTGAGGTGGCCGGGGAGTCATGGTCATACTGTAAGAGCACTAGGCTCGGGTGGAGTTGACAACAACAATGGATTCATGGAATGTCTTCCATGTGTGTCGTTTTGTGTCCGGTCATATTTGCTTGTAAAAATATATAATAAATACATAATGTTTGAAATGCTTTGATTAGATGTCTAACTACCCCAACCAAATACTTCTGAGGTGTAACTGGAGATGACGGACCACCCTTTTTGTGGGCTGGTGCTTTGTAGCTCCAAATGATACTCATTACCCTGTCTAAGTAGACAAGTGAATGGTACTAGAAACACACTATGCAGTGATCCCGCTGTTTGACTGAGGTAGCAAAACAACTGCACAACTGCTGTGTTATTATGGGGCCTCATTAAGTGAGGAGAGAGTGGGAGACGGGGAGAGGGAAAGCAATAGAGAGAAGGCCAGCGAGAGGGAGAGAAAAGAGAGGAAGGAAAAAAAACAACACAAGAGAGCGATACAAACTGTATTCTGAGGTGATAGCAACACACAGATGCCTTTCCAGCCAAAATGAAGACTATGACTAAAGAACCCAATTAAGGGCTTTCTTAGGGGAGCCATCTTGGGAGGGGGATGGGTCTTCCTGGGACATGAGCCCTGGGCTACATCCTCTAATTAGACAGAGCGAGGTGGGAGGATCTCTGCCTGTCACTGGGAGGGAGATGGGGTCCATGGGGTTCCACATGTCAGTCCCAGAAACAAAACACAATTACTCTCACATTTAACCACTTCAGTCAGGGACAGACTTTGACTAGGGATGCTACAGAGCACCCCCCACCCTCTCCTCATTCTTTGCTAGATATGCCATTTAATAAATGCAGAGATTTTTGAGGACTAAATCTTCTCCTGCATTTCCACGCTTCTCTGTGAAGGCAAGAGCTGATCTGCACTCTCATGTTTTCCCACCGAATGGAGGAGCGAATCAGAAGATGAGCTTCTAATTGACCACCAATTGGTGTCATTCAGCAGCCTTTTCCAAAACTGAAGAGTTAAATTACTCCAGTTTTGCAATGAGCGGATATGAAATTCAAGAGGGAATAATTGTTCTAATGCTGTTTATTTTGGCCTTCACTGCATTTTGTTAACATCAACAGCATAATAGACCCTCGAAAATCAAATCACTACAGACAGTAAATTAAACCTGTGGTGAATTTTCTGAGACGCGCTTAAAATGGTATTTATCAAAGTTGTTGAACAAGTCAACTAAGAAAGTAAAGAAGACATGTTTGAGGGAGAGTTCCGGTGATGGATTCTAGCACAGTACACCAAGCGTCTCCTCTTTGTTTGGATTTAACTTTCCCCAGTGGTGCAACAGAGGAAAAAGAAAAAAAGCACAGCTCAAAGGCTTCTGGGAGTTTTTGTCATGTCTCCCTCCAGACAATGTGTTTGCATGCACATATCAGACCCTGGGAGAGACAGAGACAAAGACAAATACATACAGCACGCACACAGATGTATACACACAAACACGCATTCACAGGCACACACAGAGAGAGATAATATCCTCCCAGGATCATTAGGTCTGTCATGCTGTCTAATTCTGATCCACCTACAAAACTAGAACACCACAATTGTGATACATCACTAGTCATCTAAGGGTGTTAACGTCCCCATTTACAGTGCAGAGCAGTGTGTGTACAGTGTTGTACATAATTATAAATAAGCTTAAATATTAATGATGGCACCTCACAAGCAGCCATTTTTTTCTCATTCATTGTTCTTTCATTTTGTAGTGCAACTTTTTGAAATGGTGACAGAATTCTGAGCACCTGGGGTGATGAAGAAGAAAACAAGTTGTCAAATAAAAGGATGAAAAAAAATATATACAACTTTCAAAAGCGTGAGGAGCTGTCATACTTGGCAGATCAAGATATTCAGAGAAAATGTGGTGTTTGAGAGTCGCTTAGGGACAAACACGTGAAGCTTTTGTGCGACACGTTTGGGACGTGGGGCAATAAGGGTGTTTTTGGGGGCATATTTTAAAATGCATTACTTAAAAAAACAAATAAAACTTCCAGGGAATTAGGTCTCTATAACATGACATTTTTAGGGGGGAAAAACAGCATAAAATATTGTTTTTAAGATCACAGAATCAACTTTAGTAATTTCATGCATTATAATAACCTCATTATTAATGCAAAACCTCATTCCTTTAACTCATTTCATACACTTGTTTCCTCTGCTGCGCTCCCACTCCACTACAGCTTCCTCTCTCTTCGACTGTCCATCTCTCATTTTCTCTCCCTATTTTCTGCCTTAGATGGACATTATGACATGCATAGCTGTTTACACTGACCTGGTGACTGTGAAGCCTATAAATATGCTTAATTAAAACAGTGGAATTGGTCACAGCTTGGCAATAATGGCTATCACACGGGGAGAGGAGAATCTCATTTGTGTGGGGAAGTAGAACATGATGCAGATGTGCTCTTGTCACTTTCAGCACTCATTAAGGCCAGGGAGCTTTGGATTGTCTTTGAAGGAATCCTTTTAAAAGACACTCCAATTAAGGTACGTGTCCTGCGGGCGTCTGAGGAGAGGGAGAAGTCATGCAGTACCCCAGCCCTTCCACTCCTCCGTCAATCGCAGCACGACTTAACACATGACTTACAATCTTGTGTCACTTCCAAGGAATGATAATGAAATTGGAGGATGGAAGGAATAAAAGACAGCACAGCTTAAAAGGAACAAGGGAATCTCAGGCAGAAAATGTCATCTTCACTGTTGTGTAACTTCAATCTCATTGTCTTGTCTTTGGAGGAATTGGGATCATTGGGAGAGAAGCCTCCAACTGCAGTCCTCAAGTACACAGCACTGCTAGAGGAGCTGAACTAATGTGTTTCTTCACAAATGAACTGCACTCAGAGAAATGTCAGATTTAAGCTGTGGCTAATACTTTGCATCCATCAGTTAATGAATCTGGCTAATTAATCCAGCCTAGTAGCATTGTCATTGGCTCAGTTCCTTCCGCAATGTGAAAAGCTACTGTATCTGAAGCCACCGCATAGGGAAAAGGAAGTTTATTATCAAGTTTCACATTGCAATGTGGTCTTTGCTCAAAGGACCAGGGACTTTCTCATATGGGGACCGGCGAGAGAGAGGCTGCTTTTAAAATGAGAGGTCAGTGGATCTTATTTGGATGAGAGGATATAGTGAAGCTATGTCTCCTAGTTGCTTAAGGGGTGGGCAGTAGTTGAGGGTCAGAGAGAGCGCTGCACAGCGAGCCCCCCATCAGCACCTCATGAAATATCTAGACTTTGCTCCATATTTTAATGGGGCAAGGGAGAGGGATGCGCAGGGTGGAGGCCGTGAGTGTGTGTGATGGTGGAGGGGAGTCCTCTGGAGAGTTTCGAGGGGAACGGTGGTCTATGCATCTCAGTGCTTATTTTTTGTCTGTGAAAAAAAGAGGAAAGACAGAAATGGAGAGAGAGAGAGGGAGAGCAAGAGAGATTATTCTCCTTTGGAATCTGGATTCTGGGGCACACAGGCCCAGGAGTCAGTCAATCTGGCCGGTCTGAGGGGGGCGGCTGGGCGGGGGGTCCTAGGAGGGCTGATTAGACGGATGCTCTCCCATCATCCATCTCGACAGGCTGGCGAAAATTGGCTAGCCCCTCGCAGGGTAGAGTTCACGGGGGGAGGTGGTGGGGGAGGATGTGGATTGGTGCACTGGATACCTGTCACAGCCTTTGGTCTGTTTCAGGATCTCAGCAGCAAATTAATAAAATATCGTTCCTGCTTCCCTTTACCTGCCGTGGCAGTTCTCTCTCTCGCCGCTCTTTCTCCCAGCTTGCACTGGCCCTTTGACCCCTTCGACTACTGTGAGAGATGAGGAGCCCAGGCACCCGGCGAGTGGGCCAGAGTGTCAGGGAGAAATAGGGAGAAACTCCAAACTCAAGAGCTGGCAAAGACAGAGAGCTTCTACTTCTCTCACTGCTGGAAGACAGCTCTACTTCAGACAGACTGACAAACAACTGCCCTGTGTCAGTGAGACATTTTGAAGTGTGATGCATGGGAAATGGCAACCGCAAACAAACAACAACCAAAAACAAGAGTCCAGCCTGCACTGAGTGAAAAGGCAAATGCAACATCCAACGTTACTAAGTTCAGGGGTTGCATCTTAAGATAAAGATGTATGAAAAACAAAACTTTGAAAGGTTGGATTGGGTCACAGTATTAATGAACTGTAGATTTCCCTGTTTGAATATGTTTAGAAACATTATGTGTGTGTATATATATGTACTAAGCATGTGCTGAAGTGACTGTGAGCATGCAGTCACCTGGGACCACCTTTAGAGTATTGCACAGGTTGAGCATAACGATCGTCTTATCCCCCAAGCTCATTGCTGCTCTCCTTTCATAACCCTGTTTCACAACAAAGTGCCATAGATCTTTCATGTTCTGCTCTTGTCTCTTCACACACAGAGTGTAAAACAATATAATCATGCATGAAACAACAGCTCCGGGAGGCGGAGATTGCTTCATTCCAAAAAATGTCAAACAAAAAAAGTAGGAAAACATCCCCTGGTTATTTGAGATTGTTTACAGGTACCTGCAACAACCCTGCCTATATAGAGAACACTCGTACCAATGAGAGATGAAAATGTGATAAATAGGAGGCCTTGGCATGAATGAAAAGACTCCATGTTGGCAGTTTGTAGAAGCATGAGGCTTGTTAAATAACCTTCTCCATTGTGGAGTTGCATGATCAGGACTTGTTTTATTCATGGTTTCGTTGCTCAAATGACCAGTAGATAATGATCACATTCACCTTCCTCCTGGCAGACACACGCCTCTGTGTTTACAACCTGAATCTCAATATAAAAATCGTTGCCGATCAATGGGCAGCGAGACTCTGCATACTTCCTCTGGCTAACTGCTAATGCCTAGTGCTGCTAATCCAAGTTTCAGATAGATGTATTTGGAGGATATGGTTGGGAGCTATAAGCTTCTCTCCGCGCTTTAAGGCAAATTAAAAATAATTTCAGTGATTGGATTGAACAAGGTGGTTATAGGCTACTCATATTTTAATGATTCGGTTTCAAAAGGTAATAGAAAAAGATCTGGATATTAGAAGTGTGCCATGTGTATGGTAGAGAATCCCCTAAACAAAACAGAGCTGCTTGAAAACACCTCCACTGTGAAATAATATAATAAGGTCTGTTTCATTTTTTCAGGTTCTCCAAGGACCAAAGAAAAAGATTGCTAGAAAATGGATTATCTCTCTAACATTGCAAGTTCATAAGTCCAACTACTAACTTTGTTGAAGGGCAGATACAGTCTCCCAGAGGACAAAGCTCATATTTAGCCATGAGGCCTCCTCTGTGATTAGGAGGGGAGATGCAGGCATATTGACTCAACTGTGTTTTTGCCTCTGCACTGTATGTAATTACCTCTTCAAAAACGAGCATTCCACTAATCCTCTAATTCCAGATATTTTAGTGCTCTGCTGGTCTAATAAGCAAATCAAATCATATCTGCACATCACAAATGAGTTTTGGAAACGGACTGAAATAATTCCTTCTGAGTCTCTCATCCCAGCCGGGAAGGATGGAATAGCCAGAATGCGGTGAGTGGTGTTTAGTGTTTGTTAAGCTGTCATGTGTGATTAGCGGCTGCAGTATCTGCTGGTGGCCCTTTTACTCCCCCAGCCCGAGGCTCACCTGTAACTCTGTCTGGAAGAAGAACTTTTGTGGGCACTGCGAGCAGTCATAGATCTTATCCTCCTGGCCGTGGGCAGAGAAGATGTGCTGCTGAAGCTTATTGGCCTGGACAAACACTGCTCACATAAGAAGAAAGAGACAAAGGGACAGAGGAGAAAAAAAATATGTAATTGTTAGTGCATACTTAGACTTTACATGTGCAGTGCATGCCTTATTTCAAAAATTGTCACTGTAAGATGCATCTACTCTCTGCTTCTTATTGTTGACTGTCATAAATTAGAGTAGGGCCTTGTTGCCTGCATTAAGGGAACAAAGACAACATCATAATTGCGTCTGCTTGAATAAAAATTGTAGACAGACTATGTCAAATGGCAAGGAAAATGACTTAATTACAAACAAATGAATGCACTATTAACAATATAAAAAACATTGTTATGAGATATATAATTGAAAAAAAAAGCAGAGAACAATTTAGATGTCAACAGCAAAACTAGAGTGGTCATATTCATGGCACTACAGTTAGCGAATGCATAATGTTTTGGGAATAATGATGCTCTTTATTTAGCACTACTGTGGGGACAACAAGCCGGAAAATAAACAACCACCGAAAATTGGCATGGCTTCAAGTGCAAAACATGGCCTCCATTAGTCTACATCGCTAATTATATTGACAATATAAATATTCATGGTGTTGCACTACTTATTCATGCAGACTCGGACTACATTCACCATCATATAAACACACAACTCGCTGGCACTTAAAACATATAGTATATATTTGTGCTTTAATTAAGCCATAGTCCACGCTGGAAAGCTAAGGGGGATGCAATTGTGTGCGTCTTGAGTGTATGTGTCTTGCGTGCGTGGGTGTGTGCGTGTCTCTGCATTCTCCAAGGAGCACTTCAAACATGCCGTTTGTTATCCCAGACCCTTGTGCTTTAAGGACGGCTGTCTAATCTCAAAGGTCTGGATGCTCTGGAAAAGTTAGCATGTGGGGGCTTCATTTGAATTTCTTACAGCTCAAAATAACTTTTCTTCTAATGCATGCACCGTGGGGCCACAAGGAGAGAAAAGAAAAAGCACAGCCACAAAAGGTGAGGTGTCTGTCGGAGATGGCTTTGGGGTCGCTGCAGCCCCGTGGCAGGGCTCTGCAACATTAACGTGTCCCAATTTGAGCTCACCTGGGACAGCAGTTATTAATTATTGAGCTGTGTACACTTGAGACACACTCAGCTTCATTGAATGTCACACTCCTGACCTGGGAAATAAAAGTTTAGATCCAGACCAGAGCAGACACGCTTTGGTGATGCTTTCAGACTGCTAATGTCTAGGTGACAGCTGTCTCAGGAACATGGCAGCATGTTAACCAGAAATGAACAAACCTCCTCTAATGAACAAACAACAACTCCATGGTCCATTTCTGAAACTAATGACCACAGCAATATGAAGATAAACATAATTGCAGATAGACGGCTGGTTTTACTGTCAGTTACAAAACATTTCCGCTCAAGGTTAAGGCCTCGGCCATCATGCATATTTGCGCCTCAGTTATGCTCCAAAAACGATGACAATTTTCTTTGTGGGGAATACATGCTCAGACTGAAAAAATTGTGCTGATAAACAATAGCTTTTTCCTTTCGCTGTGTTTTGTCTGCATATACTGTACAGAAACAGGTCACAGCAGCTGCAGGAAGCCTTCATTATGTCTTTGGCTAGAGGAGGAAAAAGTCAATACAGCAAAAATAAAAATGGATTTGAGACTTGGGGGGCCTTCAAATACTGTAGAATAGGGCTAAACACAACTGAGATGCCAAGTTAGCTGTTTCTCCCTGTTTACATGCACATCTGATCCAGTTCCAGCATGAGGACACATTTCATCACCCACTGTATGCATGTATCAATTAGCTCGGCATTGAGTCATATACAAGTGGACAATGGCAGTCTAAAATGCACCAATGGCATCCACAAGTCTACAAAAAAAGTAGGAGCGATAAATACTGACTTGGTTAATGACACAGATAAGAAACTTAAGACAAATAAATAAATTACAGCTCAACAACTTTTTAAATAATTTGTATAAATCAGTTTTGCCAAGGCTTGGCTTATATTTATTATTATTAAAGCTGATTGCAAATTTTGCAAAGTTTACTTATATAAACTGTCCTGACATTTTAATTAGTGGTGAGAATAACAATTCAGACAAATTCTTTGTCTTCAACGTTGCTGCTTACAGTTAGCATGCAACATGTAATAAAGGGATAAACTGAGCTGGACAATGAGGGGACACACTATTGGTATTTGGCAGCATGTGATGTGTGCAATGCCCATTTAGAGGAGGAATAGAAGCATGTCTTCCTACTGTAGAGGGTTAAAATGAAGACATAGAGAAACAGGGAAGAAATAATCCAAAACCACATCCAAACAGGATCAGTGGCTGGCCATTGTGTTTCTCCCTGCTGAGGATGAGAGAGAATAAGGGAGAGGGGACAGAGAGAGAGAGAGTGAGAGAGCAAGAGAGAGCAAGAGAGAGAGAGAGAGAGAGAGAGAGAGAGAGAGCAAGAGAGAGAGAGAGAGAGATAGAGGAGAGAGAGAGAGAGAGAGAGAGAGAGAGAGAGAGAGAGAGAGAGAGAGAGAGAGAGAGAGAGAGAGAGAGAGAGAGAGAGAGAGAGAGAGAGAGAGAGAGAGAGAGAGAAACTTTATGAGTTTGTTGGCTGTGGAGCCAGAGCAGAGTGAGCTGAACAGAGCGCTGAGCTGGGTTGGGCATCGGGGGTGTCAGGGCTGAGGGGGCTGAGGGGGCTGAGGGGCCAAGGTCCTCCTCGCTGTGGGGGATATTAAGCCCCTCTGATTAGATCTCAGGGGGCCGCCCATGGCAGACGTCTCCTTTACTACAGGCCCCTGCTCATCTTTATTTTGGCAGGGTGGTGCTCTCTG